>NW_021703765.1:49584518-50168469 GCF_005190385.1 Monodon monoceros
ATTTGAACATGCATCACAATTACCTGGGGGCCTGTTAAACCACAGATTGCTAGTTCCCACCCTTGGAGGTTCTGATTTGGTTGGTCTGAGGTGGGGCCCAGGAATTGACTTTTCTACCAAAGTCTCAGGTGATGCTGATGCTGCTGCTTCAGCCTCCAAACTTTAAGAATCACTGCTCTACAAAAAAGTTGTAAACAGATAATCTTTCAAGTATTTTGACTGGAATCACCAGATTAGTAAAATAAAAATATACATGTCAGCTTTTTTGGAATCTGTTCAGCAAATGTCTAGCCGAAGCCTTTAATTACAGTTCACTCTCAATTATAAAAATTAAAAGGGAGTATACTTTTTAAAAAAACAAATTTGTAAGTTACTCTGAAATCCTCTGATTTAATATTCTGGCAATTTACAAATCTGGCAACAAAATTATAAAGACTTTGAATATCAGAATCTTAAGATTTTCCTTATTACAAATTAAAACTCTTTACTCAACTGATGTAAAATATTAGCCTAAAATCATAATTTTTACCTCCAGCTATGCCTTTTGAGAAATCTAACAAAGTATGATTTAATAAGCAAAGATTCACTTTAGTAGACACGTTACCCTCACAATCTGGGTGTGCTGCCGCTCAACAGCAAGGTGTAGGGCAGTCTGCTGGTTCACATTCTGGATATCCAGGTTTGCGTTACCCTGAAGAAGAACAAGGCATACACAGTTGAATGTGACAAGAGGGAAGCATACTAAACTAACTCTTGGCAAAGAATCAGTACACTGGACACTACTGACCACACCCCCTTCCTAGGGGCTGGGACCTTGTTCTCATATGGTAACATAGGAAGAAGTGGATAGGGCAGCAAACTTTCTGAAGTATAACAGCAAGTTTAAAATAATTATTTTTATTATGGTGATTCCATCTAAGAACAGTTAAAGGACAAAGTACAGTACAAACACAGCTCCCTTTTAATCTCCATTATAGAGCAATGGACATAATCAGCTCATTTTAACTGTAAATATTTCCTGAAAATATATTAATGAGTCTTCACATTGGATCTAGATTTCTTTTAATGACCTAATAAGGTCAGTTCCTCTTGCTGCATAATTGAGCTCTTCCTCATTCAGTGAAAAGGAACTCTGCTGGAGGGTGAGAAGAAGATAACGCTTAATTAGTACATGCAAACACTTACTGAAGGAAGAGCAGAAAGTCCCACCAGGGCCCTGAGATAGACAAAGGACCATGAGAACAGCTGATGCCAAGCACAGAGGAAAGGGACGGAGAAGCAAAAGCAATGAACACAGTATCAGTGGACCTGGGTTCAAGTGTTGTCAGCTACGCACTTTGTGAGTTTAAGCAAGCACTGTATCATTTCATGCCTATTTCCTCAGCTCCAAAATGGTAAGGGCACAACCTATTCCAGGGGTCAATGTGAGGATTAAGAAAAATAACATGTCAAAATGCCTAGCACCATGTCTGGCATGATAAAAAATAATAATGAATTTTTTAAAAATACTAAAATTAAGTAGAGGGCTACAGAGTCAAAAAGTAAACTGTATCATTCCATTTGTGTCTTAGAACCATTCATGCCCTATGATCACAACTCTGACACCCCTACCTGTGCACCTGCTTGGTGCATCAGGTAGAGCTGAAACTCCCTTACGGGACTTTGGTTGGTCTGAACATGCTATGACATGTTCGGGAAGGTGGGAGTTTCTGGATTGTTTTTACTATTTATGTTTCTTTGAGTGCAATCATTAGGCTCCTGATCTCATCTTGCTTTCCTTTTTTTTTTTGGCCGTGCCGCGTGGCTTATGGGATCTTAGTTCCCCAACCAGCAACCGACCAGCGATGGCCCATGGCAGTGAAAGCGCTGAGTCCTAACCAATGGACCACCAGTGAATTCCCTCAGCTTGTTTTCTTATCATGTCTGTTCTCATATAAATGCAGAAAGTGAGGGATCTCCTTTTAAGTTTCCTGAACTTTTTTCCATCATTTAGATTTTCCAAAGTAGTATTCATTGTATGGATATACCATAATTTGTTTATTCAGACACTAGTTGATGAACATTTGGTTTGCTTTCAGTTTAGGGCTATTACAAATAATGCTGCTACAAGTATTTAGTAGGAGTATTTCGTGGAAATGTGCCCTCATTTCTCTTGGATACATATCTAGACGTGAGACTGCTGGGATGAATATATGTTTAACTTTATAAGAAACTGTTAAACTGTTTTTCAACATGGCTACCCTGAAAAACACCAGCAACGTTTGTGAATTCTAACTGCTCCACATCCTAATCAACACCTGGTTTTGTTGGCATTTTTAATTTTAGTCACTGTAGTTGGTGATTAGTAGTGTTGGTGTAATTTCTGTTTTCCTAATGACCAATGGTAATTTAAGCAAGGTCACAAGATACATGGTAAATATGTTTTAAAAATTGCAACTCTATATATTAGCAATACACAACTGGAAATTGAAATTTTAAAACAATACAATTTACCAATAGGATCAAAAAAATTACTTAAAGATAAACCTAATATGTGCAAGAGCAATCAAACTCCCCCAAAGACTTTTAATAGAAACTAATAACCTGATTCTAAAATGTACTAGGAAATTCCAAAGATCTAGAACATTAAAGTAGTTCTGAGAAAGAAAAACAAATTTAGAGGACTTACTCTAACTGATTTCAAGACTTACTATAAAGCAACAATAACCAAGACAGTGTGGTACTGGCTTAAGGTCAGTCGTTTGGATTTTGGATGAAAAGGAATTTATCATAATTAACAACACTTCTAAGAAAAGTAATTTTAATAATAAAGGCTTACAATGGCAGGGGAAAGGTTTGTTTAACTTTTGAACTATTTTTTTACCTACCATTATGGAATGTCTATCTTATGATCTATGACCTAATTACACATAACGTACTATCTACTAAATTTTTCTGCTATTTCATCTTCTTAACTAGACTGTAAGTTCCTTGAAGTCAGGGATCACAGATAATTCTTTGGGAACTTTAGTGCTTAGCTATGGCATATGCTTGACTGAAGCATTTAAAAATTTTGCTGAATACACCAAAATATCATAAAATTGCAATAAATGGGTTTCCCCCAAAATCCAATCTCATAAAAATGTAGAGCATCTTATTCCTGAGATGAATGAAATGACCAAGGTGAGCCTATGCTGCTATCCAAGGGGTCCAGCAGTAGTCATGAACTGCATCCCTAGATCCTAGCTGCAGCCTGGTGTTACCTAGTGGCAACTGCCCACACCAGCTTAGATATCAACATGATGGTTCTTGGTGCTACAGCACAGTGATACTTCCACAATAGCGGCAGTGATTCTGGAAAATCCCTTTTCATTGATGCCTATTTTGTTGGACCAAACCAGGAAGACTATGCAGAGAGAATACTGGAGACTGAAGGATTCCCCGCCCCCCCACCCCCTTCTCCCCACACACACCACTAACTCCCTCCATTTAAGAACCAATGTTAGGGGAATTCCCTGGTGGTCCAGTGTTTAGGGCTCCATGCTTCCACTGAAGGGGGCACAAGTTCGATCCCTGCTTGGGGAACTAAAATTCTATATGCTGTGTGGCGCAGCCAGGGAAAACAAAAATAAAAACAAAAACCAATGTTAGGTGGAAGACTAAATTCACATTATATCTGAATTTGCATCATCATGGGATTTTGCTGTTAAGATCCCATCATCATGGGATTTTACTTATTATCAACTAATAAGTAGTTGATGAAGTAAAAAATAGATAGCAATGACCCAAAATTGTTAAAAATTACTGAACTGCTTTTCCTACCTGATGTACCAACAGTTCAGCCACTTCTACATGATTATTGAGGGCAGCCAGATGCAAGGCAGTATAACCATCATCTTTCTTCTCATCCACAATCCACGGTCTTGGTAATTTCGACAGTAAAACACGCATTGCACTGAAAGTCAAATATTTAATTAAATATTTTCTTTAGAAAAAATATTCAAAAGAAACTTTTAAAATCAAATGAATATACTTCTCTTTTAAGAAAATTATGCCCTTAGAGACAAAAAGAAATTCAAAATTTCTATATCGGGCTTCCCTGGTGGCGCAGTGGTTGAGAGTCCGCCTGCCGATGCAGGGGACACGGGTTCATGCCCTGGTCCAGGAAGATTCCGCATGCTGCGGAGCGGCTGGGCCCGTGAGCCATGGCCGCTGATCCTGCGCATCCAGAGCCTGTGCTCCACAACGGGAGAGGCCACAACAGTGAGAGGCCCGTGCACCGCAAAAAAAAAAAAAAATTCTAAATCTTAAATACACAGCCTTTTGATATTGTAAGAGGTAAACAAATTATTGCTGTTTGGAGAACAGAATCAAAACAGAATGGGAGTGCTACAAAAGGGAAACATTATGAGAGGAAAAATACCAAAGGTAAAAGAAATATACCTTAATAAGGATATATGTTGGCCTTGTGGAATCTCTTAGGTTCAACTGGAATAGTATATATTAAAGAAGAGTTAATAAAGAACAACCAGGTAACAACAGCTAAGAAGGAAAAATTGTGATAAGACAAATTTTAGGTAGCTGGCAGATTATCATGAACTCTGCAGAATTAAAAATGTGATATATGTCATTTAGCAGTGCTAAATCCAGTTGATATCAAAACACACAAAATGGTCACTATTAATCTAGTATTTAAAATTTAAGATATGGTAACAAAGTATCTCCAAAGCAAAAAAGACAAAGTTATCCTAAAGAGCACCAAAGATTAAACCGTAAAAAATCAGGGGAACTAATTATCAAGAAATCATGCTTTGTAGAGAAAAAGCTAGCCTACCACTCAAAAAGGAAAATAAAATCAGAAGCAACTTTCCTAAGCCTAACCAGTCTAACTTTTCTTAACATAGAGGTTTTGTGTGGAAAACTCATAATGTAATTTGGAAAAAATCTCCCTTAATACATCTATCAACTAATTGTTTTTTTTTAGGAGTGAGACCTAAGATAACTGCTCCCGTAAAGAGTATTGGACTTGGCTCAGACACACTGATATACGTATTAGATATTGAATCTTCCCTCACACCTAAAAAAGGCAGTAAACACAGAAAAGAAAAGCTTTTAAAATTGTGCCAACAGAGTATAAAAGGGCAAGAAATAACAGTAAGATACATATCGGGATAGTTTTTCGTAAGGTGATACATATGAGAGAAAAATTTTTAATAGAGAAATGTTATAAACGTATGGAGAAACAGTCTGAAGATGCAGAATAAGAATGTGTGTAAATGAAACTGTAAGTCTCTAAAATAATGAGACTAAGGCCTAACATGAGCCAGAGCATGTTTCCTTAACAGCAGTGGTCTATGAATCCCAAACAGGAAATCCAAGACATCTGAGAACAAGTTTTGAAGGATCCAAGAATCTCCAAAACTGTACTCAAATCTGGAAGTTTATAGCTTTTCTCAGATTTTTAAACAGGTTTATGACCCAAGATGTACTGAGAATCAAAACTTTAAGACAGCCTTTGGTGGTTGTTACTGAAGTTACAATCACTGTTTATGGGTAACAAGACTTCTTTAGAAATCTATGAACCATTTTCTCCCAGAAAATACACATAAAAATCTTTACATACAATTTTGAGGGAGTCCAAACCCCCTAAGGTTCCATTCATGGACCTCATACAAAGCTAAAGATTCCTGCTTTAGCTCATTTTCAGTAATTATAAAGATTCTATACCTCCTCATTCAGTGGATTAAAATAGAATACTAGAAATTCTGTAGATTTTGACTCAAATTCTTAATGGGGAAAAGTACTGGTACAACAATATACTACTGATTGTTTGGATTTAGCATAATCATGATGCTAATGCCATAAATTATCTGTTACCTTACACACTTGACCATGTGATAAACGGAATTTAGCTTTATGATTCTTTTGGAGAGTTTTGAATATTCAAGCATTAAATCATGTGAAAAAAGTTTTAATAAAGACAAAATGTAATCATTAAAAATAATAAGATAGGACACAGATTTGAAATTTGTTCTCCTGTCTTCTCCTTGGATGCCGTGTGAATAAGGCCTGTCTTCACTGCAAAGCTCGGATATCTTAGCGTTTTGGCTTGCTATGTTTCTGACAAAGGGAACTTGGCTTGGATAAATCGCCCAGCAAAGAAAAATCCAAGACACCAGTAAGATTTTCAACACAGTTGTCTATGCCATGTGGCTGAGAGGGTCTTGGTGCTCTGGCCGGGTGTCAGGACTGAGCCTCTGAGGTGGGAGAGCTGAGTTCCAGACACTGGACCACCAGACACCTCCTGGCCCCACGTAATATCAACCAGCGAGAGCTCTCCCAGAGATCTCTGTCTCAACACTTAAGACACAGATCCACTTGACAATGAGCAAGCTCCAGTGCTGGGCACCCCATGCCAAACTAGCAAGACAGGAACACAGCTCCACCCATTAGCAGAGAGGCAGCCTAAAATCATAGTAAGTTCACAGACACCCCAAAAGATACCACCGTATGCAGTCCTGCCCATCAGAAAGACAAGATCCAGCCTCATCCACCAGAACACAGGCACCAGTCCTCTCCACAAGGAAGCCTACACAAGCCACTGAATCAACCTTATCCACTGGGGGTAACACCAAAAACAAAGGGAACTACAAACCTGCAGCAAGCGAAAGGAGACACCAAACACAGTAAGTTAAGCAAAATGGGAAGACAGAGAAACACACAGCAGATGAAGGAGCAAGGTAAAAACCCACCAGACCAAACAAATGAAGAGGAAATAGGCAGTCTCCCTGAAAAAGAATTCAGAGTAATGATAGTTAATGATCCAAAATCTTGGAAACAGAATGGAGAAAATACAAGAAACGTGTAACAAGGACCTAGAAGAATTAAAGAGCAAACAAACAATGATGACCAACACAATAAATGAAATTAAAAATTCTCTAGAAGGAATCAATAGCAGAATAACTGAGGCAGAAGAACAGATAAGTAACCTGGAAGGTAAAATAGTGGAAATAACTACCACAGAGCAGAATAAAGAAAAACGAATAAAAAGAATTGAGAACAGTCTCAGAGACCACTGGGACAACATTAAATGCACCAACATTCAAATTATAGGGGTCGCAGCAGAAGACGAGAAAAAGGGACTGAGAAAATATTTGAAGAGATTATAGTTGAAAACTTCCCTAATATGGGAAAGGAAATAGTCAATCAAGTCCAGGAAGCACAGAGAGTCACATACAGGATAAATCCAAGGAGAAACACACCAAGACACATATTAATCAAACTATCAAAAATTAAAGACAAAGAAAAAATATTAAAAGCAGCAAGGGAAAAGCAACAAATAACATACAAGGGAATCCCCGTAAGGTTAACAGCTGATCTTTCAGCAGAAAGTCCGCAAGCCAGAAGGGAGTGGCAGGACATATTTAAAGTGATGAAAGGGAAAAACCTACAACCAAGATTACTCTACCCAGCAAGGATCTCATTCAGATTCGACAGAGAAATTAAAACCTTTATAGACAAGCAAAAGCTAAGAGAATTCAGCACCACCAAACCAACTTTACAACAAATGCTGAAGGAACTTCTCTAGGCCGGAAACACAAGAGAAGGAAAAGACCTACAATAACAAACCCAAAACAACTACAAAAATGGTAATAGGAACATACATATTGATAACTACCTTAAATGTAAATGGATAAAATGCTCTAACTATAAAAGACACAGACAGGCTGAATGGATACAAAAACAAGACCTGTATACATGCTGTTTACAAGCGACTCACTTCAGACCTAAAGACACATACAGGCTGAAAGTGAGGGGATGGAAAAAGATATTCCATGCAAATGAAAATCAAAAGAAAGCTGGAGTAGCAATTCTCATATCAGACAAAACAGACTTTAAAATAAAGACTATTACAAGAGACAAAGAAGAACACTGCATAATGATCAAGGGATCAATCCAAGAAGAAGATATAACAATTGTAAATATTTATCCACGCAACATAGGAGCACCTCAATATATAAGGCAAATGCTAACAGCCATAAAAGGGGAAATCGACAGTAACACAATCATAGTAGGGGACTTTAACAACCCACTTCCACTAATGGACAGATCAACCAACAGGAAAATAAATAAAGAAACACAAGCTTTAAATGATACATTAAACAAGATGGACTTAATTGATATTTATAGGACATTCCACCCAAAAAAAACAGAATACAGTTTCTTCTCAAGTGCTCATGGAACATTCTCCAGGATAGATCATATCTTGGATCACAAATCAAGCCTTGGTAAATTTAAGAAAATTGAAATTGTATCAAGTATCTTCTCCTACCACAATGCTATGAGACTAGGTATCAATTACAGGAAAAAAACCCGTAAAAAATACAAACACATGAAAGCTAAACAATACCGTACTAAATAACCAAGAGATCACAGAAGAAATCAAACAGGAAATCAAAAAATACCTAGAAACAGATGACAATGAGAACACAACGGCCCAAAACGTACGGGATGCAGCAAAAGCAGTTCTAAGAGGGAAGTTTATAGCAATACAATCCTACCTCAAGAAACAAGAAACATCTCAAAGAAACAACCTAACCTTACACCTAAAGCAATTAGAGAAAGAAGAACAAAAAAACCCCAAAGTTAGCAGAAGGAAAGAAATCATAAAGATCAGATCAGAAATAAATGACAAAGAAATGAAGGAAACGAAAACAAAGATCAATAAAACTAAAAGCTGGTTCTCGGAGAAGATAAACAAAATTGATGAACCATTAGCCAGACTCATCAAGAAAACAAGGGAGATGACTCAAATCAACAGAATTAGAAATGAAAAAGGAGAAGTAACAGCTGACAATGCAGAAATACAAAGGATCATGAGAGATTACTACAAGCAACTATATGCCAATAAACTGGACAACCTGGAAGAAATGGACAAACTCTTAGAAAAGCACAACCTTCCGAGACTGAACCAGGAAGAAACAAAATATAAACAGACCAATCACAAGCACTGAAATTGAGACTGTGATTAAAATCTTCCAACAAACAAAAGCCCAGGACCAGATGGCTTCACAGGCGAATTCTATGAAACATTTAGAGAAGAGCTAACACTCATCCTTCTCAAACTCTTCCAAAATATAGCAGAGGAAGGAACACTCCCAAACTCATTCTACAAGACCATCATCACCCTGATACCAAAACCAGACAAAGATGTTACGAAAAAAGAAAACTACAGGTCAATATCACTGATGAACATAGATGCAAAAATCCACAACAAAATACTAGAATCGGGGCTTCCCTGGTGGCGCACTGGTTGAGAGTCCGCCTGAGGATGCAGGGGACATGGGTTCGTGCCCCAGTCCGGGAAGATCCCACATGCCGCAGAGCAGCTGGGCCCGTGAGCCATGGCCACTGAGCCTGCGCATCTGGAGCCTGTGCTCCGCAACGGGAGAGGCCACAACAGTGAGAGGCCCGTGTACCACAAAAAAAAAAAACAAAAACTAGAATCCAACAGCACATTAAAAGGATCATACACCATGATCAAGTGAGGTTTATCCCAGGAATGCAAAGATTCTTCAATACATGCAAATAAATCAATGTGATACACCATATTAACAAACTGAAGGATAAAAACCATGCGATCATCTCAACAGACACAGAAAAAGCTTTCAACAAAATTCAAAACCCATTTATTATAAAAACTCTTCAGAAAGCAGGCATAGAGGGAACTTACCTCAACATAATAAAGCCCATATATGACAAACCCACAGCCAACATCGTTCTCAATGGTGAAAAACTGAAACCATTTCCACCAAGATCAGGAACAAGACAAGGTTGCCCACTCTCACCACTATTATTCAACACAGTTTTGGAAGTTTTAGCCACAGCAATCAGAGACGAAAAAGAAATAAAAGGAATCCAAATTGGAAAAGAAGTAAAACTGTCACTGTTTGCAGATGACATGATACTATACACACAGAATCCTAAGATGCTACCAGAAAACTACTAGAGCTAATCAATGAATTTGGTATAGTAGCAGCATACAAAATTAATGCACAGAAATCTCTTGCATTCCTGTACACTAATGATGACAAATCTGAAAGAGCAATTAAGGAAACACTCCCATTTACTACTGCAACAAAAAGAATAAAATACCTAGGAATAAACCTACCTAAGGAGGTAAAAGACCTGTATTCAGAAAACTATAGGACACTGATGAAACAAATTAAAGATGAGACCAACAGATGGACAGATATACCATGTTCCTCACTGGAAGAATCAACATTGTGAAAATGACTATACTACCCAAAGCAATCTACAGATTCAATGCAATCCCTATCAAACTACCAATGGCATTTTTCACAGAGCTAAAACAAAAAATTTCACAATCTGTATGAAAATACAAAAGACCCCGAATAGCCAAAGTAATCTTGAGAAAGAAAAACGGAGCTGGAGAAATAAAGCTCCCGTGACTTCAGACTATACTACAAAGTTACAGTAATCAAGACAGTATGGTACTGGCACAAAAACAGAAATATAGATCAATGGAACAGGATAGAAACCCCAGAGATAAACCCAAACACATATGGTCATCTTATCTTTGATAAAGGAGGCAAGAATATGCAATGGAGAAAAGACAGCCGCTTCAATAAGTGGTGCTGGGAAAACTGGACAGCTACATGTAAAAGAATGAAATTAGAACACTCCCTAACACCATACACAAAAATAAACACAAAACGGATTAAAGACCTAAATGTAAGGCCAGACACTATAAAAGTCTTAGAGGAAAACATAGGCAGAACACTCTATGGCATAAATCACAGCAAGATCCTTTTTGACCCTCCTCCTAGAGAAATGGAAATAAAAACAAAAGTAAACATATGGGACCTAATGAAACTTAAAAGCTTTTGCACAGCAAAGGAAACCACAGACAGGATGAAAAGACAACCCTCAGAATGGGAGAAAATATTAGCAAATGATTAATCTCCAAAATTTACAAGCAGCTCATGCAGCTCAATATCAAAAAACCAAACCCAATCCAAAAATGGGCAGAAGACCTAAATAGACATTTCTCCAAAGAAGATATACAGATTGCCAACAAACACATGAAAAGATGCTCAATATCACTAATTAGAGAAATGCAAATCAAAACTACAGTGAAGTATCACCTCACACAAGTCAGAACGGCCATCATCAAAAAATCTACAAATAATAAATGCTGGAGAGGGTGTGGAGAAAAGGGAACCCTCTTGCACTGTTGATGGGAATGTAAACTGACACAGCCACTATGGAGAACAGTATGGAGGTTCCTTAAAAATCTAAAAATAGAACTACCATACGACCCAGCAATCCCACTACTGGGCATATACCCTGAGAAAAGCATAATTCAGAAAGTGTCATGAAGCACAGTGTTCGTTGCAGCTCTATTTACAATAGCCAGAACGTGGAAGCAACCTAAGTGTCCATCAACAGATGAATGGATAAAGAAGATGTGGCACATATATACAATGGCACATATATACAATGGAATATTACTCAGCCATAAAAAGAAACGAAACTGAGTTATTCATAGTGAGGTAGATGAACCTAGGGCCTGTCGTACAGAGTGAAGTAAGTCAGAAAGAGAAAAACAAATACTGTATGCTAACACATACATATGGAATCTAAAAAAAAGGTTATGAAGAACCTCGGGGCAGGACAGAAATAAAGATGCAGATGTAGAGAATGGACTTGAGGACATGGGGAGGGGGAAGGGTAAGGTGGGATGAAGCGAGAGAGTAGCATCGACTAATATATACTACCAAATGTAAAACAGATAGCTAGTGAGAAGCAGCCGCATAGCAGAGGGAGATCAGCTCAGTGCTTTGTGACCACCTAGAGGGGTGGGATAGGGAGGGTGGGAGGGAGACGCAAGAGGGAGGAGATATGGGGATACATGTATATGTATAACTGATTCTCTTTGTTATACAGCAGAAACTAACACACCATTGTAAAGCAATTATACTCCAATAAAGACGTTTAAAAATAAATAAAAAGTCATGCACAACAATGTTCATTGCAGCATTATTTACAATAGCCAGGATATGGAATCAACCTAAGTGTCCATCAAAAGATCAATGGATAAAGAAGATGTGGCACATATATACAATGGAATATTACTCAGCCATAAAAAGAAACGAAATTGAGTTATTTGTAGTGAGGTGGATGGACCTAGAGTCTGTCATAGAGTGACGTTAAGTCAGAAAGAGAAAACCAAATACCATATGCTAACAGATATATATGGAATCTAAAATTTAAAAAAAATGGTTCTGAAGAACCTAGAGGCAGGACAGGAATAAAGACACAGACGTAGAGAATGGACTTGACGACACAGGAAGGGGGAAGGGTAAGCTGAGACAAAATGAGAGAGTGGCATTGACATATATACACTACCAAATGTAAAACAGATAGCTAGTGAGAAGTAGCTGCATAGCACAGGGAGATCAGCTTGGTGCTCTGTGACTACCTAGAGTGATGGGATAGGGAGGGTAGGAGGGAGATGCAAGAGGGAGGGGATATGGGGATATATGTATATGTATAGCTGATTCACTTTGCTATACAGCAGTAACTAACAGAACAAAGTAAAGCAATTATACTCCAATAAAGATGTTAGAAATATATAAGATAAATACATTTTTAAAATTATTTTATCTATTTTTGGCTCTGTCAGGTCTTAGTTGCGGCACGCTGGATCTTCGTTGAGGTACGTGGGATCTTCCGTTGTGATGTGTGGGCGTCCCTCTAGTTGTGGCGTGCGGTTTTCTCTTCTCTAGTTGTGGCGCGTGGGTTTTTCTCTCTCTAGTTGTGGCCCGCGGGTTTTCTCCCTCTAGTTGTGGCGGGCAGGCTCTGTAGTTGTGGCACATGGGCTCCAGAGCGTGTGGGCTCTGCAGTTTGCGGCACGCGGGCTCTCTAGTTGAGGCGCGAGAGCTCAGTAGTTGTGGCGTGCGGGCTTAGTTGCCCTGTGGCATGTGGGATCTTAGTTCCCTGACCAGGGATCAAACCCACATCCCCTGCATTGTAAGGTGGATTTTTTTTTTTTTTTGGCGGTACGCGGGCCTCTCACTTTTGTGGCCTCTCCTGTTGCGGAGCACAGGCTCCGGACTCGCAGGCTCAGCGGCCATGGCTCACGGGCGTAGCTGCTCCGCGGCATGTGGGATCTTCCCGGACTGGGGCACAAACCCGTGTCCCCTGCATCGGCAGGCGGACTCTCAACCACTGCGCCACCAGGGAAGCCCTAAGGTGGATTCTTTACCATTGGATCATCAGGGAAGTCCCAAACACATGTTATTGATACAAAGAAAAGAAAAATGGTACTATAACTGTGTTGAGAGAAATGGTGGTAATAGAGGATATTAATAGCTTTCACTTACTTGTTCTTCCTTCTTGCATTCGTTAAGTCAACAAGGTAGAAAACCTGAGGTCCCTCAGAAAAAAGAGCCAATGGTTCAGAAAGTTACTGAGGCATTTAAAAAGACATTGAGGGAATTCCCTGGCGGTCCAGTGGTTAGGACTTGGCACTTTCACTGCCGGGGCCCAGGTTCGATACCTGGTCGGGGAACTAAGATCCCACAAGCCGCACAGCACAGCCAAAAAAAATTAAATAAAAATAAACAAAAATAAAAATAAATAGATATGTATGTATTCTTGAAAGCCCATTGCCTCCCTGCACTCTTATTACTTTGTGTCTTTTTGCTTTTTCCTCTCTTAGTACAGTATATATAACTGAACTGTCAGAACAAGGGAAAGGCAGTACCAGGCTACTGCTGGCAGTGACAAAAACAACCCTAGTCCCTTCTAGATCACATTCTACAAAGTATATCAAATCCTAATATTAAAATGCAAAATTCAACATTTTCAAGGAGAAAGTTTTTATTTCAGAATAAATCTATTCTGTTAATTAGTCTCACTGACATAAATGTTGTATATTACACTATAGAATAACCATATTAAAATATTTTTTCCTCACAATCCTGAAACATTAAGAAATATATCATTAAAAATAAAAATTGAAAGAAATTTGAATTAATCCAAATGCTTTATTTTAAACTGATTAAATTATTATAATATTAGCAACATATTTTAAAGAGAAATGGTAATTTTTGATTTCCCATAGTAACAGTGTTATATTGGCAAATGAGATGAATACAGCAGACAATAGTTAATAAAGTAAATAAAACAAATGGATAACTAAAGAAAAAGAGATTTTTATAAGAGGAGATCCAGAAGTCAAATTAGGATGATAGATAGATAGATAAGTAGATAGATAGATAAATCACCAGGATGGAATTATTATTAAAAAGATGTAAATTATGTCTTTTTCTGGAAAATAATGATTGGTTAAAAAGAGAGTGAAGAAATGGTTCGTACAAAGCCTGGAGAAAGAATGAGAAAAATAATTTGTCAGTGTATCACCAGCGTTATCTATAGAAAAAGCTCCCTGATGAGCAATCCCAGTATTCTAATTCACCCTCCAGTAGAATCAGGAGAATGCTATCAGTTTTCAGTCCATCGTCATATGCAAAGTCATCACAGGTTGATGGTACTGTCAATTAAGATCATCTAACCAGTTGTCTTGTTCACCAATCAATCTCCAATTTTAACTTAGCTTTTCATAGTAGATTTCTTTCTCCCCACTGCAGGGGAAAAAAATCTACTGATCAGATGGTGTAAGTACTACAATCCACTTAGCAATATTTCTTTCTGTAAACAGTAATTTGGCATTCTTTATTAGTGTTAATTAGTGTTAGTCATCTCTATGGACCAATAAAGCCAAGGTCCATACTCGGGCCCTGTGAAGCCTCAACTAAACACTCTCACCCATAACAGCTCTATCTCATATCTCTAACTGAACAAATACCAACACTTCCATAGAAACCTCTGTAAAATATCGTAAGATTGCTGTAAGAATTAAATGATATAATGTAGGTAAATGTTTTAGTAGAGTCTAAAATTCTTCAATATAATAGTGTTATTTTATTACAGTTCTAAGATTATAGACCTATAAAGTACACAGTACAAATTTCCCTTTTCTCCTTCCCAAGAATTCCTCCTGTATTCTTGATTTTGGTTATTCTTACCACCATTTAACCAGCCACCCAAGTCAGAAACCTGGGAATCATTCTAGACCCTTTCCTCCCTTCTTACTCCTGCGTTCAATTTGTTCTCTTGGTTTTCCCTTTTAAAACTAAACTATTCTTTCCCAGGGGCCCCGATATTCTTTATATAGGCTTTCATTACCTTTCCTCTGAACATCTGTAACAGCCCCCTTCCAAATCTATCCTCTATACCCCTTCCACACAAATCTAATCATTTCACAATTTTCACAAAATCAAAATTATCAGCACTCAAATTAAAAAGGCTTCCTTTAGGGCTTCCCTGGTGGCGCAGTGGTTGAGAGTCCGCCTGCTGATGCAGGGGACCTGGGTTTGTGCCCCGGTTTGGGAAGATCTCCCATGCCGCGGAGCGGCTGGGCCCGTGAGCCATGGCCGCTGAGCCTGTGCGTTCGGGGCCTGTGCTCCGACGGGAGAGGCCACAACAGTGAGAGGCCCGCATACTGCAAAAAAAAAAAAAAAAGGCTTCCTTTAAAATAACTAAATCTTTTTAAGATATGATTGGTCTCAATAAAATTTATTCTGAAATATACTTTTTGTTCTAATATACTTTTAAAAGAATATGAGACTAAACTTATTATTTTGTTGATAACTGAATTACAACAAAATCAGCTCCTGATTAAATGGTTTAAGTTGTGATAAAATATTGCAGATAGCCCCAAATCAAAATTAATGTAAAAGTCAATGGTCAACTAGCCAGGAGTGGGTAAATTTTTGTTTTTGCTGTTCTTAAATAAACTTTTTATTTCAGAACCACTGTAGAGTTACAGAGAATTGTGAAGATACTGCAGAGAGTTCCTCACCTCTACTGTTAATATTGTACATTAGTATGGAACATTTGTTAATTAATGAACCAGCACTGACTGCTATTAACTACTTCATTCCAACTTCCTTAGCTTTATTTCATGTTCTTTTTCTGCCCCAGAATACCACATTACATTTAGTTGTCATGGCTCCTTAGGCTGCCCTTGGCTGTGACAGTTTCTTAGACGTTCCTTGTTTTTGATGATGTTGACAATGTTGAGGAGTACTAATCAGTTATTTTGTAGACTGTCCCTCAGCTGGAATTTGTCTGGTGTTTTCCCATGATTACACTGGGGTTATGAGTTTTGAAGAAGGAGGTCTCAAAGGTAGTGCCTCTTCATCACGTCACATCAAGGGTACACACTATAAACATGACTTATCACTGTCGATGTTAACCTTGATCATCTGGCTGAGGTAGTGTTTGTGAGGTTTCTCCATCATAGAATTACTCTTTTTCCCCTTTTCTATACTATAGAACACTAAAATATACCACATACTCTTTGGAAAGAAGTCACTATGCGCAGCCTAAACTTGAGTGGAAAGTTATGCTACACTTCCTTGAAGGTGGAATATCCACATAAATTATTTAGAATTCTTCTACACTGGAGATTTGAGGTAGATTAATTTTAACAGAGACCTATAACCCTCTCATCTTAATTAGAAAGCTGCTAATTAATTAATGTTCATTCCTGATCTTCCCCCCACAAAAAGCAAACAAACACAAACAAATAATATGATGCCTCAAGAAAAAAGCCAATCTTTGGGCCTAGCCTGCAAGACGAGTTAAGAAAAAAACAGAATAGCCCCTGGTCCCCTCACCCTCATGTCCAGAGCAGCTCTGAGTGGTCTGTCTCCATTCTTCTCATGGGGTAGACAATCTGAGGAACCCACAATATAACCAAAGGTCAGCTGTTCCCCACAGAACCTTAGTTAATTAAGAGGATTCTGTTGTTAGGTTGCAAGAACTGAGGTCCATAGAGTTGCCGGGATAAGGGTGTTACAGCTCAATAAATCAATAATTATACTAAGCCAATAGACTCTCACTTGTGGAGCACAGTATGAGATTTGAAGATACTTTCCCTAACGTTCAAACACTCTTCTTTATTTCTCAGTCTGGTTGCTTTCCAAAGGTTAAGGGCATGGATAATTTAAGGATAAGATCTTACTACCAGTTAAGCAGGCATTTGTGAATACTGCCAAAGAAGCATTAAGTTCCGGAACAACTAATAGTGGTGCCTAGCATAATCCCTGGCACATGGTAATACTCAAACGTTTGCTGAATGATGAACAAATGAGTTCTAAGAAGCAGAGGGGACAAGCAGCTGTCTGCATGGTATGTAACAGTCAAATGGCGCTGGGTCCATTTTTAGGATCTGCCAAGCTTTGCAATCTTTCTTCAGAGATGGGCAACATTTTTCCAAATAAACCACAGTAGCTAAACTGAGGAGGCCTTACATATTAGTATTACTTAATGTAAAAAGACATTAGAACGGCACAACAGCACATATTAGGTGTTCAATAAATGCTTGCTGAGTTAAAGAACAATCCCTCAAATATAGTTTAAGCATGTTAGTCCAGAATCCATAAAGAAACTTAATTAAAAAGCTGATGAATCCCAAGTAGAAGTTCTGTAGGGCATGCTAAAACCAGGTTAGTATGTGACGGTCTGAATACATTTTTATTCAATACACACCCCTATCTAAATGGATGGAGACAAGAAGTCTAGGAGGGTATATACCAAAATGCTATCTGTGATCATCACTTTAGTAAATGAGTATGGGTAGTTTTTATTTTCTTTCATCTATTTATAGTGATAGACATGACTCAAATGTTTTTTAATTCCTTTTTTTGGTGTGCTTTAATTTTCTTCCCACAAACTCTTTTTTGACAGACAGTAATTAAAAGGTTCATTAATTTAGCTTAAATTCATTAACTAGGAATTTGGTAATGTAGTAGAATTTAGCTCAAAATGAGAGACATATGCAATGACAATGCAGGCTACAGGAGAGCTGTACAGGTGAGTACTCGATCATTCCTAAAATAAGACAACCAAAATGATCTCTTCTATGTACATTAGAAGATGTAAGGCAGGGAAGCGTAGTTACTTATCTTTATACCCGCTTTGTGCACCCAGTATTAGGTGCTCAAAGTTTAGTTGAATGGAACAAAAGAAGAAACAATCAAATGAACAACCATCTTTCTGAGCAAGAATGCTCACCATGCTACATTTTTGGTTTATGTTCCAGTCCCCAAGAGTCCATTCCCTAACTACTTGCATTTTCAGAAACCAGAGCAACAGCAGGCACAGTGGTGAAGATCTCAGTCTGAAGCCAAACTACCTGGGCTCACATTCTGGCACCAGCAAACTGAAGAGCTAATGACTTGAGCAGGTTACTTACCTTCTGTGCCTCAGTTTCCTCATCTATAAAATGTGAGAAGAATCGCAAATCCTATTTCATAGGATCGTTATGAAAATTTTAAAGGGCTTAGAAGAGTACCTGGACCTTCATACACTATATGAGTGTTTGCTTGGAGGGGGGGTACTTTTACTGCTACAAAATGGTCAGCAAATATGGGGTAATTTAGAAACCTGAAAATTAACCTATGTTAACACTCTGAGATGTGTCATCTTATCACAATGTGTCTAAAATTATTTCAATATCTAGAAAAGCTGACTCTTTAAAACTGCCAAATATCTATAGAAGCATTCTTTATGTCACTGTTTTAAAACAGCCAACCAAAAAAATTAAACTGCTATGTTATTAAATGCTAAAGACAAAAAGAATGTCAAGGACAAATTTCCCTTCTAGGAGAATAAGCTCAGAAAACTGATAACTGTTTTTCTTGATTCTTAACTGAATCGATACTTAAGAGACTATATTTGAATTAAGAACAAGGTATAGTTGGTTTCTCTTGGGCATTCTTAGGTTTGTAAGATCTTAAATTGTATCTCCATAGGTTTGTGGAATTTGATGTTATATTTTTTTCTCCTTGGCTAAAAAATAAACTTCAATATTAAAATTCATGGTAAATATGCCATTAAATTCATAGCAAAAGTATTTTTCCTCTGCAACATACACTATGTGGCAAAGTTACATATAGGTTAATGACTATTTAAGTCTACAGTAAAGTGTGTCATGATCATGCCTACATGCTATTTCAGAAAATAAAAGTGGAATGGCAATGTAGAAGGGAGGAAAATACCACTTCATATTTGAGCATAAAATAAAATTTAACTAATGCATTTTAATAGTTATATAAGTATATATGGTTTCAATATAAAAGTACACAATTACTCAAAAGCATTCCAGACACTGTTTCTCACCTAAGTACTACAAAACAATTTACTCAAATTGACAATGAATTAAAAGTTTTAAGTAGCATTTCCAAGATTTCATTTACACATTACTCCTTTCTTCCTTAGTGATCTCTCTCCACCCTCAATATATAGGTTCTACTTACCATTTTTACAAATTTGCCATTCAAATATTATTTATTAAATTTAAAAAGAGTGTATAGCAACAATTCGCTCTACAAGGTAACACTACAAAATCCCTTCAGGCCTTTAGCTGTATAAAATATCATTATCCTGATTTTTTACCAATAAAAAAATCAGGTCATGAAACATATTTTGGCAGCAGAGGGATTTTACTTGTTCCATATCTGTCTAAAGACTGTCTTGCTACTAACCAGGGTAATATTTTTCCTCTTTCTTTTTTTCTCTGCAGTGCATCTAAGTTTAGTGACAGCCGCATCAGGCTTTCCTAGTCTCAGCGCAAGCTCAGTGAAAATCTGGGATGTGTAAGTGGAAACATGAGAGACCGCTTTATTTGGCAGTGCTTTGGGGAAAAAAAAAAGGCAGGACAAATGGCAAGGCAGTGTTTGGACCGCAGGATGAACAATCAATAGGCAGAAAGCAAGATAGAGGCTTCCTCAGCTTCTGGATCGACAATCGACAGCTGAGAGACTATTTTTTGCTATGGTTGACTAAATATGGTCAGGGAAGAGAGAGGCACAAGAGAGTCTGTTTGCCTGGGAGTGCATGTTTCAAATGCTTAGCTGCCTATAAAGCTGTAACAGTTCAGCCTGTGGCCACTGAGGGAAGAATATAAGTTAACCTTTGTAGTGACCATGTGGAAGTCCTGACCTTGCTTGCAGACTTGACCTCGGGATATGACAAGGTAGCTTCAATACAGATCTACCATTTAATCCTGGAAACTAAAACAAACAAAAAAAATCTCACAGCAAGAAAGATGCAGAATATTTCCTGAGAAGTCAGAAGACCCCAGTGTATTCTGGTGCGCAAAGAAAACAGGGTGAATGTCTACAGTTACTTGGGGGGAGCAAGGTGTGTTTTGGTTTTTGTTGGGTTTTTATGTCTTTTTTAGATTATAAAATTAACCTCCTCTGCAACTTTTTCCCCAATTCTGAAGCATTCCATCTGAGAAATAAGTGAGGTTCATTTTCTTGGCTGTTGTAGCAACCTTCCTCCGTAGCTTAACTTTCTGTCCAGCAGATACAAGGTGCTTATAACTGCAATACTAGTAATAACGACATTCCAAATCAAATGACCAACGCTGATTCAATTTTACTGTAGTTTTTTTTCTTTTCCCTTAAGCATAAGGGAGAGGGAAAAGATGGCTGACTTATTTTTGTTTGTTCATTTGTTTTTCAAATTTATCTTAAAAGGTGAGGTTCTGTGTTCACTGTTTCTTCCCCCTTACTTCACCCGGCTCATGAAAAGAAGCGCTAATTCAGCAAATAGAGTGAAGAAACAATCAAGATGAGATGGCTGCTGCTGATGTGACTCTCTAGGTCTTTATCTCTCTTCCTGCTGCTAACGCTGCATGACACTAAGCTTACAGGTAACACAGCACCACAGGCCTGTACTTTTAAGGATGCTTATGACTTTCTGCATGCTTACCTATTACTGACTCGATACATGTTTTTATTGTTAGATTAAATTCTATCTGGGCACAGCCTAGTTTCACAGTTCAAGTAGAGAGCTTATGTAGTATAAAAAGGAACGCTGTTAAATATCATGACAGGTAACTCTGGATCTCAAACTTGTACAAATCCATTCCTGTCATTTACATTATTAAAGAGTTCGTTTTTATTGTTTCAGATTAAATGGTGGTTTTGCATCCCTAGTAAATCACATCCTGCTTCCAAAGTATACTACCGTTTAAAAACTATTAACTATTTCAAGGTTTAGTCAACCAAGATACTTGGTAGATCACAAAATACTTTTTAATGCCAACTCTAATAGTTGGGCACAAAAATAAATCAGAACGTGCATGGTGAAATTCTAACTCTGCATTGCTGAAACTGCTGTAGTACTGGGCTATCTGCTGCTACATTCCGATTTGCTCTCTCTAAGCTGCACTAGCTTTTTATCACAGGCTGCAGAAATTCTACTTTCTGTGTCTTTTCTTCCCCTCCTTTCTCAAATAGGAAAATTTCTCATGGTTTTTCTTTTAAATTAACCTTTTAATACCACAATAATAAAAGGCAACTCACCAATTACAATTTCTTTTCATGCTAAATGATCAAGCTAAAACTCAACTGCTCATAGGCTAATACCTTTCGGCTGTTTTTAAGTGAGACTTTGGACAGTACTGTTCTGGTACTTATCCTTTATATTAAAAAAAAAAATCAAAGAATCAAAACAACTCAACTCACCAAAATTAGATATTAATTCATCTATCTAAATTTATATTTAACCCAAAAGGAGCACCAAAGTGCAAAATTCAGGTAAGTAACTAATAAAAAGAAAGGAACAACAAAGAAGTTTTCAAATGATCATGAGTTCTTATCTATGACCTTAAAAAAACTAACAAAAAAAATCATCATCTTTAAAAATTCAGTTCATTTACACCCTAAAAAGATCGGGTTTTTCTCCTTGTCTTTTCAACTTTAGAGTTAATATCAGAAGTACTAATTCGCTGTTAAGTTTTTAATAAGACATTTAGTTTGTAAAAAGAATTTGCACCAAATTAATTATTGTCTACTTGTAGGATCTAGAAGCAAACTACAAAATAAGAAGAAATTTCCTCTGAAGACTATGAAGAAACACTAGGCTGATCTTACCAATATCTGAAATACACTCTGTATATCCCCACTGATACTATGGATCTCTTGCAGAACTAAACCAGGACAAAGTTCAACAGATAACTGGTCAAAGTTTAAAAGTGTATGTCCACCAAAAACAAGGAACCATGAATGGCACTAATGCCATGCCTCAGGTAAATTTGTTATAAAGTTTAGTCTTTGATAGTCTCTGCAAATGATCTACCATTTCTCTCCATCAGTAAGCTGAATGTTTTACTAACAAATGGGAAAATAAAACATTTCGTGTTTTTACAGCTAACAACTTAGTAATACCTACTCAGAGTACATACTTCTTTATGTACCCATATGAACATACAATGCTATGGAATGTAAAGAAGTATGTATTTTTGGTAGGCAATAAACCGCCAAGAGGGAACTAGAATGCAGCTATGTGAATGACCTTCATATGGTAAATTAACCTAATATCAAAGAGATGACCTTTGGCAATACTAACACCAGAAAAATGTACCTACTACTTACAGATGGAAACTAAATGTTGCTGAGATTTATATTCTGTGAAGAAAAAAAGTTTTACTGAAGTAGATTTAAAATTATCATGAAATTCCTTTTAAATATTTTAAGTTATGCATACATTTTACATTTTTTAAATTAAGTTTCACATGATTAAAATTTGAATACAAAAGAGAAAAGAGTATTACTAGTACAAAACAATGAGGGATACACATGACCTATTTTCTGTCTCCACAATTTGACATTAATTTAAATTAATATATTAGTAGTGTTGACTGATTTAACAAAAGCCAACTTCATTTGCATTTCAACAGCTCTTCTTCATATTTTGATAAATTTATAATTTAATAATATTAGAGGAATTTCTGAAGCAAGTTTTGCAGTTTTATGTTTTCCTTTTGAAAGCTATAGACATAGTTATGATTTTAAAAGGCTATCTTTCAAGTAAAATTCTGCTCTCAGAAGAAAAAAAACTGGTCCTTGTCCTTCTCCCTAATCCAGTCTCCACTTTCAATGCTGTGTAAGTACTTAGAATGAATCAAGACATAAGATTTATTCATAAAAAATGACAAAATTCTGGGAAATAGCTGTAAGTCAACAGGGCACATTGGTCACAGACTGCCAAATATTTAAAATAAATTAATTTATTATCTATATTATCCTTGAATTTGCTTTCTCCAAAGAGGGCACATAAAATGAACACACCATAGTCAAGAAACCAATTTATACAGAAAGAATAACCATCTTTTATTAGTACTATGCAATTATAATTCAATTTTTTATAAATATGATAGACCTACTATTTATAGTATGTTAGATAATTAAAATACTTTTTTGTATTTTATATAAAATTTATTTTGTACTATATTTATATACTAATAAATTATACATGTTATAGCTCTTAGCAACAATTTATAAGTAGTACCTACTTTAAGCTACTATAATAGACTTTGAAAAAAGAAATACTAATATTAATATTCATATATTCTAATTTCTTACTAAAAGTTTTATTTTGACTGGAGTATTCAGACATGTATTTCATGTATAAATTTTTTGTTTCACAGTTGAATAGAAATGGCTATAAGGTTACCCAATTTTCTGTTTAATAAGACAACAAGATAATTGTCAAAAGTTGATTTTCATTTTATCGGCAGATTATAAAGAATGAGAGAATGACTATTAGATATGGTAGCATATAAATTATTGAATATTTATTGGAAGTTACAAAAAGTTCATAATTTTAAAATTCCACATTTTCAAAGAAAAAATCAGTTCAAAGCTTAACTCACTCAAGAATAGCCCTTCTTTCTGATCATCTACAAAGAGAATGGCAAAGCTGCATATTCCATTTGTTAAGTTTAATTGTACATGCCCTAAATACCAAAAACTGACAATATATACCTCAAAAATAGAGGTTCCTCTATAAAACTACTCAAAGGGTATTACTACACCCATGTTTTATAATAAACAATTACATTCCTCATTCTATAGGTATACATGTTTTTAATAATTATTTTAAAACATCCCAGCAACTAAGAATCTCGTTGCTACAATATTAAGAGTATATAATCCCTAGAAAATAAAATGACAGCATCTGTTGTTATTCATTTGAAAAAGTAAAATTATACACTGATTCTAGTGCTTACAAGTTTAACTTAACATACCTAAGAGTATTTTCAATCACTCTAAAATGTCACATCTATCACTTAGATCAGCTGTTCATTTTTAACTGAGTACATATTAAACTCTGGGCATCTGCTGACACTGGTGTAACTCAAACATTTCAACTGTCTCGCTGACAGGGATAACAGATGCTGACATTATCAAATGCTGTACTATTTTTTTTCCACGGCCTCTCCTTGCCCCAATATGGCCAGTATATGAAACTGAACTGCCATCCAAAAGCACACTTGAGCAACTGGATCTGCTAAACGGCTCCCATATAACTAGTAAAAATAGAAGCCAGTTTTATTACTATCATCAGCACTGAAGTCCACGCAATTTAACACCTGTTTCATTTCTATTAGAATAAATGATGGAAATAATTGTAGTCACATTAATTTCACCCGCAGCATGATACTCATCAACCAACAGATGGAGAATATACTTAATATGAGAGTTGTTTGAATATTGCCTGAATTAGTGTTGACCTTCTCCCAGTTTGGTTCAAAAAAGATAGCTATTTCTTTACTCTATATTTCACTGAGAGCACTTATAGGCAAACTATAAATTGCTCAAACTTTTATTTCAAGCAAGTATTTTCAGAAGACATCCCTTCCCAATACTGAAATCCCCTTATAACAAAAATTTGTCCTACTGAGTTTTAATGGTAGTTTTAATACTCAAATTCATGATTATTACTAACCACAAGTCCATGTATCATCAAGCTGATAATGAGAAGTAACTAGGCAAGCTGTACCCAAAATGACAGAGAATTCAGTCAAGGAACTAGACCTTTAAAAGGGTTAAATTATTAACCTACGATTAATAACACTACATAAGCAAAAAGAAAGAAAAATAAGCTATCATGCATGGCAGTTCCTTCCAACACAAGTCTAAGCAATACACCGAATATACGTGTCATCTGTTTATAAACCAAAGCGCAAAGGTACTTTCTTAAGGCTACTCATTCCTCCACCCCGTCAGCAACTTGCTGTTAGTCCTTAAGTATAATACTTAAAAAAGCAGCGGCAATAGAAAAGTATGACTAAGCAGTGCTCTTCCCTAACCTATTTCGCTTACTTATTTGGTTTACTGCCCAAGGGTAAATAGATAAAATTACTCTGATACACAACAAGATCTATTTGCTCTTTTACATGGCGTGGGTTTTGAAACAGGTCACTGTCTGAATTTAAGAACTAAGCAAAAGTGTTAAAAATAAAGACATACATTGATAACTCCTTAATGCACTAAAGACGTGTTAAAGGGTAAAGATTTCTGCACGACTAGAGCAGGAAATAGTAGGAAAAGTGCCTTCAAAACATAAAGTTTTACATTCAATGGCTGAAATACTGATATGAGAATCTCAACATTTGTGGAAGGAACATAACCATAATTTTTCAAATAAAAAACATTTTAACTGTTCTGGGTCCCAAACTAGCGGCACTGCAATGCTTTGCTAGAGCTGGTAAAATGGAACCAAATCGCCTCTTCAATGGATTTGGTCCCCTTCAACCAGCTGTAGCTATGCATTGATTACTACAGGACAGCCAGCGTTTTCATTTATCAATATCAATCACATCAACTAATTTCAACTTATTTAAATTACTCAGATTGTGGTTTAAATCAAATAATTTGTTATTGTTAATTCTACTTGGAAGAGTCATAATGGTAAATAATGTTTATAAACAGCTTTATGAAAAATGTGTGGATGACATAAGGCTTTCAAATAAAATTATTTTATTCATTTATGGTCTCTTGGTATTAAATTTCTTATCCTTCAGAAAAGAAATGGTATTGAAATGTAGACTATGCCACACAATTTTAAAAAAACAAAACTTCCTTCAAAGGAAGAAAATATCTGGGAAGGTCACCTGAAACCATAACAGGAATGTCACAGTGTGGGCACATACATTTTTAAATTAAAGAAAAATGTAACATTATATAAAATAAAACTCCAGAAATGTTGAGTCACTACCTTCCATATGATTAGCATGTAATTTTACTGCTATTTAATAGAACATTGATAGGTAAGGTGGAAAAGGAGATGATGACACTGCAGAGCATCTTATAGACAGACTTAAACAGAAGGTATCTAATTCTTCTGACCCTGAACCAAAAGACTTTAATCCTCAAAAAAGAAACAAAATACTAATAAGCATTGTTACCTTTTTACTTATGTAGATATTTCACCTCTCCAAACATGTTTCCTCAGTTGTAAAATGAGAAGACTTTTTTTTTTTCTAATTCTCAGTTAAAATGGTTTCTTCTGTCTTAAAACATCACTGGTCAGTACCAGGATAGAAAAGCCAATTTTAAGAATACGAAACTCGATATAGAAAAAAAAAGAACTCAAAACAACCCAAGTTACAATTACAACCAATATATAACTTGTGTTATCTTCTGATATTCTTTTGTGTCCAATTAAAATCACACTTTATTGGGCAATGTACAGTCAAAACTGCATAAAATGTCTTAAGGAAATAGGAATAAAGAAGTGTGTACCTTTAACTAAAGCACCACTTTGTTGTAGAATGGAAGTTTTTTTTCCTTTCTTTTTTGTGTCACCTGACACCAATTATCTGGTTGGAGGAGTCACTATTATAAATTTCCAGAGGAATTCTCAAGAATTAAAGAAACAGAAGTAGTATGCTTTTTCCTCCTTGTATAGGCTCAACATTATTAAATATACTATGCCTATTCTCAATAAAGTTAAACAATTCAAAATATTTAAAAGTTACTTCCTAAACACTTTAATTTTCAGTCTATCTTAAACTTTATAACTTAAAAATATTATAACCTAAATTAAATTCCCTCAATAAAATCTCTTTTTGACCATCCTAATTTGAAATAATTGCTTTGTTTCAACTCCTGACCGTTTCTCTACAGAATTTATATTTTAATTGATCATATCCTGTGATATCTAACACTGTCCTGACTGTCAAATTAAGGCTAACATGTATTGAGTCCCCAGTATAGTCAAGGCATTACAGGAAATACACAGATAAATATTTGTGCCCACAATTTTAACAGAAAGAAACATAAAAATGCACATACTAAGCGACAGCACAAAGCAGATTATAAGTGCAACAAAACAAAAACACAGAACAAGGAAGTATAGAGCAAACAGAAAATAACTTCAGTGATGATACATAGGAGCTCTGGAAGAGAGCTGAGGGATTTTAATTAGCAGGAGATAAAGTTAGAAAGACAGGCTCATGAAGCACAAGAAGTGAGCTTGATATATTAATACATTCTTAGTTAAATCATTCACTGTCCACGTGTTCCAGTCTTGCCTCACATACAGACCGCAATACACAGAAAATAATATAAAGTGGCTAAGATCAGTGAATCTAAAGTCAAATAGACCTTGCTCAAGTTCCAACTGTTCCACTAGTCAGCTGCATGATCTTGAATAAGTAAATTCATCTCTTTATAAGCCCCATATGCTTCATCTATAAAATGAGGATATTAACACCTGCTTCAAAAAGCTGTTCAAAGGACTGAAATGAGATAATGCATGTATACTACTAGTGGCCAGGCCTGTGGTAAATGCTGTCATTATCATCTTTTATTTGAAAGGCAGGGAACATATAATACTACTGTGTCTCCTTTACGGTGCCAACGTATGAAGTGTTCAAATATTTGTAATTTGAAAAAACAAATCAAGATATAACCTAAAACATTGTCATTTATTTCATCCTAGATTATACACCAATTGTTACAGCTACCAACAACCAATCACAATAAAATCCTTTTGTTCTCTGTGCTCACCCTCTAGTGGTGATCCTAAGAAGCTAAAAAAGAGCAAAAAAAAGTAAAAGGAAACATGATGTAAAAATGCAATATACATCATGAATAAGAATTCATGATGTTTATAGTTAATAATACTGCATTGTACATTTGAAAGCTGCTAAGAGAATAGGTCTTAAAAGTTGTCACCACAAGAAAAAAAAATTGGAACTATGCGTGGTGATGGATGTTAACTAGACTTACTGTGGCGATCACTTCACAATATATACAAATATCAAATCATTATTTTGTAACACCTGATACTAATATAATGTTATGTCAACTATATCTCAATTTTTTTTTAATTTAGGGTAGATTAAATTATGAAAATAAACTTCTAAGTAAGTATCTCCCTCAGTCAATATACATGGGCTTGATTCAACTATAAACAGAAGACATCTAATGTAGAATTTTCTAAAATGCTTCTCAAGTTAAAGTTGTTCCAAAAAATTCACTCATAGAAAGTTCTAGGTTAAGCAAAGCTAATAACCATTTTCCTTTTCTGTGAGACTTCGCAGATCCTTTATGAATTCTATGACTTCCCAAAAGTCTTTCTCGAGCTTTAACCAGCAAGCACTTTTTTCAGTAGACCACCTATTACTATAACAATGATTGGAGGACCTCTATACTAGAAGTTTATAGGTAATTATATTATTAAAAAGAAATCAGGTAACTTAATAAATGTTATTTAGCCACAAGTTTAAAAAAATAATTACCATGCAAATAAATAACATGAGGCTAGAGGACACCTGAGAATGATCTTGAAGAAACATAAATCTCCAAATGGAATGCATTTTAATTAAATCTTTATAATATAAGCAAGTATTCCTGATACTTTATATCCATATTTAATATATATTTAAATAGTCATTTCATAATACTTGTATTAGTTTAACCAAAAAAAAAACCATATAAAACTGATCTATTTAATGAAGTTCAAAACTTCCACAGACCTTAAAACAATTTAAAACATTAAAGTAAACCAAAATTATTTCCTCATAAGTATCAGAAAAAGAGAACCAGCAACAGGAAAATATTTTTAAATTGCATATAAAATAGTAAAACGTGACATCTTTACCTGGGATTTCCTCTTAGTGCAGCATGGTGTAGAGCATTAAATCCATTATTATTTGTAATGGTAACATCTGCTCCAGCTTCCAGAAGAACTGCCAGGATATCATCACGTTTCTTACTTATTGCATCATGAAGAGGGGTATCACCTTCAGAATCCTTTTTTTTTAAAAAAAGTTTAAAGAGACTTTCATTAGTTCTTTTTCAATTAATCATTATATGTAATGTTAATACTTATAATGAACTACTGAACAAAGAAACAAAAGCAGAAGCCATATCCAACAACCCGTTAATAAAACATGCTGTGTGTTAAATTTTAAAGTGCAGGCAAGAAATATTAGCCTCATTATAGTAAAGAAATTCCTACTCAGTCTAGATGGAAAAGACAATAAACATGCTGTAGCTTTCCAAAGAAAATAAAAAAGAAAATCAAAGAAGTACCCTCAAATATAATTTAGCAAATAACAAAATTTAATGAGGTGGAAAAGTTGCCCCCCACCGCAATTCATTCGCTTACAATGGCCTGCTATACCACATTCCTACCATTAATTGTTATACTCTAAAATTCCACACCAAACCTACACCAGTCTTGGGAGTCCCATAGTAATGAATTTAAAGTCAGTGGTTATCAACCTTGGCTGCACTTTAGAATCTGTGGGGAGTTCTTAAAAAATCCCAATACCCAGGCTGTTCTTCAGACCAACTAAGCCAGAATCTCTGGGGGTGAAAGCCAGGCATCAGTAGTTTTTCAGAGCTCCCCAGATGATTATGTTGTGCAGTCACAGTCGAGAATCATTAATCCAAATGTTTTCAAAGGGCAGGAAAGTGGCTAGTTAACTCAAAGTGAAGACAAATGAAAAAGAAAATCTGACAGTCTCAGTCTACCTTTTTCTCAAGGTACTTTTTTCATTAATCAATGATTTAGCAATAAGTTGTTATTCACTATCAGTCATTTGGATAAATGGGTAATTTAGACCTTTTTCATATCATAGTCATAAATACTATTCTCAGTAAAGCCATATATAGCCTATCCTATGGCATATACCACAGATGCCAAATCCAGTCTTCCACCTATTTTTGTAAATAGTTTTACTGGAACACAGCCACACACATCCATTTATGTACTATCTACAGCAGCTTTCAGGCTACAATGGCAGTGTTGGATATTTGTGATAGAAATCATATGAAAGCCTAAAATATCATCCGGCCCATTACATAAAAAGTTTGCCAATCTCAGGTGATATATTCATCCACACATATAAAAAATTCCCAATACAAGTTCAATCCAACAATCCAACTTCTATCCGCCTATCTGGTGGCACTAAAAATTCACAGTCTCCAACTTGAGATGGGCTCTTAACATGGCTGGCATAAGCTTCTACAGGTCCTCATCTATCCTGCCTTCTGTTCCCCACAGTAGCTATTCCAAACCTTCATCATTCTTCTCAATCACCCTTTCTACACCTACCACTCCCCACTCACTCTCAACAGATAACTCTGCCTCCCATCCGAGACAAAAAAAGTTAGCAGGTATAAATTCCCACTCCTTCAACAGATTAACTCCCCTCAATTCCTCCCCCTATCCTCCAATCCAGCCATCCACTCAGAAGCTGTCGGTTCCCGACTCCATCAGTTCCAAAATGGATATACCTCAGAAATATCAGTCCGTAGTAACCATCTAGCTAAACAAAATCTCTGATTCTTTCAGTTCTTCTCAAACCCTCAGTCCCATTACTCTGGGTTCTTCTTCTTCATTACTTCTCTGAGATCTATCCAATTTAATTCACCTGGTTGCCAAAACTTTAGATGGGAAGAATCATTCCTTAGGTGACTCTTCAAAAATTAGGTCCTACTACAAATCAATCCTAAAACCCTATATATTTTTTCCAAATCAGAAAATCTTCCAAGACTGGATTAATGACTAGACCCAGACTCTAAGATAAATTAAGCTACAATTAAAATACTTTTGATACCTCTGAAGTAACTATAATGAAATGGTGAAGCTCACTATCATGATCAATAAAGTTAAATCAAATCAACTCAGAGCTGATATTTTCACAAGTCCCCACCCCCAACTCCCCCAAACAAAATCGATTTACTGACACTTTCTTAAAAAAGGCTTTTCTAAGAAGGAATAACTGCCAATTTTATGACATTCTATACCTTCAGTATCATTTACTATGATTGATCATACAAAAAAGAACTGAAAACAAAAGAATGCCTACCACAAAACTTAGTACTTCCATTTAATAGAATCCTAGCAATACCTGCAGAATATATTCCTTTAAAGGTTTTACCTGTAGACTGGGATGACAGCCAAAGTCCAATAAAGTCTTAACCACTTGAAGGTGACCTTTATTGACAGCAATATGAAGTGGTGTCTGCCGGCGCTTGTTTCGTGCATTCAGATCAGCACTGCCTCGGTGCAGCACTTCTATAACAGCGCCTTCATCTCCAAAAGCTGCATGGTGAACGGCTCTATCTCCATCTTTATCCTAAACAGCAGCATTTAAATCTGAGTCAGTGAATATTTTAGAAAGAAAAATAAAACTCGAAGCTATAATAATTCATCAAGAACCATATTAATGTGAGAAAAGGAAACAGAAAACAGAATGGAGCCAACAAAATAACCAGAAATTCGTTTGAATCGTGATTAACTCCAAAGATAAATGATGATCTGGATCATTATATCATGCACACATATACCAGACCAATAGTTATATCAGAAGTAGCTTGATTCTTCAGTACTCCTAATTTATCAGCCATGATGGTAAACCAACATTAGAAAATGTTAAATCACGACACAACTATATGAAGTTTTTTTCATTTAAAAAAATGTTACACAGATTTTTTAATAACATAAAAATTATGCTAGCAATTGAGTAATTAAAAAAAAAAAGAATGAATGCCAAACAGTATGATCTCAACTAGCTTTAAGGGAGAGAAATATATCAACATGTTAACATTGGTTATCTCTGGCTGGTGAGCATACACTTTTCTGTATATTTAAGAACAGAAAAAAATTAAGTATTTCATTTAAAGATAAAAATGAAACATAAACAAGTAAAATTCTATACATCCAAAATTCCAAAACTATTTCAGAGGAATCCAGTAGCAATGCCTCACCTTCTGCTGGCATATTTCTGAGAAGACGAGAGGTAGAAAAAGACCCAACTGCTTTAATTTTTTTCAAATGCAAGAAACTGCTTTAAAAAAAAAATGCTTGTACTACACCATAAAGATAATAAACACAGTCCATACCAAAAAGAGTCTCATTACCTTGCTAGATGCAGATGGAGAAGGATATTATAAGGGTATTGTCTTTATTCCATACACATCTCAAATTTTAACACCCAGATGTAAGCAAACTCTCAGACTTTCTCCAACCCATGGTAGCCCCTGGTGGACTCTAGTTTTTGCAAGTGGTTTGAAACTCCACATGGCACTCGAGCTTATCTGAACTACTTTTCAAAGATAACACAGATAAATACCGCTGTGGTTAAATATATTTAAAACAAATAAACAAAACAGTTGCTGAATTCAAAACAGTTTTTGGTCTTTGCATATTTTCTCAAACAGATTACTAAAAGTAAAACCGCTCAAGTAGAAGTCCATGACAACTTGACAACCATTCTTGAAAAGGTAGGAATCCAAGACTCAGGAGTACTTCTACCTTACAAACATTACAGCTAAACAAGGTTAGGAGTTTTTGTTACCTCTTAACATTAAGCATAAAGGAACTGGCAAACTACCACAGGAAAGATTTAAGATTCAACTCTTGTTCCTCTGAGTAGCATTATATTTAAACATTCCAGAAAAACAAGCTTCTTACAAAAAAAAAATATGTTTGTGTGTATGTATTGTTAACCTCTCTAGTAACACATTTCAGTATTCAGAATCTTAGATGTAAGATCTTCCTAACCTCCAATCTGGATTTCTTTTCTGTTATAATTTTTAAGCCTATCTAGTGGTACTCGTACCATTAAAAATGGGAATCCACTAACACTCACTGAATAAAAACAGGAACTATTTATGAAGCTTACCATATATTTATGATTGTTAGAAAACTGCTACCGAAACACTTTTATGCAGGTTCCGTCAACAATTTGCTTACATTAAAAAAAAAAACCTTAAAATCCAAATATATGTCAAAGGGAAATACATAAGGAAAGTTTAAAGATTTTGTAAAATACATGTACACACTAGAAAACAACAATTAATTTCCAGATTTTTATTCTAAATTAGAAAATCTCAGTTGAACAAAGACCTTAGCTTACAGGTTTTGTTGCTTTCTTCCGAATTTATCTTAAATATTCCAAAAACCCTCAAACATTGAGGTCATTATCCTGTCTCTGATACTGCCAACAAACGAGATGTTGAGGGACAACACAATAGCTCACTCCCAAACGGTTACCTAAAAAGATCTGCAAAGGGGCCTCAAATTAAATCTTAAACTGATCTTGGTTCTTTCTATCCTCCTGCTCCTCTGTTTCCTCTCAGCCTCCAAAACCTCCTCTTGCTCCACTCTTCCCTTAGCTGATAAATCCACAGACAGTACAGTCAACAAAATCAGGATCTGCAGGTCATGCTCACCTACTTCCTTTCCCTGAACCCCTAGGTCAAACACCAAATTCTATGGCTATCTATTCTCTCTTGTCCAATTCTACAGCTAATTAATTCAGACCTTCCTTCATTCTCATTCACTTGACCTACTGCCACAGCTCACCCAGCATTCTTACCCCAATCTATTCTTCACACAAAAAACAGAATTCTCTTTGTAAAACACAGAATTTATGTTTAAAACTCTTTAATGTAACTCCATTATATAAAGAACAAACCTCTTTTAAAGCCTACTTCTGTGGACCATTCCAGACTCATCGGCTGCCATGTTCCCTCATATATAAAACTAAATTACCAACTTACTTCACCCCATATGTTCATGTGCTGCTCTCAGACTTCAATGCTCTTATTCATTACCTTTTTGGTTTGAAAATACACATTCTTTAAAACTCAGCTCAGGAAACTCCTCTCCTGTGAAACTTGCCCTGCCTCTCACAAAATTATTTTAACTCTTCTTCTGTCATATCACACTACAGAATAATAATTTGTTTGCAAGTCTGTCATTTTTATTTGACTGTGAGCTTCGTGCGGGCTATGACTGCATCTTAATCATCTTTACTCCCAATACGTATCATAGTACCTACTACTAGTAAGAACCAAAATAGGTGTTGAATTGAATCCTTAATATGCCTTAATAACAATCATGCATTTTTTTCTCAATCATTTTTTTAATGATTTTTTATTGTGGTAAAATACAAATAACATACCTGTGTCTCTGCATCTAAAATGTCTCCTATAGGCTGCGCACAGTTAGAATATTTTTTTTAATCCATTCTGCTGTCTCTGTCTTTTGGAGTTTAATACATTTAAAGTAATTACTGAGAAGGAAAAACTTCCATAATTTTGCTATTTGTTTTCCATATGCCATACAGCCTTTTTTCCCCCTCATTTCCTACATTACTGTCTCTTTTGTATTTAGTTGCTCTTTTGTAGTGAAATGTTTTCATTTCCTTCTCATTTCCTTCATGCTACAACTGTTTTCTTTGTGGTCATCACAGGGATTACATTTAACTTCCTAAAGTTATAACAATCTAATTTGAATTTATACCAGCTTAACTTCAACAACATACAAAAACTCTACTTGTTTACAGCTCCATCCCCACCCCTTTCAAGTTACTGATGTCACAAAATTACATCTTTGTACACGGTATGCCCCAAAACACAAGCCAATAACTGTTATTTAAAAATCCATCAGTCTCTTAAATTATGTAGAAAATAAGATGTGGAGTTACACACTGTTGTTAAAATAATGCTTTCTTTTATAATTGCCCTTGTATTTGCCTTTACTGAGATTTTATTTCTTCATATGGCTCAGGGTTACTGTCTAATATCCTTTCATTTCAACCTGCAGGACTCCCTTTTGGGATTCTTACAAGGCAGGTCCAGTGGCAACAAACTCCCTCAGCTTTTGTCTGGGAATGTCTTAATTTCTCCCTCATTTTTGAAGTACAGTTTTGCTAGATATATGATTCTTGGTTGACAGGTTTTTTGGGGTATTTTTTTTGTTTTTTGGGGTTTTTTTTTGCCGTACGCGGGCCTCTCACTGTTGTGGCCTCTCCTGCTGCGGAGCACAGGCTCCGGACGCTCAGGCCCAGCGGCCATTGCTCATGGGCCCAGCCGCTCCGCGGCATGTGGGATCCTCCCAGACCGGGGCACGAACCCGTGTCCCCTGCATCGGCAGGCGGACTCTCAACCACTGTGCCACCAGGGAAGCCCCTTTTTTTGTTTTTTGTTTCTTCCTTTTTAGCACTTTGAAGATATCAGCCCACTATCTTCTGGCCTCCAAAGTTTTTGATGAGAAATCTGCTGAAAATCTTAAAAGGATCTCTTGTAAGTGACAAGTCGCTTCTCTCTTGCTGCTTTCAAGATTCTCTTTTTGACTTTTGAAAGTTTGATTATAATGTATCTCAATGTGGGGCTGAGTTCATCCTATTTGGAATTCATTCTGCTTTTTGGATGTTTATATCTTTCATCAAATCTGGGGAGTTTCTAGCCATTGTTTCTTCAAATAACCTCTCTGCCCCTTTCTCTCTTTCTGCCTTCTCTTTCTGCCTTCTCTTTCTAGGATTCTCACAATGTGTATGGTGGTCTGCTTGATGATGCCCCACAGGTCCCTTAGGCTCTCTTCATTTTTCTTCAGTCTTTTTTCTTTCTGTTTCTCAGACTTGATAATTCCCATTGTCCTATCTTCCAGTTCACTGGTTCTTTCTTCTGCCTGGTTAAATCTCTCTTTGAATTCCCCTATGAATTTTTCATTTAAGTTCTTATACTTTTCAGCTTTGGAATTTGTTTTTAGTTTCTTTTTAGGTGATCTATGTCTTCCTTGATATTTCCATTTTGTTCACACATCATTTTCTTGACTCTCTACACATCTTCATTTAGTTCTTTGAGAATCTTTAAGACAACTGTTTTAGAGTCATTGTCTAGTAGATTGCCATCTGGTTTTTCTCAGGTACATTTACTTGTTGGTTTATTTTTTTTTCCTTTGAATGGGCCATACTTTCCTATTTCGCTGTTTACCTTGTGATTTTTCTGTTGAAAACTGGACATTTGAATCTAATAATGCCGTAAGTCTGGAAATCAGGAGACTTCTCCTTCTGCATGGTTTGTTTTTGGCTTTGGTTTTGGTTTGGTTTTGACTGTTTTAGCCTGTCTTCATGCTTACAGCCTGAGGTGTAAACTTAAGGTCTCCTTGGGTCTTTTCTGAGCCTGCACCTTTCCTCAGGTATGTGCAATGCCTTTCTAATTTCCCTCATATATGCAGTTGCTTTTGAATGTCGTAGTCTTTAATGCCAGGCTCCCAAAAGGAGAAAAAGAAAAATGGGAGGGGAAGCAGAAAAAAGCACAGACCCTTAAATCCTCTGGAAGTAACTTCAGCCAATGAGGAAGGGTTTGCAACAATGGGAGAGTGCAACAATGGCTACCCACCTCTGTACCTGCACCTCCATAATCAGAAGCAGCAATCAAGGATTAGAACACCTTGCAAGCTGATCTAAGAACACATACCTGGCTGCCTGTCACTGGGCTGGAAGGTGGGGTATGTGTAGCTCCTGCTGAGCTAAGAGCTGAAATTGACCAAAATTAACCCCCAAGCCTTCCCTTGGAAGTAGCAAGCCTTCAACAGAAGCCAGAGTTCTAAAATAGTTACATCAGAAAGATTCTGCCATTGCAGTTGTTGTCTAGATGGGGAGATGGATTCCTAGTACTTCCTACTGCACCACCGTCCCAGAATCCTTTTGGTAACCATCATGTTTTTTTTTTTTTTTTTTGGCTGCACTGCGTCTTTGCTGCTGCGCGCGGGCTTTCTCTAGTTGCAGTGAGCGGGGGTTACTCTTCATTGCAGCGCGTGGGCTTCTCATTGCTGTGGCTTCTCTTGTTGCGGAGCACAGGCTCTAGGCACACAGGCTTCAGTAGTTGTGGCTCACAGGCTCAGGAGTTGTGGCTCGCAGGCTGAGTAGTTGTGGCACATGAGCTTAGTTGCTCTGCGGCATGTAGGATCTTCCCGGACAAGGCCTTGAACCCATGTCCCCTGCATTGGCAGGCAGATTCTTAACCACTGCACCACCAGGGAAGTCCCCATGATTTTTGCCATCAATGAAATTAAATATCTCCTGAACTCACTGATATTTTCAGTAAATTAGGTCAACTATTATATTATTAGGTCAATATTTTATTATTCTCAAATATAATATACTTCATCTTACTTTCCTTAAAACTTGTTCAGTTAATCAAGATGCTGGTATTGTGATATTAAAACCTTTAGATTGTCTGGAAATGGTGTATTCTGGTTTGTTCGTTCATTCATTTATTCATTCCTTCAATGAGTATTTACTAGGTGCCTACTATGAGCTCAGTACTGTTCTGGACACTGGAGAACAACAATGGGCAAGATAAAGTTCACCCTCATGGAGTTTACATTCTAGTGGGGGAGACAGAATATTATAAATGAAATAAGTAAATAAAATGTAAATGTTAGGTAGTAGAAAGTGCCAAGGAGAAAAAACAGCAGGGAAAAAAGATTAGATAAGACAGCCAAGGGATGGCCCCTCCCAAGGAAGGTTTTAGTAAATACCTGAAAGAAGTGAAAGAGAAGGCGATGAAGATATCTGGGAGAAGAGAAGTGTGAGGAGACAAGCACAGTGGCAGCAGGAAAGATGAAAACTGTTTAAATTCTGGATATATTTTAAAGAGCCAACAGAATTTAGTGATAGACCAAATGAGGAATATGGGGAAAATAAAGAGGAATCAACGAATGACAATTCTTAAGACCCAACCTGCACAACTAAATTTACTGATAAGGGAGAACTATAAAACTATGATATGTCCCCTTTGAAAACCTGACCTTTTTTATTTGGGCAATCTTAGATTGCAGTCTGCCTTCCTGTAAAAGGCACCTTAACGACTGTTTTCTGGGTCTTATAAATCAAATCTTTCTCTTGACATCCCATGTTTTTCATAGTGCCAGTATTTCAGGGGGGGCATGTAGGGAGGTGGGAAAGCCTCTAGTCACAACCTGAATTAACATGGATCCCCAGGAACCACGTATACCAATTCCTAGAGCCATTCCAGATGTTATTATTCGGAGTTCTGACTTGTTTTTAAGGAAAGAATTTCCTTAAACTGACCAGTCTTAAAGTCCACTTGCCCGTTCCTTTTCAGATTACAGTTAAATAAAAAGTCTATACAGTTTTCTTTTCATTAACTAGATAAGCAGAATCAGACAGAATTAGCATCTGGGTTTTTTTTGAGAAACTCTGCTAACTCCCACTAGTTGGAAAGAAATCTTTAATAAGAACAGGAACTTCCCTGGTGGCGCAGTGGTTAAGAATCCACGTGCCAACGCAGGGGACATGGGTTCAAGCCCTGGTCCGGGAAGATCCTACATGCTGCGGAGCAACTAAGCCCATGCGCCACAAATACTGAGCCTGTGCTCTAGAGCCCACGAGCCACAACTACTGAAGCCCATGTGCCTAGAGCCCTTGTTCTGCAACAAGAGAATCCATCACAATGAGAAGCCCGCGCACTGCAACGAAGAGTAGCTCCCGCTCGCTGCAACTAGAGAAAGCCCATGCGCAGCAACGAAGACCCAAAGCAGCCAAAAATGAAACAAATAAATTAATTTTAAAAAAAAAGAACACAGGTAATAATGACACTTTAAATTCCCATTGTGTTCTACATTATAAATGGTATCTTAATTATTTCCCTTACTCTATTCCCCAACCCTTTCAGTTATTTTCATAGATGAGGAAACTGAAGCTTATACCAATTAAACTTTTTGCCCAATATCATTTTAGACAGCAACAATACCATTAAAACTTGGGTTTTCTGACAATGTCGAGTACTGTTCCCTACTGTTAATATTCTCCATTAAAAGAGTTTTCATTAACCTTAAATAATGAAACCACCTAAAGTTTACTGATATCTTCAGTATATATTTGTACTATATTTGAAAAACTTACTGTAAAGAACACACTTTTTAAAAGTGGGCTTCCTTTCCATTAAAATAAATCCTCCACACCTTTACCTATTATATTCATCAGTGGGGGGGGGAAAAAAAACAACTGAGTCCCTGGAGGATCAAACATTAGCTCACCCATATCAACATACCTAAGATCTCACAGTCCTCAGTGCCTTTAACTACACATTAAGAAGGAAACAGAATGTAATCCTACTGTACTCAGTAGGTCATACATGGAGACAACCAACTTTCCAAAATAGCTCTGAGTTTTCCCTAAGAAAAAGAAATAGGGAAAAAATGTAACCTTATCACATATTTGAAAGGTATAATATATAGCAAATAATTTAGCTTACTAACAGCTTCAATCAACTAAAATCTGTAATAGTCATCTATATTAGGGGCCAGCAAACTTTTCTGTGAAGGGCCAGAAAGTAAATATTTTAGGTTTTACAGGTTATATGATCTCTTATCACAACTACACAACTACTCAATTCTGCAGCTGTAGCACAAAAGCAGCCAAACACAATAAAATTAACTAATGGGTATGTTGTGTTCCAATAATACTTTAAAATACAAATCAAGGGCTGGACTTGGCCTGCGGGCTATAGTTTGCAACCTGTAATCTATACTATCTTGAGCTCACTTCCTGATGGAGTTGAAAAAAATTAATACAGATACAGAATGAGATAACTAGACAACAAAATGTATTATTCTCTTTATTCTTCAGCTAACCTCAAAACTTTTAATAAAATTAGATTTTTTAAAAATCATTGTTAAATTATTGTGCCTACATGTGTTAAAGGTACAATAAAGTTTTTAGAAAAGAGTACTTATCTTCTAGGATACATACTAAAATATTTACAGATTAAATAATATGGTATCTGGATCTGCTTCAAAGTAAGTCAGTGGAGGAAATGGGAGGCAAGAGGGTACAGATAAGACAAAATTGACCAGGAAAAATAACTGAAGTAGAGTAATGGGTACACAGGATTCATTATACTATTCTATTTCTATACATGTTTGAAATTTCCAATAATAAAAAAATTAATAGCAACCAATCAACTTACAAACAAGCTAGTGCATGATGAATCACAATTTTAAGTGCATTCGTAAAATCAGCTATTTTCTCCAACTTTTAAACCAGGATTTCCCAACCTCAGCACTACTGACATTTTGGACCAGATAACTCTTTGTTGTGAGAGCTGTCCTGTACACTGCAGGATATTTAGTAGCATCCTTAGTTTCTACCCATTAGATGCCAGTAATACTCCCCTGCTCCCCAGCAACCAGTTGTGACAATCAAAAATGTCTCCACAAAATGCCCCCATGGGACAAAAATGTGCCCCAATTGAGAATCACTGTTTTAAACAAACTATATTGCTGTTTATGACAGACAATGTTAATTCTTACATTCTAGAAAAATGAAACGTTGATAAATTTTTGTTTTATTCTTAGGCAACGAATTATATTTCAATCCAATTTTTAAATGTAGTTTTTCCTCTACCAGTTGGGACACTGTGTTATTAATTTAACCTGATGTGTAAGTATTCCTTTTTCACACTATTTCTACAAATTACATCTGCCTACCATGGTTTTTAAAACAGAAAATGCACAGAATGGAAATCCAAAGGAGGAGGTATGGTACAAGTCCACCTGTACCTTACTGCTTTAGTAAGAGATGTGGTTTCCAAAGTGAAAGATAAATTATTTACAAACATCTAGCCTACTGAGCTTCACTCCAACTCCAAGCTTATGTGTACAGTAATAACTAACCATTTGCTTTGTATTTGAGTTCAATTAAGGAAAAAAAAAAACCTACTCTTGAGAAATAGTGCTAACTTCGTTCCCCACCCCACAGCTACATCCCTATTCTACACAACGTCTCATATAGTTTACAAACGTATAATATACTAATTTAAGATTCAAGCTCTAGGCAAAAGAAAAATTCCAACATCAAAGATGACTTATTTACACCTACAAAACCAATGGCTCTTTAGTAGCTGTCCAACAACTCAAGATATATACAACTGGGGAAAAAAAGCAAAAATAATGTAAGACTTCTCTTTTCAAATATATGTCATTAAAATTTTATAATTAGTAAAAACAGGCTGGTCAACAAATTTAGCCCTCAGAAATTCAAATCCATATTAAATAGCTCCCTCAGATGAGAGTGCCATTTGGACAAAATTGCAACCTTTTGCCTAGTTAAACTTTGATAGAATTTGGCTTATTCCTAAATAATCTTATATTAGACTAAAACAAATGTAATTCTAATATACTCTTTAAGTGATGAGGTTATAGTTAGCTACAACAAAGGGAGCCATCCCTCACACCAGCCATACAATGAAATTCCAATGATAGTAAAAATCATTTATTTCTCCTTTAATAAGAATATACTCTAAATTAAGCACATATACACACATAGAGCGATAAACATGCATTATAAAAATCTTCAAAAACCCATATAAAGATCAGGAAACAAAAAGACTAAACAAATTCTAGTTTACTTTTTCCCTCAGGAGACAAACAACAACAACAACAACAAAAGGCCTCTGAGTGTCACATATCAGGAAAAATCTTGCCGCACATGATTTATATTCCTATTCCCTCAATTTCCCAGCATGACTCATGGGTAAATCCAACTGGGCTCCCAACAACATGGTGCTTCTACCATAGCAAAGGGAAACTCAACTATCTTCACTTAGGGTTATGCCTAGAATATTGAGCCATCACAGAAAAACACGAAATGCTTCAAGCTGTCTTTTGTCAAATTTTTCTTTTCAATCAGAAGAGCCTTAGGTTAATATTAAATTTCAAAATGAAAAAAATCCATCTCATGATAAGAAGTACCATTTCTAGGACATTCATTTTTACTTAAAATATTCTTTAAGCTTAGTTTTAATTACCTCTGCTTCTACATCCACATTTTGCTTCAAAAGTAACTTCAAAATGTCAACATGTCCATTCTGACTAGCAGCTTGCATGGCTGTGTGACCAGCACACTGTCCATTCACCTAAATAAAAAAAGAAAGGATGAAGGAATGTCACAAATCAGAAAGAGCCAATATATACATACAGTGTGGGTTTAAAGCCAGCAAATTATATGATTCTATGAAAACAATTTAGGTTGGTGTTCTATATATCCTAGCATAGATCACCAGAAACTGGTTTCTCTAATTTAGGGAGGGATACAGGAACTTTGAAATTTCCATTGTTCAAAGAGTTATGAAAACTTTTAGGCAGTCTGCAAAGGTGAAAATAGAAAAGAAGGAGGGGAAGAAGGGACGAAGGGAAGTAAGTTACATTCGTTTTGCATGTATGTATCTACTTGAATTATTAAATCTCAGAGTCTGTTTCAATGAAGAAAAAGCAATGAGGTGAATGGAAAAACCTTCAGAAAAGATACTGTCTGCTACAGTATAAAGAAATTCAATTCAGCCAATATAGCCAAATGCTAATGGTAGTTTGACAAATGCAAACTACCATGAAGCCTACATAAATGAGTTACCAGGGTAGCTATACACAACTGTTCTAATATAAAGCAGTAATTTTCAACCAACCTTTTCTTCACTTCAGATGTTGTGTAAATGCATTACTTATTCATGGATACACCCAAGTCTAAGTGTAATTCCTTAATCCCACTACATTCACTCCCATCCATAAAACCTTTTATAAAAAATGGCTAAGGACACCAATTACTAATATAAGAAAAGGGGGATATCATTACAGATACCATGGACATTAAAAGGATAATATGGAATATTCTGGAAACTGCCCACAAATTTGATAGGCTAGATGAAATGGACCAATCTCTTGAAAGACACAATCTGCCAAAACTCACACAAGAAGAAACAGACCATGTGAAAGGCCTCTGTCCAATAAAGAAACTGAATCAATAATCAATGAACTTCAAAAACCAAAAGCACCAGGCCCATATGGGTTTACCAGTGAATTCTACCAAACATTTAAGGAAGAATTATACCAATTCTCTACAATCTCTTTCAGAGGCTAGAAGCTGAAGGAAAACTTCCTAAGTCATTCTATGAGGGCAGATTACCCTAATACCAAAACTGGACAAAGACACTACAAGAAAGGAAAACTACAGACCAATATCTCTCATGAACACAGATACAAAAATCCTCAACAAAATGTTAGCAAATCAAATCCCAGAAAGTACATAAAGAATTATACACCACAACCAAGTAGAATTTATCCCAGGTATTGAAGGCTGGTTCAACATTCAAAACTCAATTAACGTAATCCATCACACAAACAGAGTTAAGAAGAAAAATCACATGATTGTATCAATAGATGCAGAAAAAGCATGTGAAAAAATCCAACACCCATCATAAAAACTCTCAGTAAACAAGGAATAAAGGGGAACTTTCTCAATTTGAAAAAGACTAGGTACAAAAAAATTACAGCTAGCATCATATTTAATGGTGAGAAACTCCCAACTTTCCTATTAAAATTGGGTACAAGGCAAGCAGGTCCACTTCCACCACTCCTTTTCAACATCATACTAGAAATCCTTGCTAATACAGTAAGGCAAGAAAAGAAAATAAAAGGTATGAAAGAAAATAAAAGGAAGACAGGAAACTGTCCTTGTCCACAGATGACATGATCATCTACGTAGAAAATCTGAAAGAGACCAAAAAACTCCTGAAACTAATAAGCAATTATAGCTAGGCTGCAGGATACAAGGTTAATACACAAGTGTCAATTGCATTCCTATATACTAACAAACAAGTAGAATATGAAACTGAAAACATAATATCACAGCACAGCAAAGGAAATCATCAACAAAATGAAAAGGCAACCTGCTGAATAGGAGAAAATATGCGCAAATCGTATATCTGATAAGTTAATATCCAAAATACATAAAGAACCCATACAATTCAAAAGCAAGAAAAACAATTTGATTAAAGAATGAGCAGAGGATCTGAATGGACATTTTTCCAACGAAAACATACAGATGGCCAACAGGTACATAGAAAGATGCTCAACATTACTAATAATCAAGGAAATGTAAAAAAAACCCACAATACCATCACATTACCATTACACCCCCCAAAATCAAACACTAAAGTATAAATCTAACAAAATATGTATACGATCTACATGAGGAGAACTACAAAACTCTGATGAATGAAATCAAGGAACTAAATAAATGGAGTATACTCCATGTTCATGGATAGAAAGACTAACAGTTCTTCCCAACTTGACCCATAAATTCAATGCAATCCCTATCAAAATCCCAGCAAGTTATTTTATGGATACTGACAAACTGATTCTAAAGTTTATACTGAAAGGCAAAAGACCCAGAATAGCCAACTTAATACTGAAGAACAACAAATCTGGAGGACTGACACTACCTGACTCCAAGACTTACTACAAAGCTACAGTAATCAAGACAGTGTGGTACTGGCCAAAGAACAGACAAACGGAACAAAGGAAAAGAACAGAAAGCCCAGAAATAGCCTCTCATAAATATAGTCAAGAGATTTTTAACAAAGAAGCAAAGGCAATACAATGGAGCAAAGATAATCTTTTTAACAAATGGTGCTGGAACCGCATGCAAAAAATGAATCCAGATACAGACCTTACACTTTTCACAAAAATTAACAAAATGGATCACAGACCTAAATGTAAAACACAAAACTATAAAACTTCTAAAAGATAACACAGGAGAAACCCTAGATGACCTTGGGTATGGTGATGACTTTTTTTTTTAAGATACAACACCAAAGACATGATCTATGAAAGAAATAGTTGATAAGCTGAACTTCACTAAAATTAAGATTTTCTGCTCTGCAAAACAAAATATCAAGGTAATGAGAAGACAAGCCACGGACTGGGAAAAAATATTTGCAAAAGACATATCTAATAAAGTACTGTTATCCAAAATATACAAAGAACTCTTAAAACTCAACATTAAGAAAACAGCCCAATTAAAAAATGGGCCAAAGACCTGAACAAACACCTCACCGAAGAAGACATACAAATGGCAAATAAGCATATGAAAAGATGCTCCACAATATATATCATCAGGGAAACACATTCTTTACTATATGATCCAGCAATCACATTCCTTAGTACTAATCTAAAGAAAGCTGAAAACTTACGTCCACACAAAAACCTGCATACAGACATTTACAGCAGCTTTATTCATAACTAACATGTCCTACATAGGTGAATGGATAAACCCTGATGCAACCAGACAATGGAATATTAATCAGCACTAAAAAGAAACAAGCTATCAAGACATAGAAAGACATGGAAGAAACTTGAATGCCTATTACTAAGTGAAAGAAGCCAAACTGAAAAGGTTACATACTGTATGATTCCAACTATATGACATTCTGGAAAAGGCAAAACTATGAATACAATAAAAAGATCAGTGCTTGCCAGAGATGGGGTGGGGAAAAGAGGTGAACAGGCAGACCACAGAAGATTTTTAGGGCAGTAAAAATACTCTGTATGATATTATAATGATGGATACATATCATTATACCATAGTACAAACCCACAGAAGGTACAACACCAAGAGTGAACTCTAAGGTAAACTATGGACTTTGGGTGATTATGATGTGTCAATATAGGTCATCCTTAGTAAAACAATGTACCATTCTAGCAAGTGATGTTGATAATGGGGGAGGCTATGCATTTGGATAGACTGGGAATACATGGGAAATCTCTGTACCTCTCTCAATTTTAGTTTGTAAAACTGCTCTAAAGATAAAATCTAAAAAAAAAAATGATCAAAAATTCCAAATATGAAAGACAAGATTTCCAGAATATAAAGATCAAGCATTAAAAGTAATGGATGAAAACGGATCCACAGCAAAGCACAACACTGTACAAGTTCAGACTGTGGTGACAAAAAGAGATGTTCATGCTTGAAAGAAAAAAAGAAAAAACAGCTCACATGCAGTATCGATCAGGAATCAGAATGGCTTAATAAGTCTTCTCAACAGCAATTCTGAATGCTGGAAGAAAATGGGATTATTCTGAAGGAAAATAATATCTAACCTTGAATTCTATTCCCATCTAAAACCTAATAGTAAGGTTAAAATATATATATATTGAAGGTCTATTTCCCATGCACTCTTTTTCTCAAGAAGCTACTAAAAGCCATACTTCACAAAAGAGGGAATAAACTTTGAAACAGAAGGACAGAGGATACAGAAAACAAAAAATCCAACACAGCAGAGAGGGGAAGGGCACCCCCAGGATGATGTGTGAGAGACATTCCAAACAGGCATCAGGCATAGAGAGCAACCTGGCCAAATGGAAGAGGTCAGAAGGCACTGAGAGAAATCTCTCTCAGAAGATAAAATGACTACATACCTGATGTGCCTGAATTTCTTGACAGATTACACAATTAGAGAGAATTTTGGAGAAGAATTAATTATAACAATATAGATTGCTAATAAGTGAAAACAATTTTAGATTATCTCTTGGGAATAAGAGAGACTGGGAAAAACTACAAGTGAACTCTTTGGAACGAAGGAAATGTTCTACATCTTAATAAGGCTGTGGATTATGCGGGTATATGCATTTGTCAAAACTGATCCATGTATTTCACTGTATGTAAATTACACCTCAGTTTTTCTTTTAAAGAACAATTATGAACACCAAGGAAAACAGAAAGTTGTGTAAGAAAACACAATCTAGTATCCTCCACAGCTTAGATATGAATGTCATTTGAATAATAACATGTACAATTAATTTTAATCTTAACAAAATTACAATACAATATAATACCACATTAAGAACCTGGAAGAGGTGTGTATGTGTGTAGTGGGGATGGGCTGGAGGTGGCAAAAGAAAGCTGAATCCTCACCTTCACAGAGAGGTATCAAAAGATAACTCCTAAAACATAAAAATCAAGAAATAACAATAGAAATATGTTATTGAAAGATGTGGAGGTAAGTATATGAAGAAAATCAGCTGAAAGAGGTGAAAATAGCTGCCTCTGAAGAAAAGTAAAATAAGATTGAGAAAGAGATGCTGTTTTTCATAACAAACCTTGTAGAACTGTTTTTCTCTTGAAATTTTTAGAATGTATGACATTCTAAAAAACAACTAAAATAAATTAGTAATTAAAGGAAAAAATTAAGTACAATAACATGTAAATCTGCTTGACTGAATATAAAAGAAGTCTGACTCTACTTTCCAAACACAAAAAACTTGAATATCTGAAACAAATTATTTGTGACATAGCCCATAACCAATCAAGAAACCACTGTGTCATGCTGCTGCAACTGATCTCTAATAAACCTAAAATGCCACATGAGATCATAGAAATAAGATGTTTACACCTTATAATTACAGATCTGATCTTTGTCAAACTATCCAGCATACTTGCACACAAAAACGTGGCAACAAAAGCCCTCACTACACAGTGACAATGATCCAAATTGACACTCAACCTACAGTCTCTTGGCTGGTACTGACATCATACTGGCGCCACAATAGTAGCAATGACAAAGCCAATGGATGACTAAGCAAGAACCAAAATTTAAGTTTTGAACCCGTTTAAAATATGGCTTCTGTAAATGGTAAAATTACAACATAAACTATTAAGATTCACAAAATGCATGAACCCTAATTCACCTGCATTATAAACTATGAAACAGTCAATTTTCATAAGGAGAGGAGGGAAAAAGTTTAAATTAAATGTTTTGAAAAGAGAGATGGAAAATTGCTTATAAAATTTACTAAAATATATTTTTTAAACATAATAAGATAACATTTACATGAGAAAATTTCACTGAATTTCCCAAAAGGACACTTACTACTTAAAAACCTAAAAGTAAATTTTGTCAATCATAAAATGTAAAAAGTCAGTATTAAGAAAATGTCAATATCTTTTAGAAATGCACAATGAAGAAGTGATGCCCAGTGTCTTCTTTAAAATACCTTAGAAAAACAAGCAAGAAGGAATAGATGAAGCACATGTGGCAAAATATAATAACTGTTGAAGTATAAGGTTCGTTATAACTATTCCATTCTTGTGTATGCTTCAAAATAATTTTTAAAATGCTCACATCCACATCTGGTCTTTTTAGCAAATCTTCCACTTTAGCAACATCTCCATTGGCAGCAGCCTTAACTAATTCTTCATTGAGGTCACCAGATTCTTGGGTTTCAAATAATTTCTTCAAGAGTTGGGAGAGTCTTTCTGTAAAGCATCAAATAAAGCTGCTAATATAGGAGGATCTCAAACCTTAACTACTAACAGACAAGCATTACCCATATGCCTGTAATATATACTTTTCCTTTTTTATTATTTCTATCATTAGTATTATTTTTGTACTATGCTACAGATATTACCCATGCACATTATAATTACTACCATATAAAGCTGCATTAAATTCGAGCCCACAGTTATTCCCAGTTTACTCCAATTCATGTACTTCAAGTTAACATTTCAGAAAAAGAAGAGTTACGTACAAACTAGAATTCAAGATTTAGGAGTCATACCAAAGATATTATAAATGAACACACTACAATGGGAGTATCATAATGATACAAATTGTCTTTCAGGTCTTAAGTATATCATATGGACACTCGGAGCTCAATGTTACAGATCTTAGACTAGATCAACAGATCAATGGTTATGATTCAAAAGCAATATAATCTCTATAATGCCTGGGGAAATATTTTAGGAACAAACCAATTTTCAGTTAAAAATGGATCTCTAAGGGTTAATAACATACTTCAAAGGTGCCAATTGACTGGTTTTGACTAAAAGAAGAAAGAACCAGAGATGTGTTTACAGAAACCCTTTCAATATGATTTTTTTTTCTAAATAGCATTTATCAGTAGCAAATCTACCCAGTTCTACTCCTTAACTCTTGGATCTACTTACTGGAAAGGAAAGAAGTCACAAAGTGGGGCAGAGGCCCAACACCTAGTCCACATTACTTGAGAGAAGGATACCATCCTTCACTCTTTCAATTTGTTAAAAGTCAGCCTACTGTGATGCCATCTAACCTCAAGGTAAAAATAACACCACATGATTTAAACTTCAAATACATTAGCAAATTACAGCAGGAAAGACAAGACAGAAGCAAAGAAGCAGAAAGCAGTACAAAATAAAACTGGAGGTCACCCAATGTTTTCCTTTACTTTCTTACTGTTCACAGTTATGGTTCTATCTTCTTTTCTGGATGACAACAATACACATACAGTAAGCTGTAATTTGCTGTTGAATGAAGTGAGTGTGTATATAAAGCGGGAGCATAAGAAGGGAAGATTCTGAGCATGAGTCTACCCAAGCATCCAGCATACTCACATCTCAACACAGCTTTCTACTCATTGTGGCATGTATATAACTCCTATTAAATGACAAGAGAAAAAGTATAGCTGATATGTAAAAATATCCAGAAAGAAAGCCATCGGCTAGCAATAATATTGGAAATAAAAAGAAAATAAAGTAGTCTAAGAAAGTGATGGTTCTTTAGCAGAAAACATAACTTCCGACTAGGAGTAAGAATGTTGAATTTCAGGTATCTCAGATTTGATGTGGAGAAGCCCTTGATATATCCAAGAAAAAGCACATATTTATGGAACTTTTCCAGGGCATACCTCAACCAGAACAAAGATTGTTCATCATATGAAAAAAGCAGAAAAAAATAAAAAACCTTTAGCGAAAGTTTAAAAGGTAGTTAATATTCAAGTGAGGTTATGTGATCTAGGAGAAAATCAAGAACACATACAACATTATCTGTATACAAGAACTGGGGAATTGGGAAAGGTTCTAATGTAAACCATATTACTTTTAGAGAAACATGAAACAAAACATACCACCAGATGCATTGCTAATGGCTGATCCTGCAGATGCCACCTTGGAAACTGCTGCTGGATTATACGTCCAAGATGTTCCACAGACTTCCACCTTTAAATCACTGTCTGAATAAATTTGTTGTACTCGGCCAACTTTACCTAAAGTCTTAAAAAAAATTAGATTCATGGTTCAAGTCTGAAGTATACACTGTAAAAATCAATCACCAGTTTTTACATATTTGAAGTACTAATTTTACTTCACTCCTAATAAAAAAAACCTTTAAAGGATAATCATATTCAAATGGGTTATTAGTGACAAACTTTAAAGAGTATCTTTAAAAAATATTTTAATAAAACTACATTTCCACAATAATATAAAACAATCATGACAATCTATTTTATTCATAAAAGTTCACAAAATCTTGGTTTCTGATATTCAATCCTTTTTTTTGTTAATTTATTTTGTAAATTTATTGATTGATTGATTGTTGGCTGCGCTGGGTCTTCACTGCTGCGCATGGGCTTTCTCTAGTTGCGGCAAGCAGGGGCTACTAGAGCACAGACAGGCTCAGTAGTTGTGGCACATGGGCTTAGCTGCTCCACGCATGTGGGATCTTGTGTCCCCTGCATTGGCAGGCGGATTCTCAACCACTGCACCACCAGGGAAGTCCCCAATCCTTTTTTAACCTCATAAGATACTTCTTGAGAACTTGTAATGCAAGTGGTCCAAAACCATCATCAATCTAGCCTAAAAAAAGAAAATCTGATTTCTAAAAAAAGCAATTTAAACCAAAAAGGGCTCAAAGCTTACATCTATGTTTAAATCCTTTTTGGAATCAAGCCTGATTTCAAAACAGAAGTATGTAGAAGTAACATGCTTATTAAATATATGTAGTAAGAAGAGCAATTAGGTACGGAACACAACCAGAAGCAGCAGCCCTCACGTGGTAGGTACTGTTCTAAGAGCTTTATACGTATTGACTCACCTAATACATAAAATCCTGAAAGCTATGTAATCTTATTAGCCCCATTTCAAACTCAGGTCCAAAACCCATTCTCTTATGCACAACAGAATAGCCAATGACAACACTAGAAAACTGGTGATAGTGATAATATCTGACTATTTCCTAACACAGAGGAGACTGCCCTTAAACTTGTTTTCTATTTTGACCTCTCCACAGCATCTGACTCCAACTCTTGAAAATATTCCCTTGATTTCTGGATGACAGCCTAATCTTTCTGCCTGTTCCTTCCCTTTTTCCACTCACTGGCTCCTTTTCCTTCTTCAGATTCCTAAGTCTGTTCATTCTCCCAAACTTTATTGCTTGTTTTTTACTCTACTTTCTTGGAAATGTAATCCACTTGACAACTATCGTCTTACTTCCAAAGACTTCAAAATATACTACTCCAGCCCTGTTTACCCCTCTCCTCGCCCCAAAACACACACCAATTTTAACTTCTCATTAGACATTTTCACCTGGGATTTTCCACCATCATCTCAAACTCTTTGAGGCTGCATTCTTTTTTTTTTTTTCCCTCCTTAACTGTTCTTTACGGAAAATCTCAAACACACAAAAATAGACAATTGTATATTGAATCCTCATGTACCCATCAACCAGTTTTAACAATTGTCAGCTCATGGCCAATCTTGTTTTCCCTATCCATTCTCCCCTCCTGTATTATTTTGTCATGTAAACTCTTTTTTTTAATATAACTTCAATACTATTATCAACCTATCCCAAATTATCAATAACTATAATAAAATAAACTACTAGTCAGTGTTCAAATTTCTGATTGCCTCACAAATGACAATTTTTTTTAGTTTGTTTAAATCAAGTTCCTAACGAAACCTACACATTTTTTTTCTTTGCAAATTACTTGTTGAAAAAACAGGGTTATTCGTCTTATAAAGATTCATCCAATCTTAATTTTACTAATTGGTGCAGTTTAATAGATTCATCTGTCTCAGTATTTGGTGAGAAACCCTTCAAATTGGCTGCCAGATCGTTTTAACATCACCTAGAAATCTTTGATAGCTTCCTTGCTATCTGGTATGAGGCTCATCTTGTTCACTCCCTGCCAAAGAACTAGAATTAGCCATTTCTCCAAAGAGCCCTGATTCTTCACAGAGGGAAAGGCTATTTCGAGACCATAATCTAGGCACTAAGGTTGGTTATTGTTACAGGAATGGTCACTGTTTCCACGCCTTTTCATGGACAGAGCTAGGAAATGGAGGGGGGCGCAGTGTGTTTTAAAACAAAGATAAAATAAATCGTGAGTTTAAACACTCTCCCAATTCAAATTCCAGACTACAGGGTCTTTACTTAACCTCTTCTATACTACATCTGCGTCTCTTTTTTACCTCTCTGATAATTCTGGTCCTCAGGGTCACTGGGAATAACAGAATTAGAATTATCATATAACTGCTCATTTGGAAATCACTTGGAATTTCCTCTCTGTATGATTATGCCAACAGGAAACACACTTAGGTTCATTTGTTTCATTTTATTCTCCACTTTGGGGAGTTTCCTTTTTGAACTTAATTTTGTTTTCTAATTGTATAAAATACATGTGATTTCAAATCAAATCTATAAAATAAGACATATTCAAAGATGTTTCCCTTCTACCTTTGTCCCCCATATCATATTACCTTGCTATACATGAAAACTTTTTTTAAACTTTATGGTTAATCCTTCCATTGTTTGCTTTTTTAAATATAAAGTTTATATTAAACTTTATATAGTCCCAATTAATAACTAAAATGCAATCAAACAGCTCATTAAACTTACCATATCCTCTGTGCATTCCCAGCCCATTTTCTGACAGTCATACTTTATCTTGTTAGAGCATATAACCATTATGAACTCTACCGTTTCCTTTATAACTATACTGTTTCCATTATAAACTCTACCGTTTCCTTCATTTAATCTTAGTTCAATAAATAAATATTTATTTAATGATCACTACCAGTCCTTCAGTTGACATTTCTTCAGTCATTTTGGTTGTCTAAAACTAATTCTCTAATAGATTACTCAGAAAAGGCTCATGGGGACTCAATTCTCTGGATTCTTACATTTCACAGCAGTCTACAGCCTTTACAGTACTTGAAAGTCGGTTTGGTTATATATAAAATCCTTAGCTTACGTTTTCTTTCCTTGAGCACCTTAAATAAATGTTATTTCATTGTTTTCTGGCATAAAACATTGAGATCACATTTTTTTTTCTTAACAACAATCTGATTTTCTTTCCTTTATAAGTAACTTGGTCTTTTTTCCTAGATACCCAAAGAAATTTTTCTTTTCTTGAAGATTCTATTATTTTACCAGAATATGGCTCTGTGTTTGGTGTTCTGGGTTAGTTTTCCCAGGTATGCAACGTGCCCTTTTAATATTTAATTTCAAATCTTTCAATTTCAGGTAAATTTTCCTGGAATTACAAATTTTAGCATTTGTTATATTCCATTACTTTGGTTTCTGTTTTTTCCTTTTTGCAAGGATTCCCTAATACACATATATTAGATATTCTATATTTGTCACTTTCTCTCAAATACATTTTATCTTTTTGATTTTAAAATTTTTCCTCCTTTTTACCTTCTGTTTCTCTTAAGGCATTATCTGTTGTATTTATTTGCTCTATGTTGCTTCTAGCTTACTTCATTTCTGAAATGAATTTTTTAAAATTCTTTCCTAAGTTCTACCTCATTTCTAACTATGACTTATTTTATCCTTTCATGTCTTTTATCATCTTCTTAATTTTTTAGCTCATTTTGAATTATTAGATTTTAGTTTTCTGTGCATATCTTTCTGATGTACTTTCATCTGTCTGTGGAGAAGTTATTCTATTCCTTATTCTCCTTTTTCAATAATAACAGTGCATAGGGATTCAACCATGATCCCTTCCAACTTTTGCCTGGATTTACTCTTTCCTTTGTGCCTACTCTCTCTACCCTACTCAATCTGGCTTCTATTCCCAGCATTTTCTCCTCAATGGAGGGCTCTGCCCTGGAAGGGAGATTTGGCTGGTTGGTTTGGAGAGTTTATAGCCCCAGGCTACTCCAGTCCCTTCAGACTTTAGCATGGACTTATTGCTCTCACCCCAAACTGGAGTCTACAAGAGCCCTCCCAGGTTCGGCTGTTGTTATCACATTAATCTACCACACTAACCAATGAATACTCATTAGCTATTCTGGAGTTTCCCCCTTCTCAGGTCCACCTGATGCTCCATTAATTCTCTCTGCTGCCACACAGATGCAGACCCTGTAGCTGTCAATGGTTTATCTTTACTCGTTCACATTTTAAGATTCACAAGACTATTCTATCACCTGGCTTTGTTACAGATGTTTGTAGCTTTTTCGGTTATGCTAACTAATCTAGTTGTTATCATGAGGATTTGAGAAGATTCAAATCTACGTCTTCACTACTGGAATCCCAGTACTGCCCTCCAGAAATTACCTAGAGGTTTTGCTTATACAGCAGCTTAATATGGGAGACAGGCTTTGAAGTAATATAGATTTGGGTTCAAATTCCAGTTCATTATCTTAGTTCTGATTTCCTCGTATTTAAAATAAGGATGTCATACCACCACCTACTTATAATATTCCTAAGACAAATAAAGTTTGTATGTTTATGTATATATGTGTAAACATATATATAGTATGTGCTGCATATGTACGTATACATCATTCAGCACAGTGCTCAGTATAACTGGGCACTCAACAGATGGAAGATGCTATAAGGTGTCACTGATAAGGGGAAAAAACAAAAACATCTTGACTATAAAATAATTTTAAATAGTATATATAGCTCCTATAAAATACGTCAAAAAATGACATTTTAAGTAACACCACAGTATACTGAGGCCTGAAGTATATTAATACATTTTTTTAACCAACTTTAATACCAAAAGCAAACAAAACAAAGAGGGATTATATAGAACTCAACTTTTTGGAGAAAAATAATGATTCTAAAATATAGTCCTGAAATACAACTATCACTTATTCAATACCTAACTAAAGCAATAAAAAACGTCAGCAACATGTGCAAACTATGAAATGTCTTTGAATGAAAGCACCACAACAACAGAGATTTTTTTTTTTCTGTTGTGTTCACTAGTACATCCCTGAAGGCTAACAGGCACACTGCTTCTGCTAAAACATCTGCTGAAGGACTAAGGCAGGAAGGAGGAATGGACTGATGGAGGGACAGGACATCATGAAGGATAGGAAAGGGGGACTGGACAGGATAGGAGGGGGCAAATGGGGCAGGAGTTGGGGCTGGACAGGAAGAGAAAAAGGTGTTGACCAGGACAGGAGACTGGACAACACACCAGGGTGGGTTGGATGTCATATGAAGGGGGTGGGAGGGTAGGTATACATGGGACAGGAAGGAGGTGCTTAAATGGGATGGGACTTGGGAAGACAGGATTTGGAACAGGATGAGACAGGAGCAGGGAGTGGGCAAAGTGGAGAGCTGAAGAGGAGGATATAGCAAGGTGGAAAGGAATGGGATACAGGGCAAGGCAGTAAGGGCAGCTGGCAGGATGGAACAGGTAGTACATAAGGAAAGAGACAGGAGGACAGAAGCAAGGAAAAGATGGAGAAAGAGAAAGATGAATGAAAAGAGGGCAGAACAAACAAATTATTTTGTTACTGCTGAATATTTGACGAAAAATGTATTGAATGACTAAATAAAAAATTAAACTGTAGCTCTTTGGGAGCAAAGCTATCTCAGAAGGCACACGTTCTGAGCTGCTCTTGCAGTCTTAAGTTAAGTGGCCCCAAGTGAGGAGAACAGCAGTGGTCCAGCACTGCTGGTGACTGGATGAGCACGTCGCTCTCATTCTGGGGTGAAGTATCAGGAAGCCTCTCTGCCTCACGCCAACATTACATTCTCCACTAAAAGCTCTATCGAAAAATATTAACTATAGCTCTTCTTTGGACTTTACCAGGCTAAGCTAACTGAAATAAGTTAGAAAATAAAAGGCATATATATGTTAAACTGCCAATGAAGATTACAATTCTCAAAGGATTATGCTAATTTACTTTCTAAAATCAAAGTTTTAAAACCTTTTAAAAACTACATAAACATGGTATATTTCCTAGTCCCAAATTATTTTATATGTACTTACTGGGAGCATAGCTTCAGCCCATTCTCCATGTCCTCTCTGTAGAAGTTTAATTCTTTCCAGGTCATAACAAACTTGTACAAGATCACCCACTTGGAACTGTGAGGGGCCTCCTTCTGCACCCTGAGCAGCATCCCCACTTCGGACAATGTTCGCTTTAGTGAGAACAGCAGGATTGAAGGTCCACCTAAAAATCAAAGCCAAAATTCAACATGGGTAAGTTTACTTAATTTTAGTACAAATTCTTAGTTAACCATTACAGGGAAAAAAGCTTTATAACTCATCAACAGTGTAAAGCAATCCTTTACAATTACATCCTGAATGATTTGTATTTCTTTTTATGATTTTATTATTCAGATTTGGGAAAAGAGTTATCCATAATCTCACCACCCGAATATGATACACTTCTGTCTAGCACTTCTGTCTAGATTTATTCGCACTTGCATGTCTTATAAAATTGTTATTAAAAAAAGTAACACTCAAAAAAAGTAATACACACTCGTTAAAAATTAAAACATTTCATAAACATGTAAAGTAAAAGTGAAAGTTCCATTTCACACAAACACACCTGGATCACCATTCCCCACCCCACTAGACACCACAGTTAATACTCCATTGAGTAGCCCTGCAGATCTTCTATTAATATGCAGAGTAATGGTTATAAGAGAGTTGTTTTTTTTTCCATAAATGGGATCATAATATACATATATATATTAGTCTGTGGCTTCTTTTTTCTCAGAGGATGCATCTTGGAACATTTATTTTTCAATGTGACAGATATAGATCTATTTATTTTGATTTAATGGCTACAGAGTATTCCATAGCATCGATATACACAAATGTACTTAGCGATTGTCCTACTGATTATCATTTAAAGTAATTCCACATTTTCACTATTATAACGAACAATACTATAAAAAACATCACTGTATGTACAACTTTGTGCACATGGGGGTCAGTATGTCATTAGAGATTCTTAAAGGAGCCACCTAATCAAAGTATATATTTGTTTACAATTCTGATAGAGCCAAACTGCTCTACAAAGAGTACACTATTTTCCCATACCATTGCAATCTCATGGATAAAAATATTATCTAGTTTTAAATTGCCATGTATGGGTATCTTACATCCTTGTAATCACCATATCAAAACAAACTTGGACTCGGATTTCTTCCTTCCTATACATAAGCATTTTTCTATGCTGCTACCATCTGCACAACCACCATTTTATTGACTACTTAATATCCCATTGAAAAGTTGTACCACAGTGTATAACACACTTCTCCTAGTCCCATATGGTACTCCAAGGGAAAAAAGGTTCCCTAGTCAAATAAACTTTTACAATATGGCATATTATACCCTCCTTTCCTTATTATAATGGCCCTTAGCATATAAAAGGCTCTGAGAGGTCACAACACACAAAACCCTGCTTACTAAATTCCTATAACCATGTAAACTTTCTTTCTAAAACAACCACAAAGAGAAAGAAGTGCCTCTGATCAGTTAAGAATAAAACTCAAATACAAAAAGTTTTCTTTTTAGTCTTATGAGTCATGGTGCCCTTTATTTACCTCACTCCCAAAGTTCCAAAATCTACCAAACCTGTGTAGTGCCCGAACAGTAGTATTTACTCAAGTTGTTCCTTCTACCTACAGCGCTTCCTTGCCCAGGTGAAAACCAAATCTTTCAACCTTACTTAATGTAATATGCTCGCTTAAGTTTTCTCAGATTTGCCCAGCTGAAATGACCACTCTTCTTCTGTACCTTCAGAATAGCCTGAATACTCACCTATCATAACTACTTAAAACATTTTAATACAGCTATTTCTGACTTTGTCTATCCAAATTAATAGAGAAACTCCTTCAAAGCAGAGGACCATGTCTTGTTTGTCTTTGTAATTCTAACACTAATCACAGGGCCTAATACAGGGTAAGTATTTAATAAGTTGGTGTTGAGTAAAGAATAAAAAAAGATTATTTTCTAGAAGTCAAATGTCATGTTACTAATAACACTACTGCCCAAGAAAGAATTTTGACCGAGGAAGAATTCTGCAAGTAATAATCCTAATCTGTGTTAACCTAACATTTCCAAATAACAAATAAGATACTATTTAAGACAAAATATGCTAGTACATGCTACTCTGAACTTAAATTGTGTTGATTTTTTCCTTCTTTTTTATTAAGAGCTTTATTGAGATGTAGCTCACATATCATACAATTCACTCATTTAAAGCATGTAATTCGGTGGTTTTAGTATATTCAGTTGTATAAACCAACCACCACTACCTAATTTCATTTTCATTACCACAAAAAGATAGCCCCTTAACGATTAGCAGTCATTGTGAATTCACCCCTCTCCCCCCAGCCCCTAACAACCAGTAATATACTTTCTGTTTCTATGGATTTTCTTATTATGGACATTCTGTACAAATAAAATCAGATAATATGTGACCTTTTGTGACTGGCTTCTTTCACTCAACATAATGTTTTCAAGATTTATCTATGTTGCAGCATATGTCAGTACTCCATCCCTTTTTATGGCCAAATATAATATTCCATTGGATGGATATATCACATTTTATCCATTCACCAGTTGATAGACATTTGGGTTATTTCCACATTTTGGCTGTTATGAATAATACTTCTACAAACATACATGTGCAGATTTTCGTATGGGCACATGGTTTAATTCTCTTGGGTACGAACCTGGAAGTAGACATGCTAGGTCATACGGTAACTCTATACATAGCATTTTGAGGAACTACTGAACTGTTTTCCAAAGCATCTAGACCACTTCTTGTACTTACCATCAATGTATGAAGGTTTGGTTCTAATTTCTCTATACCCTCAGCAACACTTGTAATTATCCTACCTTTTTATTCTAGTCATTCTAGCATGTGAACTGGCATCTCATCATGGTTTTGAATTGCATTTCCCTAATAACTAATAATGTCCTGCATCTCTTCAAGGGTGATATAAAATGAATTGTGCCCCTCCAAATTTCATATGTTAAAGCTCTCTAGCTCTTAATGTAACTGTATTTGGAGACTGGGCCTTTAGGGACACAAGTAGGTTAAATGATGTCATAAAGGTAGGGTGCCATGTGAGAAGGCAATCCTCTACAAGCCAGGAAGAGGTCTCACCAGAAACCAACCCTGATGGCACCTTGTTCTTGGACTTCCAGCCTCCAGAACTGTAAAAAAATAAACCTCTGTTGTTTAAGCCACCCAGTCTGTGGGATTTTGTTAAGGCAGCCCTAGCAGACTAATGCAATGAGTTTATTGGCCATCTCTATATCTTCTGTGGAAAACTGTCTGTTCAAATCCTTTGCCCATTTTTCAATTAGGTTATTTATCTTTTATTGTTGAATTTTAAGAGTTCTTTATACTATACTCTAGATATAAGTCCCTAATCAGACATATGATTTGCAAATATCTTCTCCCATTCCATGGGTTGTCTCCTCACTTTCTTGATAGTTTCCTTTGAAACACAAAAGTTTTAATTTTGATGAAGTCTATTCACTCTTTCTTTGGTTGCTTCTACTTTGGAGGTCATATCTAAGAAACCACTGTCTAATTCAAGGTCAAGAAGATTTATGCCTATGTTTTAAGACTTCTATAGTTTTAGCTCTTGCATTTAGATCTGTGATCCATTTTTTTTTTTTTTTTTTTTGGCGGTACGTGGGCCTCTCACTGTTGTGGCCTCTCCGTTGCAGAGCACAGGCTCCGGACGCGCAGGCTCCAGACGCGCAGGCTCAGCGGCCATGGCTCATGGGCCCAGCCACTCCGCGGCATGTGGGATCTTCCCGGACTGGGGCACGAACCCGTGTCCCCTGCATCGGCAGGCAGACTCTCAACCACTGCGCCACCAGGGAAGCCCTGTGATCCATTTTAACTTAATATTTGTACATGGTGTGTAGCAGGGGTCCAATTTCATTCTTTTGCATGTCAATATCCAATTGACTCAGCATCATTTGTTTTGTTTTGTAATTGTAGCTTTATTTTTTAGATTGTTGTATACTTGACATATAACATTAAATTAATTAACATTAAATTAGATGTACACCACAATGACTGAATATCTGTAAATACTGTCGGCACCGTTTGTTGAAAAGACTGTTCTTTCCCCATTGAACTGTGCTGAACCCCTGTCAAAAATCAACTGACTTTAAATGCAAGGGCTTATTTCTGGACTCAGTTCTACTCCATCAATCTACATGCTTATTTTTATAACAGACTGTCTTGATTACTGTAGCTTTGTGGTAAATTTTCAAATTGGGAAGTGTGAGTCCTCCAACTTTGTTCTTCATTTTTTAAACTGTTTTGGCTATTCTGGGTCCCTTGAGTTTCCGTATGAATTTAAGGTTCAGTTTGCCAATTTCTGTATAAAAAAAAAAGGGCAAGGATTTTGATAGGGATTGCACTGAATCTGTTGATTAGTTTGAGGAATACTGTCATATGTTAAATGTTGAATTATTCCCCCCAAATGATATGCTGAAATGCTAATCCCCAACACCTCTGAATGTGAGCATATTTAGAAACAGGGTGTTTGCAGATGTAATCAAGTTAAAATGAGGTCATATCAGATTAGGATGGGCCCTAAATCCAATGACTGGTGTCCTTATAAGGTCACGTAAAATCATCTTTTGATCATTGTCTATGTAAAAGACTCTAGAAGTTCCATGAGCTCAATTAACTTTCTTCTATGCCTCCTTAGGGTTATTTCCTTATGGATGGCTAAGGTACAAATGTTGGCCTGACGAAACTAAAATAGCGGGCTGGAGGACTGTTGATGTGGCTCTCGGTATTAAATCATCTCCCTACAACTGTCTGAACTTGACTAATCAGAGACTGACTTGAATGAATTTGAAAATAAACTATGTACCCAGAAGAAAAAAACGAAGGTCATGTGACAACAGAGGGGCACAGAGACTCACAGGGGACAAGACCATGTGAAGACAGAGGCAGAGAAATGAGTGACGCATCGACAAGCCAAGGAAAGCCAAGGACTGCCAACAACCACCAGAAGCCAGGAGAGAGGCATAGAAGAGATTCTCCCTCAGATACCCAGAAGAAAACAGTCTTGCCAACATCTTCACTTTGGACTTCTAGCCTCCAGAATTTGAAAGAATAAGTTTCTGTTGTAAAGCTGCTGTTTGTGGTAATTTGTTATGGCAACCCTAGGAAACTAATACACCATCTAAACAACATTAAATCTTCTGATCCATAAACATGAAACATCTTTCCATTTAGGTCATCTTTAATTTCCTTCAACAATGTTATATAGTTTTTGGTATACAAATCTTGTACTTATTGGGCTAAATTTATTCTTAAGTATTTTATTCTTTGTGATGCTATTGAAAATGGAATTGTTTAATTTCATTTTCAGATTGTTCATTGCTAGTATACAGAAATACAACTGATTTTTCTTTTTCTTTTTTTTTTTTCTGGTACACGGGCCTCTCACTGTTGTGGCCTCTCCCCCTGCAGAGCACAGGCTCCAGACGCGCAGGCTCAGCGGCCATGGCTCACGCGCCCAGCCGCTCCGCGGCATGTGGGATCTTCCCGGACTGGGGCACGAACCCGTGTCCCCTGCACTGGCAGGCAGACTCTCAACCACTGCGCCACCAGGGAAGCCCTGATTTTTCTATATTGATCTTGTATCCTGTGACTATGCTGAATTCATTTATTAGTTCTAACAGTTTCTTTTGTGGATTCTTTAGATTTTTCTATACACAAGATCGTGTCACCTGTGAACAGAGAGGGTTTAACTTCTTCCTTCCTCTTATTTCTTTTTCTTGCCTAATTGCCCCAGCTAGACCCTCTAGGACAATATGGAATAAAAGTGAGGAGAGCAGACATTCTTGTTTTGTTCCTGATCTTAAAGGAGAAAGCATTCAGTCTTTCCCACTGTACGCTGTTAGCTGTGGGTTTTTCATCGATGTCCTTTATCAAGCTGAAGAAGTTCCCTTCTGTTCCTAGTTTATTTAGTATTTTTATCATGAAGGATGTTGGATTTTGGCAAATGCTTTTTGTGTATCTCTTGATATTATCATGTGTATCCTTAAGATTTAAACACAATTAGAGCTAATTCTATAATGTGGTTAGCAACTTAATGTTAATTTTTCTTATTTCATATATAATCCTTCCCCTAAAGAATCTCAGAGAGTTAGTTTCTTTATGTACATGTCAGTAATAAAGCTTTGACAACTATTCAATTTAACTACCGAATTTTTTCTTTAAAATACTGTAAACATACTAGTAAACTGGATATATTTTGGCCCCTAGGGACAAATAAATAAAAGGCACAGGCCCAGTCTCCAAGAAACACGAAACCCAGAGACCAAATAAATAACCATTTTAGTAAATAGGAGACCTAAACAGATAAATAGCGTATGCATGTACCAGGGAGGGGGGAAGGAGAGAGGAAGTAAGCATAAAAGTTCAATATTTATAGGAGGCAAAGGAGTTAATCCAGAGAAGGAGGGAGACAAGGAGGAAAGGGTATTCTGCATGGAAGGAGTGGTGTGTGCAAAGGTTACAGAAGTGAGGAAACACACGCAGTGCTGTGTGGCTGATAAGCATTAGTGTGTGCACAGGTGTCTGTGGCAAGGCAGAGCTGTGTTACCATGAGATGACGCTGGAGATATGGGCCAGAGGAGTTTTACTGTTATCCCGTTCATTCAGGGTAGACTGATGCAGTCCAACAGAACACAGAACTTTTTAGCTATACTTGGACCTAATACTGATACAATGTATTCTGCCCCCTAAAGGAAAAAAAAAAGTGCACAGAACATTGAATCATAAATATATTCATATAAATATATACACATACACACACACACACACACACACACACACACACACACACACACACATACACTGTTCTTACTTGTTTCCCTCCACTTTACCAACATATTCCGGATTTTCATCTATTATTGAAGAGTTAGCTGTAAGAGGTTTTATTATATCACATTATTTGCTTTCTTTAAGGCTCTTTCCTCTATATACTAACTTTATTTGCCATTACTGAAAATTAAAAAATATAACCAACCTATTGCCACTTGGATACTGTACTACAATGTCATGATCTTCATCAATGCCACAAACAGTTCCAGTTGTAGTTAAGGTCTCAAACATGCCATCAGTCCATCCTCCATGACCGTGCTGCAAAGACTGTACAATTTCTAGGTCAAGATCTATATTGACCAGGTCACCAATCTGCAATCCACCAGGATTCCTGTTGCCATTCTGCTCACCTATAATTGCAGAGGGAGTTGACAAAGGAAAAGGAAAATCACAGCAACAACAGGCAACTGCACTGTTTTAAATAAGAAAAAGCCCAAGATATCTGAGTTTTAGTTACTATCTAATCTTAAAATGTTTTGAGAATATACTGTGAGTATCAAATTCTAGAATTAGAGAGCTTTAAAAAAAAGAAAGAAAAGAAAACAGACTCAAAACCAGAAATAATGTAATGATTTACAACAATGACTGAACAGGGGCAGAATCCACAGAAGACTAGGCAACCATCTATCAGAACACAAAGTTCTGAGCATTGACAATATTCACCTTTCCGCCTGGATGACTTGCTGAAGAGCCAACATAACTAACTAAAGTATATGAAAGAGAACCCTGGAATTTTTTTGCCTCTGAAGGGCTTACTGTTATTAGTTACCAAATAGTTCTTGTGATTTTTCCCTAAAGAGCATTTTCAAATATTTCAAAGCCCATTTCTGAGATTATTTGCAAAACTACTTATGGGATAAAGGATTCATGATCATAAAATACTACGCTGAGGGATCTGAAATGGGTATGCTGATTCTACACTTTCCTTGTAAAACCCAGATACAAAACAAAGTTTCTGAAAGCAAGAGAAAGAGATGATCTCCTCAAAACCATAAGATTTTCTTCTACATTCTCCTTTTTAAAAAAATTAGGTATGCTGGAAGAGAACAGCACTTTTGGGCAATAAGGCAAATCAAATGATTTGGAAAGAGGAACAGAGCGTTCACATGAGAAAGGAAAGCATTCAGAGACTAAAGGTTTAATCAGAAGAATGTGGTAAATGTTCATCTTGCCAACAATGAAGAATCTATAAAATGAAACTAGTTTTGGTTTTCTTGTTCTTTTTTTATTTTAATGATACATGAAATTATATTTACCATATTATCTTAATCTTAGAGCTGTTCTTATATTTTCAAAGAAATTTTACAGAAATTCTAAGGAATTTATAAGCATTAAATTGTTAGGTCCTATTCTCAGTAGTATAAGAGATATAACATTGATCATATAACCCAAAATTTTTCAACAATATAAGTTTATGGTTAAAAGACAAAAGTTTCAAATATAGTATGCCATATAAATGGTATATCAATTATACCAAAAAGTCATGACAATTCTTTCAGAGTTTAAATAAATTAAAAAGAACAAATGCTTTAAAACAAAATAAAACCAAAAGAGTATGTCTTTAAAAAGCTTTAATGGTAACTAATTTTTTTAAAGCCCAATTTAAACACTTTTCCGATTCCATGATCTCTGACCCATTATTTAGAAATTTTCTCTAGCCTGTTAACTCACCTAGCACAGGACAATGATCTCTGTAGAAAGAACCTCCTTTGGCATCCTGGACACACTTCAGGTCAGACTAAGAAAAAGAAAAGAAAGCAGAAAAATCACCCTTGAAAACTTCAACTACAGCTTAAAACCTAAAATACGCAAAAATGTTCATTTAGAACATATCCTCAGCAGAAGTGAAGCGTAGCTCTCAGTTAATAGTCACACTAAACATTGCTTTCAAAAACACCCATCAAAAACTATAAACTTGACCTTCAGATAGGTCACACTTTAAGATTTCTTTTAAACTTCAACATTAAAATGCCTGGATCTTTACCATTATCATACTTTCAAAAACACATGCTGGAAAAAAAAGAAAAGTCTCATATTTCAAAAGTACATAACATACTCCATTTTAAAGATATTTTTACCAAAAAAGAGCTCAACTCATTTGATCTTTCTAATCAATTTTATGAGATATACAAGGCAGGTATTGTATAAAGGAAATTAGCCAAAACTAAATAGTCAGAAAGTAGAAAAGGAAAAAACCAAATCCAGTCTTTTGATTCCTTGTCCAGTTAATTTCCTATTTATATCACTTTTAGTCCTTACTTTACCATAACTTCGTTAACTCAAGTTCCTTCCCACTTAGCTTTTATAAGAAAGTATTTAAGTATTTAAATGGGGAGGCAGTTGTGGTATAATGAAAAGTACAGGAAATGTGAACTTAGAAGAGCAACCTTGAGCGTGACTGAAAATTCAGAAACAGATTACCTAAAAGTGTCTAACAGTACCATATACATGTATAAAGTGATCAGTACATACATACTATATTAAGGAAAGGAGCTCCTTTATACAGACACATACACACACAAACACACCCCAACCCAACTCTCTTTTACAGCCTCCTTTGCCGCTATAGCTCACATTTAGTTCAATCCTAGCCAAGGAGACATGGGTCAAGCAGTTTTAATATGATACTTTAACCCACTGGTTCCACTTCTAGGAATCTATCTTAAGGAAATATACCCATAAATGTATAAAGACATATGCACAAGGATGCTTACTGAAACACTGCTTGCAACAATGAAAAAAACAAAAAAAAACCCAGATACCCATCAACAGAAATCTCATTATATAAACAATGGCATAACCATATAATGGAATACTACTCAGCCATCAAAAAAGAATGGGATCAATCTATATGTATACTACTCAATAAGTACCTGAGCGCACACAGCATGTAAAGCTTCGTTTGAAGCAAGTTAATAATCAGTTGGAATTCTACAAAAATTCCCAATTTAAAAACAGGGAGAGGCATGAAGATAATAATGAAAAACTAATGACCAATGCTGTATACAACTGTAAAAATTGGCGAGTAAACTACCTGTCTAGATTCACAAGGCTCGCTTTTATGTATAAAAGGAATAGATTAAGGCAAAGGGACAGTCGGATATTTTTTCCCCTCCTAATGAGCATAAGAGTTGGAAAAAAAAATGAAATTTTAGAATTCTTTGAATGAAAAATGTATTCAAGGTGGAAAGGATATAAAAGACATTAATATTTTAGCATTAATATAATATTTAATTACACTCTATAAATTAAATAGCTGAGGTCAACATTTGAATAATGATCCATGACATGCAGAAATACAGGACAATCCATTGAATAAAAACTACCATTATGCTCCTTAAGCACTTAAGTAATTCAAAGTGCTTCTAGGTCAGTCATTTTCAATCATCAACACTACACTTTAAAAATACAGAGGAGGGCTTCCCTGGCGGCGCAGTGGTTGAGAGTCCGCCTGCCGATGCAGGGGACACGGGTTCGTGCCCCAGTCCGGGAAGATCCCACATGCTGCGGAGCGGCTGGGCCCGTGAGCCATGGCCGCTGAGCCTGCGCGTCTGGAGCCTGTGGCCCGCAACGGGAGAGGCCACAACAGTGAGAGGCCCGCGTACCGCAAAAAATAATAATAATAAAAATAAATAAAAATAAAAATACAGGGCTTCCCTGGTGGCGCACTGGTTGAGAGTCCGCCTGCCGATGCAGGGGACGCGGGTTCGTGCCGGGTCCGGGAAGATCCCACATGCCGCGGAGCGGCTGGGCCTGTGAGCCATGGCCGCTGAGCCTGCGCGTCCGGAGCCTGTGCTCCGCAATGGGAGAGACCACAACAGTGAGAGGCCTGCATACCGCAAAAAAATAAAAATAAAAATAAAAATACAGAGGAAAAAACTCCTTAAAAAATAATTTTAACACCTATTGTATTAAATTCTCACTTTACAGATGTTCCCTCCAATTGCATACTCATGATTCAGATGGCTGTATTCTGACAAAAGGAGATGACAAAAGAAAAAATGGAAGACTACAATAAGGGCTATTTTTACTTCCCTTCTTTCACCCGTCCAATATTTTCAGCTTTTGTGGTTCTTACACTTACCATGCCCTCAAAGCCAACTCTGTAAAGGTTCTTAGCACCATTGTCCCAGAGAACGTAGGCCGCACTATGTGGGCTTGATGCACTCCAGTCTTGGATTTCTGTTACCTAAGGGAAATTTTTGAGGAAAAAAAAAATTTTGAAAGAGGAGAGGAGAGGTTGGTTCTTTTAATTATATTTAAATCTTTAAAAATATTTCAGCTACAATCCTGTGTAACAGGATCATGAAAAATACTTATTTACCAAATATATGTCACTTCTAACATATAGAATTATACAATTTTCCAGAATATTATAAGCTAATTTCTAAAACCACTGTAGAAATTGTAAATACAGAAGCTTAGTGATTATTACAGTGATGGATTATCAGAAAATACATTATTCATTACAAAATTTAAAATCTTCACTCTTAAAGGATTCCCTCTAACAACAGTGTATTCTTTTAAACCTATTCTTTGATACAAAATTTAAAATCTTTGACCAAATATCCTGAAAAATTCAAGGTAAACCAACTCTCTGGTCAGCTAAACGCTGATAAGCATGAGGCTCAAAGGCCAAGTTTAAAGAAAACTTGAGTGACTTGGCTCCTCCAGCAGCACCCCTCAGTTGCCCCAAAAAGCAGGCCATCTAAGCTGAAACACTGTGACTGCAGTGGAGACCCAGACACAATCTCTAGGCCCCACACACCAGCAGGCTGATTAGTAAGAGCGTTTTAATACTTTAAAAAAAATAAAATAAAATACTGGAGTTGCTATTGCTTAAGGGCCAAGAATCAACTACACAAAACTGACGCACAACAAGCACTAAACTTGGGTATTCTCAAGTGAACCAGTCTACAGCTCAGTATGGGAAGTCGCACATGCGCAACTCATTACTCTTCTCCACCCTGACACTTATAATCAACCACGCTACATAGTTACTTAGAATGCCAGGCTGATGTTAAATGTAATTTTTAAGGCATGCCCTTAAAAACAGACTATTTCAAATAAGATACATAATGACCATTTAATGTTCACCCTGTACTAAAGAAATAGTTTTGCAAGCTACGTATTTTATGGTGCTTTTGTAGAGATAAAAAGTTCTTATGCTTAAAATTTATTCAAATATTTGAGCAACATTTCAAATTGTTAGTAAATGAGTCTATCTATTCTTTTTAATTTTTTTTTTTTTAAAGGCCGAATGGTGCAGCATGCAGGATCTTAGTTCCCCGACCAGGAATCAAACCCATACCCCCTGCACTGGGAGCGTACAGTCTTAACCACTGGGCTGCCAGAGAGTCCCTATTCTTTTTAATTTTAAAATAAATTATACATTATAAAAATATATCATATGTAAATTTTAAAGAATAAAAAACAAAATGAACATCAGACTAAGAAAAAGAATATTACCAGTACTTTTCAATTCCCCTGCATGCCTCTCATCAATCACACCCTCCTGCCTTCCAGCAGAGGTAACAACCATCCTGAATGCAGAGTCCATCACTGCCATGCTTTGCTTTCTGATTTTCACAACCACTGTATAACCTTCCAAAGCAAGAGTTTCTAACACTCTAAAGTGAAACATGCAATTTTTAGCAAAAAAAAATCCCTTCTGATTCTAATATAGTCAGATTCTATTTCATTCATTTTTAAAAATACAATGCTAGATTAAATAACTCTGTGTTTTTATGAGAGGGACAAAAAAGCATGTGACCAACTAAAAAACAAAGACTACAAACTTTAAATCAAATTCATCCTAAATTTCAAATTACTTGGGATATAAGCAAATTCATTACTCAAGCTCTGAATCACTAAATGAAATTCCTTCATTTGTTAATATGATTTGGTTAATCAAGGAGGAAAGTGGAAGGCATAAGAAGATAACTACATTAATTTCATACTTTCAATTCTGATTAAGAAATATGTGCGGAATGGCTGCTAAAACCATTAGGTAAAAGGTTGCTGAGAAACCCTGTAAAGGATCAAACTGACAATACCTGCACTGATCAATCTTAACGTCACCAACAGTAGGATAATCAAACTTTGTATGCCTCCTGATGTGATGCAATGAAAGTACACACACAACTGATGAGGTACTCTTGACAAAAAAACCTGAACCTGAACCTGAATCTAATCATGTCTCTACACCTAACACCTAGTTTATAAGAATACAGGGCTCAGAGGAAGAAGTTCAAGAATATCATAAAGAATCAATCAGCCAAATCCAAAGAACCTTGATTTCTTCAACAAATAAATGGCATTTTTTAAAATGCTGATAATTTTTGAAGTTGGATGTTGGGTGCATGGGAATTTGTTATACTACTCTTTCTATTCTGGTGTATGTTTGAAATTCTCCATAATAAAGTTTTTTTAAAAGAAGAAAATATATCTAGCGTACCTGTATGAAATAATCAACATATATTCGAAAGCATTTGCAAAATGAAAACAGTCTTGAAATACTAACGTAGGTAGTTAAGAATACACTACACACTTCCATGATGACCTTACATCATGCTTGCCAAAGCCATGGTGCAAAGCAAAAAACCATGGTACATGTTGGCACATGGTAGGCCATAGAGTGTATCAGTATTACATCAGCCTAGGTTGGTTTATACCCCTTAATATGGCTCATACTAGCCATATTGTTGAGAACATGTAGTAATGAGAATGGGGTGGGAATCTTGAACCCTCAAGGGAAAAAAAAGATAAGAAAAGAGGATTGGGACAGAGCAGCCAGCACTGAAGACTGGCCAGCACAGGAAGGCTTAAAAACTTTCTTCATTCACACACATGGTCAAAAAGAGTCAGACAAAAATTACATTTCATCTCAAACATGTGCTTAAATAATGTTACCCTGAAGACTTCCTATTATATTAAGTTCCCTCACTTAGAGTCACATGTGTAAGATGGTTTCATTTACTTTTCATTTTGTTCTTAAAATGTAACAAGTATTAAATCATAATAAACCAAAAATGTAATACTGATGACTCAAAGCTTCAAGAAAGCCTAATTTTCATCCCCCTAAGAAGTGCCAATATAAGAAAAATCCAGAAAGTTCCATTTATGTGGCTTCAGACTTTAGCTGCAACTGCTTTTGAAAAGCTGATGAAAAAAAATTTTTCCCAGCCCTCTGACCATAAAATTAAGCGTGAGGAAGAATGTAAAGTTAAACACAATTTTAGAATGAAAGTATTAAAATATTTACTTCTTGTGCACTCTTGCAAAAGACATTATTAGAACGTGTACACCACCAAAGGAAAGAGTAAGCTAAGTAAGATGATGTAATGGGATACAGAAAACATGGGATCCGGGTTTCCCTGGTGGCACAGTGGTTAAGAATCCACCTGCCAATGCAGGGGACACGGGTTTGAGCCCTGGTCCAGGAAGATCCCACATGCCGTGGAGCAACTAAGCCCGTGCACCACAACTACTGAGCCTGTGCTCTAGAGCCCACGACCCACAACTACTGAGCCTGTGTGCCACAACTACTAAGCCCGTGTGCCACAACTACTGAAGCCCATGTGCCTAGAGCCCGAGCTCCACAACAAGAGAAGCCACCACAATGAGAAGCCTGTGCACCACAACGAAGAGTAGCCCCCACCTGCCACAACTAGAGAAAGTGCGCATGCAGCAACGAAGACCCAATGCAGCCAAAAATAAATAAATTAAATAAATAAGAAATTTTTTAAATGCTTAAAAAAAAAAGAAAACATGGGATCCAGCCAGGAAAGAGGCAAGGGCATCCACCAAAGGGAGCTGCCAGGATGACTGCTGGGTACCAGGCATCAAGGGCAATCTGTCTGAACTGTAGCCATGTGATTCACAGGCCAGACATGCTGAAGGCTCTTATCACCCAGATGCCCACTGCCATTGCACCATTTTATCAACCTAAGGTCACACTGCCTGAGTGAGCCTGACCCAAATTCTCCACTGTACTTGGCTTGTTGGACTATGTAATGATGAGGTTCCCACTCTCCCCTCCACCCCCCATTCTCTGCCACCTAAATCAACTGAGGTCTCTCATCTTACCCCACAGAATATTCTGCTTTGACCCACTCCTAAAACTTTGAGGTGGACCATGGTAAGCTTAGAAGCAAAAAATGCATAGTAACTCATGTCCTCTGACCATATTCCTGTCCAATGTCCTGCACTTGGCCCATACTTCTGCCTTGCCTGATGTCCTGACCGTGCTGATTCCTGTGTTTCCCAGGACTCACTAATGAGTTCTTGCAGGGCTTGCAATTGGGAAAGGGTAAACAGAAGGCTTTTAAAGGTATTCATAAAATTCTATTTTTTTAATCTGTAGACTAGGAAAAAAAGTTTGCTTTTTAAAATTTTATTACTATTCTTTAAGCTTTAACATACATTTTATAGATCCTATGTGACACAGTATTGCTATGATTACAGAAGTTGTTAACTGCACAAAGGGCCTTGCCAAGGAGGAGAATAGAGGCTGACCTCCAGCCTGAGCTCCACTTACCAACACCTTATGCACGGGGACAAGGCTGTTCCTGTGTCCACGCTCAAAGGGCTACCTTTTCTCTACCACTGGCTTGCCAAGCATGTCCCCACATCACTCCATCCATCCAGAGGTGGTGCCTTTCCCAAATTCACACTGGTCTATTTTTCTTCTTAGAAATGTGCTTCTCAAACTTTAATGTACATCTGAATGACTTAGGGCTCTTGTTAAAATGAAGATCCTGGGGCTTCCCTGGTGGCACAGTGGTTGAGAGTCCGCCTGCCGATGCAGGGGACACGGGTTCATGCCCCAGTCCAGGAAGATCTCACATGCCGCGGAGCGGCTAGGCCCGTGAGCCATGGCCGCTGGACCTGCGCGTCCGGAGCCTGTGCTCCGCAACGAGAGAGGCCACAACAGTGAGAGGTCCGTGTATTTCAAAAAAAAAAAAAAAAAATGAAGATCCTAATTTAGAAAGTCTAGGAGGAAAGGGACCTGTTACCTATTATACTTCTAACAAGCTTTCAGGTGACACCAATGCTGCTGGTCAACAGGCCACACTACAGTCACAGAATTCAGATTTATATTTCTGGTTGTCCATCTCCCCTAATTAGAATATAAGTTTCAGAAGAGTAGGAATTTTGCCTCTTTTGTTTATTCCCATAACGCTCATGCTTGGAACAGAATCCTTCACCTAAGTGTTCAATAAATATTTACTAAATTAAAAAAAAAAAACATTGCTTCCTTAATAAAAATCAAAGTACTTAAAACATATAGGCCAAAATATTTCTGTCCGACTTCCAAACGTTAAAATTAGACCTTATTACTTGAAATTAAATCAATATAACAATACTCTGAATTTAGAAAACATCCATTTGACAAAATGTTTAAAAATCTCAAATTCAAAAGAATCTATATAGCACCAAGTTGTACAAAAGAGGCTTTCGAGTTCCTAGGAAGAGTTCCTCAGATGACAGAGACTCTAAAATCATCATTCCTTAATGCTAAAAACAATATTTTAAAGAAGGTAACAGAACTGATATTAATTGACTTCAAAATCTCAAACGTGAAATGCTGTTCATTTCAGTACATCTAGCAAAACACAGAGAATACACATTTAACATGTGACTGACTGAATCAACGAATGCATCATCAGCAAAAGCAACAGGAAATCCAAATAAGTAAAACCAACAACCCATTCACCCTAATACCTCTGGCTACCCCAGCCCGTTAAAGAGGCTGTACAAAATTCCCTTCAGAATAACTGCTATAACTGACCCCTAGACAGCTCTACACGCCTCCTGAGAAGGGTAAAGAGTTAAGTGGACTGAATAACAAAGTAGCTGCCTATTACCCCTCAGAAACAGACCTTTGGGGGAATGGAATATAAAACAAGTACATTCAAATGAAGTTTTAATAACAAGAAAATCAAGAGCATGAGATACTGCTTAGGGAGGACTAGCCCAAATAGGATGTTCAGAAAGGCATTCTGGGCAACAAAACGGCCACATGAAGCCTAAAAGTGGAAAGGTAAAATCTACCCTACAACCTTCTCACGGAACGCCAATATGTACAACAGAGCAGGAACAATCTTTTTTCTTCCGGGGGAAAAAAAATGAAAACTTAAGAAACTGTTATTGGCATTAAAAAAATGGGCCAAGAGATTCAACTACAGTAGTTATAAAATCTACTGAATATACAATATTCTAGAATAACATGATGAATCAAAAACAATTTTTACCTTTCCCCTACGTCCATTTCCTCCATCCTGATCTTCCCACTGCCAGTCCACTCCTCGTACCACTCTGGCACCTGCAAAGATCCCTCTGGCTGTAATCTTCTTAGATTTTCTACGAGACTCTAACAGAACCCTAAAAAAAGTATTTACTTTCAAATTTATATAAAAATAGGTAACAGCAGTTTATTTTTTAAAATAAGATTATAAAAAAGGTTATTCTGAAAATATAAAACATTTTTCTTTGTTCTGGTTAATACCATAACAGCACGGTACAGGAACACGTTCCACGTTACACAGGTTATGATGATGAAGACATTAGTAGTTGGAATAATAATAATAACTGCTAATATTTACTTAGCTTTTCCTATACATAAAAGCACTTACAGAGGTATAAAGTCTGTTACAGTCCCTAAGATGAAGGTATTGTTATTCATTTTACCAATGAGGAAACTAAGTCCCAAAGAGGTAAGTAATTTGCCCAAGGTCACAAAAGTTAAATTGGAATGGAATCAACACATGAATCCAGTCTAACCACTTCAGGGTATCACCACACTCTTCAATACTTTAGAGATGGCAAAGTCAAAACCCTACAACTGTCAGGCAAGTACTACAAATGAGGGCCTAAGAAAGACAGCACCACAGCAATGACAAATGGCAAATGGCACTTGACCTCAGGCTGGGGAAAACAATAGGGAGTGGTAGGGACTTTGGTGAACTCCAGAGTATTTATTTGTCTAAAGGGTACAGGTGTTCCTGTGCTTCAGCCAACTGCTGCCAGGAAAAAATGCAGAACCTGTGTCGACAGTCTTTGGAGCGTGGGGGAACAGAACAGGGTTAGAATTCATAAACCTGATTTTTCTGTGAAATCATCCGATTTTAAAAGGTTAGCAATTGTTCAAAAATTTAGATCACTGTGTAAGTCAAGTAAAATACACCTGTGGCCTGGATTTGACCTACACTAAACTGTCTCTAAAGCAGTGTATACCTACAAGAGACTACAGACCTTGAAAAAGAGTCTATACTCAACTACCTAGACAAGCATGGTTTTCCAAGGCCTTCTATCCCTTATTCTTCTACATCCTTCTCATTCCTAAAAATCAAAAAGATTTGGGGTTTTTTCTTCTGCTCTGCTTTTATCTCATTATTCTATTCATTTTCAGAATATCTTTACTACACCCTAACTTTAAAAATTGTAAGCAAAAGACAAAAATAAATAATCTGTTGAAAGTTACTCACTTAATAAATGGCAGGACCAGGATCTGAACCAGGACAGTGTGACACAAAAATCCATTTTCCTATTACTCCTGCTGCCTCCTTGTCACTGACTTGATTCTTGCTCCTATGCATTAGTCATAGCTACATGAGAATACTCAATCACCTGAAACTCTGCACCCATTCACAATTAACACCCTTCTCTCTTTGCTCCTAAGACACTTAATATACATCACTATATACAGCCTGAAACATCACATGATAATCACTGTTGATCAAATAATACCTTAATTCGTAAACTCCTTAAGAATAACGTCTTATTAATCTTCAAATTTACACAAGTATAGTCTTAATGCTCTGTAGTCTTAATAAACGTCTCTTGATTCAATAAATGGGCTCTAGTGTTCACAAGATAGAATGCATACAGAGAAAACAATCAGCCTCCCTTGGGCCACCCTTTCATTTCCAAACACTGAGCAGTGCCAAGTCTCTACACTAGAGAAAGAACAGCTCAGATTATCCTGGAAAAATACATGTATCTCTATCTTCACAGAGCTCTTTTCTCGCTATGTGGTAGGCCTGGTCCACATCTAGCCTGGTAATTGCTACTTCTTGACTAAACCAGCTGTCAGAAGCTATTTCCTGATCCTATTTTTAACGCTGAATGGTATAAAAAATTCAATAGAAACAAGGAATTGCAATTGAAAAAAAAAAATGGATTGCCATACCGCTCACTTCCTGGTGTAGTAATTCTATAAAAGCGATGCCTTAAATGATGTTTATCTCCATGATAACAAACTGTGCACAAATCATAATTTGTACACTCCGCACATTTCCATCGAATGCCAATGATTGGTTGCTGGCGGCAGGTATCACACATGGTTCCATCATGCTTGATGCCTATTAAAACAAGGATACATGCTTACATTAATTACAAGTATTATTTATTTGAATATTATTCCCTAAGGGAAAAAATAAGAACACAGCATTTTACAAAATAGTTCAATAAAGCAAGAAATAATATTTCAAATGTACCATATATAGTTTCAAGATAACAGATTGCAAATATTTTAACCAGTACAAATTATAGACTAAATATTTTCTATCCCTTCTTTGTTCACTAGTAAGAACACTTCTCAGTAGCACTTTCCTTGCTCTCATCCACAAACTGAAATTTAGGTTCAATACAGAGAAAGAAAGAAAGAATTCTTTATCACCAAGTAGATGTTTCAGACTTCAAACACACAAAAATCTTTTGAGGAATGTGAACCTATTCTCCAGGTAAAAATTCCAAAAGAAAAGACAGTTTTATCCTCATGATATCAGAAACAAACTATCAATTAACTTTAGCATTTATCCCTATGTATTGACAACCTTTTCCACATCAACAGTAAACTTTAGACAATGATTAGCAAGCAAGTTTCCCAGTTTGGGAAACAAACTTGCGTTTGTCGTGGGTTTTCTTTTTTCCTTAAAGAACAAGAAGAAATTAACACTAGAAAAAGAAAACAAGCACTTGGTAATATAATCTATACTAAAAATGTTCACATGGATAGATGAGATACATGTTAGAACTATAAAAGTACCACTATAAATTAATGAAAATAACTGACATTGTAGGGTAATAAGATTGGGGAATAATGTTCCTTTACTATTCTACTAAGATCACTTGTTCAATAAATTAAAACTAGGAGTTTTTTAAAACAATGTGTGGCCTGTGAACATCAGTGTCACTATTTCATGACACATGCTGTATGGTCATGCCCAATGTTGAACTACAAACAAGGGCTAAGTTGTCTGTACAATACTGACACTCCCCTAGATCAAGTTCTGGCTCTGTCAATAGCTATCTCTGTGTCTATGAAAAAGTCATTTTAACTGAGGTACTTACATATAAAACAACAGTATTTATTTCAAAATATTTGGTGGAGAGGGAGGGGAAGTAAGGTGCGTTTAGATGAAACAAGATTGCTCGTGTTTAAGTTGGGTAACAGGTAACATGGGGGTTCATTATACTATTCTCTATTTTGTATAAGTTTAGAGATGTTCAATATTTAAATAAAAGAAATGAGTCATTTTAGTTCTCAGAACCTCAACTTCCTTTGGAGGAGGTAATATGTTCTTTAAAGGAAAGGTATGTTCTAAGAATAAAATGAGAATGTGAAGAACATGCAAGAACTAGAATACAACAGTAGTAATACTATAGCTAAACTCTGCAAGAACTAATGCACTATTGCTACTTCCTGGTAAGGGGGAAAATCCTACATAATTCATTTTCTATATCCCGGTTTAAAATCCCTATGAGTAAGGAAACCAGATTCTAAATAAAGTGCCCTAGCTGAGATGGTTAATAAAAATGGGAGGGAGGGAAGGAGGAAGAATGGACACTGAAAGGAAGCTGGGATGTCTAGTAAACTACAAAAGAGCATGACACCAACACCAAATATGTTTTATGTGCAATCCTTCTGCAGTCTCCTACCACACAAATGCCTGGCTGTAGAGACAGAGAAGACAGCAGACATCAGCACCTACTGATTCATTCAGTAACTATTTCTTTACTGCTACTGTGGGCAGGCCCTCTGCTGCTTTCAAATATCACTCTTGCTATATGGTAGGAAGAACAGAAAGGAAGAAAATAAAAGGGGCTAGAGAAACAAAGTCAAGTGGTAAGAAGCTTACACAGTAGTCCAGGTAAGATAATGGTAGTTTAAGCCAGGGTGATGATAGTGGAAGTGGAGAGAAAAAGAGTCAAGAGAGATTTAGGTCTTGGTGGCTATGGGTTAGAAAATAAAAGATGTAGAAGGTAACAAAAAAACAAAAAAAGTATAAATAAGATCATTAAAGAGAATACAAATAGATAAGTATTAGAGATATTTAGGAACAAACAGCACAATAAACTGAAACCTAGAACTGCTCCCTTAAAAAACAGAAAGGGAGCCACCAACAAAAACATAAATAAGCACATGCTTATCAAATAATACAAGCTCAGGGCTCCACTGAGAAACTCATTCAAAAAACTAAATCAAAAAAAAAAAAAAAAGAATCAGGAAACGTTTTTTAGAAATGGTGGATGAGTACACCTTTCAAAAGAAGAAAGAAACCTCAGAAGAGCACAGAGTATATTCAATGAACCAGGAGCAGCTTTATTTGTTTGGCAGGATTATGAAATATAGTCAGAGACTTAGAGATAAACTTTATAGAGTCATGCTGGGAGATAATACGATAAAACATAATCTCTGATCTGTATATTTAAATTGTTGCATTAAATGGGGAAAACAAAGGTATGCGATTTCAGAAACTACTCACATAACTTACTGGCTAGGTAATGTTCAGAATTGAGCTTTTTAAACTACTCTGGGACCAATATTCTCATCTATAAATTGAGAAAATACTTCCTTTCATAGATGTTATGGACTGGGAGAGGTTCCCCCCACAATCCCTAACCTCCAATGTGATATTTGGAGGTAAGGCCTTTGGGAGGTAATTAGGTTTAGATGAGGCAATGAGGGTGGGACTCCCATGATGGGATTAGTGTCTTTCTAAGGAGAGGAAGAGAGACCAAAGTGTCTCTCTCTCTCTCTCTTTTTCTGTCATGTGAAAACAAAGCAAGAAGGCAGCTATCTGCAAGCCAAGGAGAGAGCCCTCAATAGGGAACCAAAGTGGCCACCCCCCTGAACTTGGACTACCCAGCCTCTAGAACTGTGAGAAATAAATTCCTATTGTTTAAATCACCCAGTCTGTGGTAGATTGTTATGGCATCCCAAGCAGACTAAGACAATATGGAAAGGGACACTGTGAACCTAAAGTGATATAATAGAGGTAAACATACTCTGAAAGGCGTTACAATAAAAGGTAAGTATAAAGAATTATACTGCAATTAATTTAATCTTAATATAGATATATTAAAAGTACTAGTCATCTATTTAAATAATTTAATGATCAAAGTCATCACATACCCCAGGCAAATTCAGCAATACTTATACAAAAATTAAAGAGCTCAATAAATATCTCAATTTCCCAGAGACTGCATACAGAAAATATTCAATTATTCATGTGTGGATTACCCCCATTTTATTTCAGCAAATTACCTGCCCTCTCCATTTGCTAATTACTCTTTTATCTCAGGTTTTCCCCCAAAGTTTGTGGCTTCCCTGCAGCTGTACCTGTCCTCTCTGTTCCTTTAATTGTTTTCACTCCAGAACAGCAACAGAGGACACAACTGCCATGTGAGACAGTCCTACACAAGAGTAGTTCATCCACCACTTCTCATTCTAGCCTATGGCTAATTCTGACTGCATCAATCATGAAAATTATCATCAGCCATAGGCCCAAAAGAAATTATACTCTAGTCTAACAGACTGTAAACTAAAATTAAAAACCAAATTAAAAAAAAAAAACAACCAAATTTATAGCTGCACAACTCAGAGCTACCAGCGTTCACAAGTACTGCATGCTTCAGTCTTTCACAATATAAATCAAAAGGCCAAATCTATTCTTCCTTTTGGGGTGTATAAATGAATACACAGAAAAGGATTTGTTTGGTGTTTTTCAATCACAGAAGGATTTTTTTTTTAAGTACCAAATAATCCATAACCTGGCTAATCATCCCATGGGTTGCTAAGAATTTGCTATATTTTGCTTTAAATCAATATATAACCATTCCTTATAATGTTCACTTTGAAAACACAATTTTGTAATTATTCCTGATATTATCTCCCAACACAAATAGCAAAAGTCTACAAAGTTAAGAAAGAAATTATCCTAGCTCACATAAAGATATTTTTAAGGTAAATTCTAAAACCTATCAACAGACAAAGATTTTGAAGAACTGTCATAATTGTCTGATGCAAGCCTAAAAATGAATTTTAAATTTTCATAAAATTGCACTTTTTAATAAGAAATGGCAAGAATCACAATATGAGGTTTTTTTAAATTCATCAATTTAAATACTGAAATACAGGTACACCCCTGCTTTATTTATGCATTTTACATCAGGCACATTCCTGGAAAACTGAGTGTGTACTTAAAATGGAGGAAAGACGTGGCAGATTGTATTTTCCAAAGAAAGCCTCACCGATCTATATCCACCCCAAGTGCTCTTCTGACAAGAGGACAATGAATGACAAGTGGCCATCAAGAGGCGGGTCTGTTTTCCTCCCCACTGATCCTGGGGGGACATCTGCAACTGCCTTGGTTAATAGAAGGTGGCAGAAGTGACACCATATGACTTCTGTGCCACCTGTCTGTCCATGTCTCTCTCTCCCCCTCAGGATTCATGCCCCCACATGCCTTGGCAGTTCTTTCATACTAAGTCTGGCTACCCTGAAGCTGCCACAGAGAGGAGACCACTTGGCGAGGCCATAAAGATGTATAAAGAGATGCCCGAGGAAGCCTGGCTGTGCAGCCCCCTCAACTGTTTGACTCTCCTAGCTGGGGCCCTAGATACTGTGGAGCAGAGGCAAGCCATTCCCCACTGAGCCTCTCCAAATCCCTGAGGGGTAGAAGCCCTGAGCATATAAACTGTTTCACACCACTAAGTTTGGGGGTATTTGTTGTGTAACCATTGCAACTAGAACAAAGCAAGTTAAAAATAAGTTACAATCTTTATTACAGTTTCCTGCAGTACAGCATAGCAAAAATGTGGATAAATTAAAGAGCTAAATATGAAAAAAAGAAAACCATAAAAGTGCTAGAAAAAATAGTTGAACAGCATCTTTTACAATTCTGAGTAAAGTCTCTCTAAGCATGACACAAAACCTAGAAGTCACACACACATATAGGAAGTGTATAAATAGAGAAAACCTGGAAACTCCTCCAAACTGCTGACAGTGGTTGAGGATACACAGATAAGGAAGGAGAAGGCACCTTCACTTTTTTTCTGTATACACTTTTCAGTTGTTTAGCTTTATTACATACAATTTTCAATTGTTTAGTTTTATTATAAGTATTAATTTCATAATTTTAAAAAGAAAATACAAAACAAGAGATACCAACTTTATCCTCTTAAATTGGAACAGATTAAAAATAATATGTCAGTGTACGTGAAGATGGTGTCAAGGGAGCCAGTCATACTGCTGAGAGGGAAACAGAAATTGATACAGTCTCTATGGAAGGTACTTGCAAAATGTTTCAAATGCTTTAAAAGATTTTGACCCTGTCTTCAAATTTTTTAAAAGGTACATCTCATGATACTAAATTGTTTGCAGTAAATAAAAATTTAATGTAACATATTGAAAAGATGGGGATGCGGCTATTTATGTGTAAACTAAGGTAATCCATAGAAATTCTATGCAGTTATTAAACCATGTTGTAGAAGAAATGGTACTGAGATGGTAAACTATATTATTATTTTATAAAGCAGTATGCAAAGAATTACAATAGAGCACTTTGGTACATAAATTACATTATACATATAACACATGTGCCCAGAAAAACTAGAAAGATAACCCCCAAAATGTGCTTGACGGGATCGCCCTTTGGGGTTTTCCAAGTTTTCTACACTGGGTATGTATTAATTCTAGGAAGCAGCTGGGCGAGAAGGGGCATTTAATATGCAGTATAAGCATCAGAAATGCTGGTATATGTCACTTATAAATAAAAGCTAAAAATAAAAACATGAGGAACTCCAAGTATTTACAGAAACCAACTTTCAAATAGTTACTTCAGCAATATGGTACACTGCTACTCAGAAGTTTTTACGTCTTTTAACCCTTACCCTAACTTGAGCTATTCTGTGCTTATGAAAAGAAAATATATAGCTAATAAGTACACTCCTTATTGCCACGTGCCTTAAGAGTCTAATTTGTCTTACCACAGGAAAGCATCATGACCAAAAACATCCTAATTAACATTAAATAGCAGTAACAGTAAATGTCCACACAGTAGTTAAGTTTCTGAACAGGTCTAAAATAGGTCTCCTATGCCATCACAAAAAGTCAAATACACTAAACAAATGGGTATCCAATACACACTAAGAGGTATATCCTAATTTATCTGCACAGCTCTTCAAATGAGTGCTGACTGATGAAAGGCATAGGGAAAATGTATCCCAACCTCCTCACTTGACCAGAAAAGGAAAAGCCCAGTTTTCAGCTGTTCCCCTATTTACATATTTTTCATCTCTAAGTTCATTTTCTCCAAAACACAATAACATTCATGAGCTCATAATCTGAGTACAGGCTTTCTTTAAAAGCAACCATTTAAACATACAATGATAACTGGTTAAAAAAAAAATAAAAACTTCTACAATTCACGGTTTTAAAGAATACTTCAGGAAAACCACTAATGCACACAAAAGCACATCCAAATCCTTTCTTGGTTCCCACAGTTCAAATGCCAACAAAGCTACTGAACAGCTGTGAAACAGACTAATACTGAGAATTGGAAAAAGTAAACAAAGCAACCCACTCCACTACCAAAATGAGCAGTACAGAATTTTTAATGAGAATGCAATTAATTGACTTTAAAAACAAAAGATGACATTTAAAGAAAACATAAAAAAGGAAAAAGGATTAAATGAACAAGGCCAACATTTTACTGGTCTCTTACTCTGGCAGCTTTTTTGTTTCCCCTTACTTCATCCACCCAATTCATTCTCAACTAAAAGCACTCCCTTCCACTCTGAACCTCCTTAGAACCTCCAAGAGTTATTCCCTAAAAATTCAATAAAATTTAATTCCCTAACTAAACCCATAAATGCTTTTTCTCCTTCCTAAAGAATACCATACCACCCTAGAGAGTTAACACTCTTTCCCTTGGCTAAGCTTTATGAAGACATCTGCCACCGTTAAATGAACCACCTGATGATAGCTTTTGACTCATTCTAATACTCAAATGACCATCTGCTCTACATTTTAATGACATCTCGCCTAAATTCAGTAACTTAGAGTATTTACATAGCTTAAGTCTTTTTGCTGGCAAATTTTATGAGACCAGTAAAACACTATGGTCGAGATCAATAACCACAAGTTTCTTAAAAGAGCCAAGAAAAACAGCTCAAATTCATAAAGCACTGATTTAAGTAAAATGTTAAATTTCTATAGAGAAAACATGATTGAAAGAGAGAAGGTTCTCACTACAAGCAGTTCACTATGTGAAGCACTTAAACATGGAACAAGAATATGTGAATTATCACTTTGTATAAGAACAAAAGAAAAAGTACACAATGTAAATGTTCATTAACAAGAGAGTGAAGATATGTATTAGGTATACAATGGAATACCTAAAATGAACGCTCAAGAGCCACACAATTCAACATGGATGAATCCTTCAACCATAATGCTGAATTTTAAAATTATTCAAGAATACAGAATGTTGCAAATAAAGTACTATGCACTGTTTACAGATATATACAACACAGCATAAACGTAAAGAAACCCATGGGAATTACTAATTTCTACACAGTGGTTACTTTAGGAGAGGAAGGGAATGAAACTGGGAAGAAGTACAGAGAGTGTTTTAAACATTAGAAATGCTTTATTTCTAGATAGGTTCACGTTTATTAATCACTTATCCACTTGGATATATTAAATACTATGTAATAAATTTTAAAACTTTTTTAAAATAAAAATAAGCATTCCTAGTAGACTAGTATAGTGCCTAGTTAATCCTCTAATCTTTTGCCCTAATTAAAAGATTTCACCTAACCTCAAAAAATAATTTACAAGTCATTAACCAGTGTTTAAAAGCAATTACTTGCTGTGGCACAACCGTTTGCTGATGTCACTCAGTCAAACAAGAATTCCTATTTCTGATTTATGGATTCATTCGATTTTAACCCCAAATCAATGTGACAAGTTTACAGAGATTAAAGAGGGTTAACCAACTTGAGTATGCATCTTATTCTTATTCTCCCTGAACCATCAAAGTACTTATGGTTTAGAAACTGGCTGAAATGTAATTAAAATTCCTACTGAGGGTGAGGCCTTTGTGACCTGCCAGCTGGTTGGTGTACTCCACATTCCTTACTCTTGAGAAACAGTAAATTAGTGAAAATAGTATTGTTATTATTAATAATACTAACCACTACTTAAATCAGTACCAAGCTAGGTGCTTCACATATATTTTATTAACTTTCCCAGCAATACTAAAAGGTAGGCATTATTATCCTCATTTATAGATGAAGAAATTGACGATACGAAGGCATACGTTAGTAAGTGGTGGGCTCAAATTCAAACCCATGTGAGGAGGCTGATTACAAAGCTTGGCCTCTTATGCTTTTACCCTATGAGGGTTTTTCCCTCTACTTAGCTCTGATTTTATTTGAAGAATAATTACATATCTAGGGCATCATGTTCCCCATTCAACCTCTGCACTAAAAATATAAGTTATTAAATCCTATTCTAATATTCAAATAAATCTCAAAGAGATACATTTTTAAAATTGAAAAGATTATCTACTTCTTAGTTAATTTCAAAAGTGTTGTAGAGTGAAACACCATCTACTTCCAACCAACTTCTGTTATGAGTTAAGGAGATGTCTTTGAAAGTGCCTCACCCAAAATCTACAACTTTTTCATCATATCTTTTCTGTTGGACAAGTTATTCTCTCATCTATTTTTGCAGCCTCTGCTACTCTACTTTATTATAAGCTTGCATAATAAAATTACAATCATGCCTTACACAGTCCAAACAAAAGAAACAAGGCGTCAAATTAGGCATACAACTGGCAATTTTAGTAATATATTTGTTATTTTTAGCACTTGTTACACAAGAGTAGAAAATTAATGAGGTCAAACAAAAATAAGAATTTTATCCACTTTATTTTTTTCCTAACAGATAAAAATTCATTTTTTCATTTTACAAGCAAAACACCTGTGTACCTTGACCTACTCCAACTTCATTTTACAGGTGAAGAATTAAAGTTTTAAAGAGACTAATGTTATAAGGCAGGGGGAAAAAAAAAGACTGACAAACCTAGATTTGAATCTCAACCATCAACCAATTACTTATGAAATCTTGGGCAAATTAGTTCATTTCTCATAGCCTGTTTTCTCATAAGTAAAATGAAGGCTATCAAAAAACACTTTTATGAGGTTTAAATGAGATAAAGTATATAAAAAGCTTAGCATAGTTCCTGACACATGATGGGAGCTCAGTAAATGTTAGTCCATTCCCCTAGTTAACGAGGCCACGTGAGAAAATCTAGAATGAACAAATACCTTGACTTCCCTACTAAGCTCGTGCATTTTCCACTACTCCATGATAAGAGACTGGGAAAGAGGGGTGAGCAAGGCACCACAATGTAAAAATATTACAATCTCAAGCTTTTATGATTTATTATCACTAGCCTTGCAAAACTCCCAAAATTCAAATAATGATTTTTAACATCAAAACGTTTCTACCCCATTTCTTGATTTTTTCAGAACAAAATTATCATCAAGAAGATAAATCCATCCCAGGAGAAAGCTATATACTCTTATCATGAGTGTGCTTAGAGAATATAAACTAACCCTAACCACAGCAAGCATCTACAAAAGTAAATATGCTCCCAAAGGCAATCCAAAGCCAGAAATGAATGTCTGGACTACCTGCTGCATTCCATTATCTCCTCCATTAATTTAAACCCCACCTTATCTTAGTTGCGTCCTACAAGTTCATTTAAAAGCCCGCTGTTTAGAATTCAGAACCATTTTCCCTCAGAAACAAAGTTTTAAAGATAACTTAGGTACCAGACTATTTCACAAGAACTTATTTACATAGAGCTAATCTATGGGCAAAGATCAAAATTGTTCCTGTGTTCCTAGTTCCATCTGAGGAGGTGGTTTAATCGCTGTAATGCAAACATGATGATAAAAAAAGGCAAGCTAAACTGGTATGGGGACATATGAAAGTATATGAGTAAAGAAACAGGCTTAGGAGAATGAGGAGTGTTCTAAAAAAGCCATTTCCCTACAGATACTTAAAATGCATAAGCTCCTGCTTGGTGACAGTGCAATGGTTTTCAAAGTGAAGTACATGACCCAGGAAATACAAAAGATGATCCTCTGAAATTAAAGAGATAAGCCCACAATCTCTTATCTGTTCCAAAATCCCAAAACTCTTAAGTTTTCTGTAAATGAGCAGGAAACTCATTTAGTGGTAAATCCTGATCTGAACAAACAAGAGGCTGTGTAGTCTTTATTTACCCCCTTAGTATAACCATTCATATGCTTCCTGCAGAAATACTGGTGTATCTGATGACAGGGTGCTGCTGTGGACCTGGAAGTGGGCATTAACAAAAGTTTATAAATTCAGTCCCAAGCATTCTGAATAAAGCGTTGTGGACCTCCATTAATACTTTTATATTTACTATTTTTCTTTTTTTTTTTCTTTTTTCTTTTTTTTTTGGCCACACCACACAGCTTGTGGGATCTTAGGTCCTGACCAGGGATTGAACCCAGGCCCTCAGCAGTGAAAGCTCGGAGTCTCAACCACTGGACTGCCAAGGAATTCCCTATATTTACTATTTTGCTAAAAAGCTATGAATGAAATTAGGTTATTAATTGTACATTATTCAGCTGATAGTAGCACCCTCAGTGGGTCTCCACAAAAAAAGGAAAAAAAATCACACACGGAATACAAGGTGTACTAAAGGTGAGTGGGAGTTTGACAGCCTGAGGGTCTAACACTGTTGCTCACTTCTTGCACATTAAGACGGACTGCACCTATTTTGTGCCTAGTTAAGCAGTCTTGTGGAGCCCCTCCTAATGATACAAAACAACATGTTGATTATCTTGCAACAAAGTGCTTGAGGGTCAAAATTAAGAATATTTCCTTTTTTTTTAAATAAAATAAGTATTCCCAAATTGCACACCTTTTCTGGAATGAAAAGTGGTTGTTAACGGTGTGCTCCCTAGAAGATACATATATTTTTAAATTATACCATTTAATCTATCCCTTCCAGGTAAAGGTGATGTCTGACAATAAATAAGAAAATAAACGCAGTCCAAAAGAAACTAGAGTAAGCACCGTGAAAACTGACATTTGGAGATACTTCCATCATTATATGGTCTTTAATGCTGAAACAATGTGTACCACCAATAAACTCTAATATCTGCATCCATAAAGGAAAATCACTTTTATTTTAAATTCAGTGGATTTTGAATTTATTTATTCACAATGTAAAAGTGAAACACTGTCCAATTCGTTTGTTAGAAATGATCAGCATCAGAAAAGATGGAAAATTACTAGCTAAATTTCAATAAAAATGTTTACTGGTAAATGGGATAGAAAAATAAGATTGAGATTTGGTAAACACATTGTATTAATCAGGGTCCAGTCAGGAGACAGGAAACCACACCACTTCTAAAAATGGGGAAACAATGAAAAATAGTATTATTAAAATGTAAGAGGCGGGGACTTACATGGCGCAGTGGTTAAGAATCTGCCTGCCAAGGCAGGGGACATGGGTTTGAGCCCTGGTCTGGGAAGATCCCACATGCCCCAGAGCAAGTAAGCCCATGTGCCACAACTACTGAGCCTGTGCTCTACAGCCCGCGAGCCGCAACTACTGAAGCCCGCACGCCTAGAGCCTGTGCTCCACAACAAGAGAAGCCACTGCAATAAGAAGCAGGCACACCGCAACAAAGAGTAGCCCCCACTAGCCACAACTAGAGAAAGCCCATGCGCAGCAACAAAGACCCAATGCAGCCAAAAATAAAAATAAGTAAATCAATTTTAAAAAAGAAATAAATCATGGCATATTAAAAAAAAAAAAAAAAAAGGAAGAGGCTTAAAGGAGGGGTCTCATAGGGCTGGGATCCAGACTTTTAAAGAGCGGTTGCAACTGGCAGGTGCTAGCGTCACGGGGCGGGGGGCGCACATCAGGCTACTTCTGATGGTGTTGGAAATAAGCAAACTGGAATCAAATACTGACACTGAAATCCTGCTCAGTGAAATGATACCTGTAGGAAGAGCAAGCAAAACAAGAAAGAGTATATCCCTCCCCACCCCCAGCCCAGCCTCAGGGGCAGGAGCGCAGAGGGTGAACTGAAGGCAAGAGACAACAGCTTCATAACCAGCAAGGACACATCAGAAATGCACTTCTTCCCTTTGGATCTATCGTCTATCTTCGTGAGGTCTCCTGAGAGCTAGTGCGTCCAACAAAATCAAGAATGGAAACAAACTCAATTTAGAATCAGACTTGATTTACTAACATACTAAACCAAGATTTCCAAAAACAATGAAGAAAAATCACATTGCTCTCATTAAAAAGAAAAATAATAATTTGATGAGATGAAAAGCAAAATACCAAAATACCACCCTGAGGTTAGATCCTTTCAGTCTAAGTCTTTATCCTTTTTCTACATATATTTTTCCATAAAAAGAACTTTTAGTCTTTTTTCAAACTTACATAAAAAACACAGTATTATCTCCAGTATCTCTTTGAAATCTACTTTTTCACTCACCATATATCTGATAAATATAGGCTAATTCTTTCATTTTAACTGATAATATTTTATTGTATGGGACTCATGCAACATAATATACTCTACATATAAATTTTCTGTCACTTCAAATTACTGCTTTTATGAACAAGACTGCAGTGAATTTCTTTATACATATCTCTTTATGGATGTGTGCTTGAGAATCTCGTGACATAACATTTAGAAGTAAATTTTCTCAGTTGCAGGATACATGAATTTTTTTTTTTAATTTACAAGATGTTGCCAAACTGCTTCTCAAAGTAGTTGTACTAATTTACAATCCCACCAGTAACTTGAGAGTTCTGATTTCCCCATATTCTTTATCAATGCATACTATTTTTAGACTTTTAATCAATCTAAATGGGGTGAAGTCTCTTTTTTTAATTTGTATTTCCCAGGTTAGCTGTAATTTAGCTGTATGAATAGATATTAGCTCTTTACTATTAACATTAAATCAAATTTTCAAAGGTAGAGGGAAATTTATATTTAAATTGATATAATCCATTTATTTCACTGCTAAACGAAAAAGCTAGCTAGCTGGCTTCTAACTTCTAAATGAAAATTTTCTCCCACACCAGGTAATGTAAGTATCTATGTTGCCCCTGAGCACACACATACAAGCATAAATATTAATAAGCCAATTTTTCTCATAAAACAAAAGAAGCTTTATGAACAAGGTGAGTTTCAGTAAGATCTGATAGTTTAGAGATATGACCATGTCACATCTTCTGCCAAGAGCAGAACTTGGCTTCAAGAGTGCAGGATGACTGGGACTTTGGGCCACTGTTTGGAACAAAGAAAACATAAAAGATGAAGAACCCCAATAAAGTAAAAAAACAATACCATATAGTAAAGGCTAACCAGCTGAGCTGGAGAATCTGACAGCCTCATGTGCAGCTCAATTAGTTGCTTTGAGAGCAATTACTTTGCAAAAACTCTTTCACAGGACTGATATGTTTTCTTAAAGGAGGCTAAAGATAATTACATGTAATAAACTACCTGTCATGTTGGATACACACAGAAAAACCATTCATCTCCAACAATGTTACATTAAGTTAATCAAATAACCATATCACAGACTAGAATTATTTAAATTTCCTAATCAATTTTCCCTCAGGAAAAGTAATACAAATGGTGATCATTTCTGAACTACTATACTATAAACGGAAGAGAGAATGATGAGGAAAAGCAATGAACTGGGTTTTCATCCCTACATCTGCCATTCACCAGCTTTATGACTGGACAAGTCTCTTCATCTCTCCAAGCCTTCCCTTTTATCTGTGTTAGGCTAATATCTATCTAACCGCAGATCAAATGAGTCCAAAGTTCTTTGAAAAGAGCATTTTATTCAGAAAATATTCATCCAGAGCTATGGCTTTGCTAGAAAACGGAGATACAAGGAACACACACACACACACTCCTTCCTCTCAAACTAATAAACTCATGCAAAAGACAATTACAACACAGCATACCTGTGGCAGTAGACAGAAGCACAGAGTGCACTGTGGTCACACTGCCTAGCAATTAAGGAAGGTGGAAGAGAGAACCTGGTGGGCAGCTACCGGGAAATACATCCAAAAGCAATACCTAATCCAGAGAGATAAGGCTGTAAAGTTTAGAACGAGAATATATATTAAGACAGCATTATATCTGCAAACAAATACATATATTAGAAAGCTGTTTCGGGACTTCCCTGGTGGCACAGTGGTTAAGAATCCGCCTACCAATGCAGGGGACTCGGGTTTGAGCCCTGGTCCGGGAAGATCCCACATGCTGCGGAGCAACTAATCCTGTGCATCCCAACGACTGAGCCTGCGCTCTAGAGCCCGCAAGCCTGGGTGCCACAACTACTGAAGCCCACGCACCTAGAGCCTGTGCTCCGCAACAAGAGAAGCCACCGCAATAAGCCCGCGCACCGCAACGAAGAGTAGCCCCCTCTCGCGGAAACTAGAGAAAACCTGCACGCAGCAACTAGGACCCAACACAGCCAAAAATAAATAAAATAAAATAAATAAATTTTTTTAAAATAGTAGTTAAAAAAAGAAAGAGTAGTGTTTTTTGGTTTTTGTTTTTTAAAAAGAAAGCTGTTTCATGTTCCTTTATTTCCTCCCCTTCTTCCTGCCCAATAATGTCAGTCTCCAAAACTGAAGACATATATTACTGACAAACAATGAAGGCTTGGAATCAGCTGAAGGGAAAAGGAAACAACAAAGAGCCTGGACATCTCAAAAGACAAGCAGTCACTTAGCATCCTGCAATTCAAAGTGTGTCCATGAGCCAGCATCATCTGCATCACCTGGGCGCTTTTAAACTACTCTTGCTGAATCCCACACCTACTGAATGAGAATGTCTATTTTTAAAGGTTCCCAGTTAATCTGCATGCTCACTGTCCGTTTGAGAAGTACTGACAGAGGGATAACTATTTCTTGAGATCTTCAAGTTGATTTCTTGAGGTCCTCAGTTGCTGCAATTTACAAGGAGTATTAAAACTAGATGGACTTTCATCACTTAAAACATTGTTTTAGCAGATGAAGATAAAAAAGAAGACATTTTACATAGTATTTAAAATAGATAGGATCTATAGGAAAATCAAGTTTTCCTTACAGGTGCCATTAGTAAAAAACCTCTCACAAAATCTCATCCTTTCCAGGTCTGGCATCCTATTCCCCAAACATTGTTCACACAAGCCCTGTTTTTTCCTAAGACTCTGTCCCCTGATAACACTCTTTTCTCCTGTAGTTCTAGAAACAGATCAGAAGAGAAAGAGGAGGCCTCAGAAAGGCAACGCTGAGGGTTATTAAGCCATTTCACTTTTTATCCAGGGTCAGCACTTCTAGACCTTCGATTGAATAATGACGTCTAAGGAGCTGGTCCACAAATGACCTAAGAAGCACTCTTTGCTAGGGGTGGAAGAAAAGTACAAAGAACTGCCCCCTAAACAGCCTGGACCAAAAATACCAGAAACTAGTTTTAAATAAACCTAATCATCTATACTCCTAACTTTTGTTATCCATACCCAGGAGAGTAGAAAGAACTTTTATAGGAAACCCACATTTATTTTCTCCACTCTTTCTCTGGTAACAATACAACACTGTAGTCAAGTGACCAAAAAACAAGCATTAAGTAAAAACACATTTCTCCCCAAATCCTATAAAATCAGTACCTAAATGATAAAAGCTCAACTATACCTACTTGATTACAGACTTCACAAAATTAACTCCAAACTTAATTCACCAATAACATATATATTTTCACGATCTTCTTGCTCACGACAAATTAACCAAATATATCTGGATACAAAATAGAAGTTATATCATTCAAATATATACTAAATGCTACTCTTCTCAAGGTTTTACTATCTTAGACCATAAATTCAAATTTATCATGTGTCACCTGAAAGAAAAAAAAAACGAAGCTTCTGTGCCAAAATGTTACAGACCCCACATACAACCCTCAGACCAAATCTCCAACACACAGTAAGAAATATCAGAAAGATTCAAAATGACTCAACCATTCCAGAATCCTTAATTCTCAGGAAAGTTTCACAGAATTTTATTTTAAAAGCTACCCATTTCTTAATTCCCAAACAGACTGCAATAAATTTTCTGTTCATATAATGTGGGTAACAAGTAAGGAACAAAGAATGAATAACCAAAGACAATCTCAGTTGTCCTGGTAAATATTACAAGACTTTTAAAAACTAACTATGAAATTTAAGAACACAAAAGGCATAAAAATGTAACACACACCTATGTACCACCACCCAGTTTAAGACATAAAACTTACCCAAAAAATTACTACACTCCACTTCCTTCAGTATAAAGAGAGCCACTCCCTTGAACTTGGCATTTATTATTATTTTTTGGTACACTTTTACCACATATGTACATATTCCCAAACCAATGAGTACCAACCTGCAGCAATCATACCTGGCAATGTCTGAAAAATGTTGGGTTATCATAACTGCAACCAGTGGGTAGAGGCCAGGGATGCTGGCCACAGTGCACAGGACAGCCCCCTCCAGCAAAGAATTATCTAATCAGTCCAAAACAGCAATAGTGCCAAAACTGAGAAACCCTGTCCTAAACAACAAACAGTACTGTTCTACATTTTAACATACTATACGTTTTCTTTTTAAAGAAACTTTACTTTCTTGCTTTATTTGCTTAACATTAATTTTCTCCAGAAGTGTTTTTAAAATGTTTGCTAACAGAACCAGATGAACAAGATGAATTGATACATACCAACAAATTAAATAATGTGTAAAATTATCCTGTAAACTAAGATTTTTAAACCTCTGAAAAATACCTGTTTTTACATAAGATAACGAAACTATTTACACGACAGATATACTCCATACTAGAAAACATACAGACAACATGAATATCCCTTCAGAAATTGCTGTAGTACAGGATTTGTTACACTTTACTTTTACCCTGGAAAGATATTTAAAATTCCCCATAAACCTACAATTACTGATCCCAAGATGCCTCCAAATTATTGAGCTCACTTTAGCTTGAGCTAGCAGGAATATGCCCCATACAGTGTTGTAGGAGGGTAAATTGGGAAAATGTCTTCCCAAGGCATTTAGTCAACATCTCTCAAAGTATTAAATATGTGCACTCTTTGATGCAGCAATTCCACTTCCAAAGTACTCAGTACACATGCACAGGATATATGTACAAGGAGTCATTCAATGCATCACCGTAAATAAGAAAACCTGAAAGAATACAAATGCCCATCAACAAAGCACTGGTTAAATAAATTACTGCATCCAATCACTGTAATATTATGCAGCTATGAAAGAATAAGGCAGACATCTATGTGCTAACATGGAACAATCACTAATAGGTACTATTAAGTTAAGAAGCAAAAGTACAGAAAAGAATATAGTGTATTACCACTGGGCCTTAAAAGGGTTGCAGATTTACAATACGTTAATACATATGCTTGCAATGAGTATTCTGTAAGAACACACAAGAAACTGGTCCTGCACATAAATCCTCTGCAATGTTTAAAAAGCCAGCAAAGAAACACAATTTTATGAATTATCTCTTCAAAAACTGAACTGCCTTGTATTAATTTCCTTTTTATTGGTGCTAACAATAACTACGTACCTATTTCAGGATTTGTTAGGTTTTGCCAAACTCAATCATAAAGCTTTAAAAATAGCTTATTTAAGCATCCTGAAAATTATCAAATTTTAAATTTGAAACTATTTCCTACTGAACAGAGTACCAAGGATAAATCTATGTGAAAATGAATTCGATTAAATTATTTTGAGAGCAAGCTTTCAGTTTATCATATTATATAAAAATCCTAGAGTCAATAACAAACAGTTCCCTGAAATTTGGTGAATCAAGAAGGACACTGACTCATTGCTGTGTTAATGGATAAGTCTCTGATATAACCTTACAAATGAACTGAGACGTTAAAAGATATCAGGTGTCCCCTATACCTATCTTCCACTTGAAAAGAGTATTTAACACAAAGAAAGGGTTCAACAGCTTATGCTGTTTTTCCCTCTATTGGTATAAAGATACACAACGAAACAAAATGAAAAATCATTCCACAGGGTACTAAGTAGCAGCATTCAGCTACTGAACTCCATGTCTTTCTATGTGTTAGATGAGGAGGAAAAAAGGCTATCGCAACAAATCCGAGGTACCAACGGCCCCTCGGCAATTGTAACCGGTCAACTAAACACCATATGGCAAGGCAAGCCTCCCTTCAGACACTCGTCACTCGGTGGCTGATTAATTTCAATGGCTTATTAGACAGGCCTCTCTAGACCCCTTCCCTAGAGGAGAAAGAGGAGGGGAAGTGTCTGGGGTCTTCCCGGTGCTTTGTGCCTTCCAGGCTTGAAAGCATCCCCATGATGGTGCAGCCATCATTCCCCTTGGGGATGGGACGGAGGGAAGAGAAGAGGGGTCTTTTTTGTGAGTTTTTGTTTACCAGGTATTGAACCTAAAATTCCCTTTGACTCCTTCCCCGCTCCCTCCAGCCAGGCGCTGCACGGTAGGCGTTCCACCACGGGCTTCTCCCAGGCCTCCCGACGCCCCCGCACCCCGCCTCGCCCCTGCCCCCACGCGCGCAGGCCCCGGGCCAGGTGGCCGCCGCTTACCCGTGGGCGCGCTGTCCAGGATACGCAGGTCGTAGGCCCCGGAGCAGCGGTAGTTGGCGGCAGTGCCGTTGTCCCACACCACCACCACCTCCTCGGGACTTTCGAAGCTCCGGACCGTGCCCACGTGGCCCTCGCCGCCGTCCTGCTTCCCCCACTTCCAGTCCGGGCCGCGCACGACTCGGGCCCCAACCCCTTCCACCATCACCCGGTTATTCCTGGAGTTACTCATCGGGGCCCGAGCGGTGGGCTCCGCCGCCGCCGCCGCCGGGGGACCCGTGAGGGAGTTGGGCCCGGGCCGGACTCTCGGCGCCGGCGGGGGCGGCAGCGAGCCCCGGGGGACGTGAGAATAACTCACGGGGGCGGCGGCGCGGTCCCCGCCGAGCCCAAAGCCGCTCCCCAGCCGTCGCCGCCGCCGCCGCGCCCCCCGCTCGGACTGAAGGCCGGACTGCAGCAGCTCCGAGGCGGCGGCGGCGGGCGGGCAGAGAGGAGGGGGCCGTGGGCGGGGACTCCCCCGCTTCCTCCGGGCTCCCCGGCCGGGCTACAGCGACGGCCGCCAGGAGACCACGCTCTCCCCCGGCCAGGAGCACGGGGAGCACAGGGGGCCGGGGGAGGTTAACCCCGGGGAGACGGCGCGGGCGGCGGGGAGCAAGCTTAACTGCCGGCCTATTTTCTCCCCTGGGCCCTCGCTCCGGGGTGGACGCCCGAGCGCCGGCGCCGCCTCCTCCCCCGTGGGCAGTGATGGTACCTGCCGGCGCCCGGCGAGCGCCCGGGCCCAGGGGCCCCCTTCTCTCTGCCCCCGCGCACGCCGCCGCGCTCCGCCCAGCAACAGAGTCTCCGCCGGGCGAGAGCGGCGCCACATCCGGGTACTGGCGCACCGAAGGCCGCAGCAGCACGTTCTCTGAGGGATTAGGACGGGGCTCCTCAGTAACAGTACGGTGGAAGGGTTTTGGAGAGTCGCGCGACTGAAGAAGGCAGAGAAAATCGTTCCCTAAGCGCCTTGCCAAGGCCCTGTGAGGGTACGCATGCGCAAGTCTTGAAAAAGCTAAGGGGCAGACGCCCAGCCCCAGTCTGAGACGATGGAGGGGCGGTTCCCTGGAGTTGTTGCAGATCGGTTGTGCCGCGCGTCGCATTGGCTGTGAGGGAAGGGGCGGGGCAAGGAAGTGCGTCTGGCCGATTTTTAGGTGGGACTGGAGGCAGTGAGGATCCGGATGTGGTCTGGGCTGCTGAAAGCGGGTATCTGTGGTGAGGTCAGTCTTTAAACAAGTTGTAGAGTACCTGGATGTACTAAGTGTGAATTTGGGATTACATAATGTTTTAGTCTTTTTGCTTTTAATTTTTATTGGAGTATAGTTGATTTACAATGTTGTGTTAATTTCAGGTGTACAGCAAAGTGAATCTATTATACATATACATATATCTACTCTTCTTTAGATTCTTTTCCCATATAGTCCATTACAGAGTATTGAGTAGAGCTTCCTGTACTATAACAGTTGGTCCTTATTAGTTACCTATTTTATATATAGTAGTGTGTTTATGTAGTTTTCTTTTTTAATGGGGTGGGGAACAGGACAGATTATGACACAGATTAAGGGCAACCTGTATTTCTGTATATGTAAATAGAAAGTATTTCAGTGGGTAATTAGTGATGTGTTTTTAAACTGAGCAGAATGTTACTGAATGATGTGTCTTGCCTTTATGTGGAGTCAGGGTGGTAAGTAGACTCCAAACAGCACAAGCTCCTGGGAGAGACTTTACAAGCATATTGCCCATTTAACAACATCTTGCCCATCCATTACATAATTCGGCCCCCAATCACAGAGTGGTTTCTGGCTGGTATTACTTAAATGACATCATGGTGTGTAGGATTTAAAATCATTTGTTCACCACCCACAAGGATGCATCGTTAGAATACTGTTGCTTTTCCTGAGAGTCAAGGGAGCAAGGAATACTCCAGCAGTATCGAATAATCAAGTGGAAAGAAAGGGGGTGTTAAAGAGTAACCAGTGGGAAAAAAAAAAGAGTAACCAGTGAATGATTATGTAGTGAAATAAATGTTCTTAATTTTTCATGTCAGTGAAACAGGAAAATACCAGTATGGAATCCCAAAGGCCAAACAGAGCTTATTTTAGAAACTAAGCAGTTCAAATATTTGTTCAAAATAAGCAGCCAAATATGTACTCTATTTCAAAGCATTTTCACCCTGGAAGTATTAAATGTGCTATTCTTTCTCTGCCAACTCTTTCTTTTCTCTCTGGGTTCTTTTCTGGTTTCCTTCTTTTCTTGTTCACCAGTTAAATTGATCACATGCATTAATAACTTGATAAAAGATTTTTAGAAAAAAATATAGCCACTGCACAAGTTATACTGTGGTTGACTTTGTAAAGTAAGCTAACTCAAGAAAAGGCCAACTGAGATGATAAGACAATAGTACAACCTTGCATTTTACATCAAACCCAGTTTATTGATAATGGCTTTCCATATGTTTGATTGTGTTTATCTCACCCAGGAGATTTATACTTATGAAGACATCATCTCATATTTAGACAGGCTTTTATTCTCAATACCAGAGATTTGTTATAATAACTTAGAATTTTATTTGTCCTTAAAATGGAAAAGGATCTTAAGAGGTGATCTAGCCCAATGGTTTTCTTTTCTTTTCTTCCCCCATCCCTTCCCCGCCGCTTGACAAATCCTCTGTTCTTACCCTGACCTGTAACAGGAGCTAGGCGCTGTAGATGAAGCAATTCAGGAATTCCCCGGCGGTCCAGCAATATAGCAAGGCTGGTACCTGCCTGTAGTCTTCCCTTCCTCCTGCCTTTGCAGGGGCTCTGCAGAAACTCATCAAAACCTCTGGAGTACCACTGAGCACAATTAATCAAATTAACCTAATCCACATATTTGATAAGAAGAAAATGAGGCCAGCACTGATTAATTTGTCCAGGATTTCAGAGGAAGTTAAGAAAAAAGCAAAAACTATAACCCATATAATACTGGATGAATTTATGTATATTAAGCAGTCTCTTATCCATCCATCCCCTTATTAAACACATTGTGAATTTATAACACTATCATGTTGCTAAGACTATTTCAAGGCCCTTAAATTAATTCAGTTTGCCAATGGTCTCTAAATATTTTTGATCATACATCCTTTCAGTACAAAATTTTTGAACACGTACTTCCAATATGTGTACTTGTTAATGTATAACTTATATATGTATTAGCATGTTACATGTTATATAATATACTCAAAAATAGAAATTACAAGAGGATAAGATACCAAAGAAATAGGAAAGTTTTCATACTTTCTTCCTTCACTCCAATAGATCATCTCCTGCATCCCTGGATGTTTAAATTAGTATTCTCCAAAGTAGACACACCACAATAACAAGCTCATAATTACAGGAAATAGATTGGTGGTTGCCAGAGGCAGTGATTGGAGGGTGGGTGAATAGGGTGAAGGAGGTCAAAGGTACATACTTCCAGTTATAAAATAAATAAGTCATGGGGATGTAATGTACAGCATGACGACTATAGTTAGTAATACCATATTGTATATTTGAAAGTTGCTACAAGAATAGGCCTCAAGGGGCTTCCCTGGTGGCGCAGTGGTTGAGAGTCCGCCGGCCGATGCAGGGGATACAGGATCGTGCCCCGGTCCGGGAAGATCCCACATGCCGCGGAGCGGCTGGGCCGTGAGCCATGGCCGCTGAGCCTGTGCGTCCAGAGCCTGTGCTCTGCAACGGGAGAGGCCACAACAGTGAGAGGCCCGTGTACTGGTGACAGATGTTAACTTATTTTGATGATCATTTTGCAATATATACAAATATCAAATCACTAAGTTGTATACCTGAAACTAATATAAGGTGGTATGTCACTTATACCTCAATAAAAAAAGAGTCTGGGAAATGAGAAGGGGGAAAATAATTGGTCTTATGCACAAAAAGTGTTGCACAGGACTTCCCTGGTGGTGCAGTGGTTAAGAATCCGCCCTCCAATGCAGAGGACTCGGGTTCGATCCCTGGTCAGGGAACTAGGTCCCACATGCATGCTGCAACTAAGGAGCACACATACCCCAACTAAGACCTGGTGCAACCAAGATAAGTTAAATAAATAAAAATGAAAAATACATAAGCATTTTTTTAAAAAAGTGTTGCACATTGAATTATATCCTCCAAAAAGATAAGCCCTGATACCTATGAATATGACCTTATTTGAAAAAAGAGTGTTTGTAGATGTAATCAAGTTAAGATAAGGTCATACTGGAATAGAGTGGGCCCTGAATCCAATGACTGGTGTCCTTACAAGGGAAGGGAAAAGGAGATTTGGACACACAGACATGGGGACGAAGGCCATGTGGCAACAGTGCTCCTGTAAGACAAGAATGCCAAGGATTGCCAGCAACCAGGAATAAGCAAGGAAAGATTCTTCCCTACTGCCTTCAAAGAGAGGGCACAGTCCTGACAACACCTTGATTTTGGATTTCTAGGCTCCAGAACTGTGAAAAAATAAATTTCTGTTGTTTTAATCCACAAAGTTTGTGATAATTTCTTACAGCAGCACTTGGAAACTAATACAACAAGAAAGGAAGAAAATAAGCATAGCTGTTACTGTCCTCGTTTCTGTTACTGCTCACAATACCATAGTTGATATTTATAACTCCCTCTTTCCATTACACAGCCCACATTTCCTTTTCCCTCTGCCAACATGTCAACTGACTGTGGTCCCATACCCGGCAGGTGGTCCAAATCTTCATTTTTGAAGGACTTCACTCAGTTCTTAGTGGGTTGTTGTACTGTGATAATTTTATGTGTCAACTAGACTGGGCCACAGGGTACCCAAACGTTTGATCAAACATTATTCTGGGGGTATCTGTGAGTGTATGTGTGTCCAGATGAGACTAACATTTGAATCAGCAGACTGAGTAAAGCAGATTTCCCTCCCTAATATGGGTGGGCCTCTTTTAAACAATTGAAGACCTAAATAGAACAAAACGTCTGAATAAGAGGGAACTTCTCCTGCCTTACTACTTGAGCTGGGACATTGGGTTTTTTTCTGGCCCTGGACTCAGCCCAAAACATCAACTCTTCTTGGGTTTTGAGTCTGTGGACTTTTCGACTGGACCTTACACCTGTCATCAGCTTTCCTAGTACTCAAGCCTTTGGACTCAGACTTCATGCATTAGCTCTCCGGCATCTCCAGCTTACCAACTGAAGATCTTTGGGCTCCCTCAGCCTCCATAATCCATGAGCCAATTCCTTATAGTAAGTCTCGTCATTATATGTAAAGATGTGTCCACTTATATATTATCATACATTAATAGTATATTTTATATATTTGTATATATTATATATATGAAGATGTGTGTGTATACATGTATACATCCTATTGGTTCTGTTTCTCTGGAGAACCCTAACTAATACATGTAGTCTACTATTAAGTTTTACTAGAACATAAATGAACTATTCCAAAATGTACCCCCAAAGAATCTCTAGAGTCCAAACACAGTCCTTTCTTAACCTTTTCGGTAGCAAGAATCCCATTTCCACTCAATAATTGGGACCCCTCCCTCAGTCAGTACAGTTAACTCTCTTCTCTGCTTGTTGGTTTAGTGGTTTGAAAAACCCAAAATGTTCAAGTGTCAGTCTTAACCTCCAATTCAGTGGAAATATTTTGGTATCCTCTGGTGGAAACACTCCTCACTTGGGAAATAAGTTCTTATAACCAGTAAAACACACAGGTGTAGAAATAGGAATCAAAACATTTTTTCCAGGGTGGTTATCTACTACTGTAAGAATGAAAAGAGCCATGTCAACCCCTTGATTCCTGAACCTGTTGATTATGACTATGGGAGCACCATCTATTGGTCACATGTTCAAAGCACATATCTCAGTTGGTGTTCCATGGTCAGGCATTTAGTTTCAACCACAACCTAGAAGAAAGCAGGAGCTATTTCTCAAAGGGAGAATACTTATTGAAAGAAGGGGGCATAATTTCGAACTAAACCCTAGAGTTTTGCACTGGGATTCTACTATCAACATCTGACAGAGGATTCATATTGTATGACAGTCTGTCACAGACATGTAACAATATGGGCCTTGCTGGATCATATGGCCCACATGACAGAGAAGCTTGCCCTGCAGTCTGGGCCTGCTTCAGAGTTTTCTCTTATTTTAGGAACTACTCAAAACTGGCTTGTACAAAGCCTTTTATTTTACAGAGGATATTCTGATATGCCCCAGACCACTGGACTCCTGGCAACTTTATCAAAGTGATAGGATCTAAATTTTCCTAGATTATCTGCCATCCATTGGTATTCATGTGTCTTACTAAGGCATCTAGAGTTCTTGACACTTCTGGCCCACCAAGTCAAATCAATATAATGTCATCACTGTAATGGACCAGCATGATGTTCTGTGGGATGGTAAGGGAATCAAGGTCTTTACAAACTAGATTATGACAGAGAGCAGTAGACTTTACATAGCCCTGAGGAAAGACATTGAAGATGTGCAGCTGCTCCTGCTAGATGAAAGCAGTATGTTTGTGATGATGCCTGTCAAATTGTACTGAGAACAAAGCACTTTGTAGATCAGCAATAGCTGGAGCTACACATTGATATGCTCCATTAGAGAGACCACATCTAAAAACAGTAGCTACAATTGGTCACCACCTGATTAAGTTTGTAATAATACACAAGAGCCATCTTCCTTTGCAGGCTAAAGAGCAACTTAAATGGCGGGGGGGGGCGGTGATAGGAATTACTCTCCCTGCATTTTTCAAGTCTTCGATGTTGTACTAATCTCTGCAACTCCCCTAGGGGTGTAATTTACTTTTGGTTTATTGTTTGATAAGGAAGGGCAGTTACAGGACTTCCATTTGGACTTTCTTACTATTATGTTTCCCTCCACAGATGAGGGAGCCAATATGCATATTCTTCCAGTAGCCAGGTATGTCTGTTCCAGCTATGCATTCAGGAACTAGGGAACTAACCATAGTTAGTTCCCTGAAATCATTGTGCAGTGTGCTAGAACCAAAACTGGATTAACCACGTGACCTCCGTAAGCTACCACTCTGACCAATGGATTCCAGTGGCTACTTGGGTGCCCACAAGGATTGGCATACTCGTAGCCAGTATATAGAAACTCCTAAAAGAGAAATTTCCCTTTCCCTAGTGCCCATTCACTCTGGAAAATGGCTGCTGGTTTTGAGGGGGGAGAAAAAAAAGGAAGGAGAGTTATAGGATACATTTTTGGCTGTGTCACAGGGCTTTCTCAAGAAGACCCAACCTCTTCTCTATTCAAGAACCTGTGAAATGGCGTATATCCACACACTGGATGAAAGGCCATGGCTCTTCACTGTGGTGGCTCAGGTCTATGCCTACCAGAGCTAGAATCTTTCTGATTGTATAGATCTAAAAGTATTTAAGTGAGGTGCCCATCTATTTAATTCACTGTGATTAATAGCCACCACCATGGAGCTATGTAAGTTAAAGCATTCTGACTGCCACTCTGGTCCTATTGGCCCATCTTAGTATCTGCGTTCACTTAGTCTCTGGTGGTTAAGCACTGACACCTGGCCTGTTACTGTGGCTTGAAATCAAGGAACCTATTTAAATGGTGAAATCTCCCACCATCAACCCTGACCTATAGATGACAGCCATCAGTGAGCTTTTTAAAGATGCTTTTTGGCCTCTCAACCTACTGAAAATAAGCCACCATTATCAACCAATCTGCTGCTTGAACTACACATTGTATCTGAAAACTCTGGAAAGTGCTCCCATGTTAAATTCATCCCAGTCCAATGTTAAGTTCTGCTTTTTTTTTTTGTCAGGCACTTGGAGAATCCATTCCCTATATATTCTCAGGTCTCTGACAATATAAATTTGAAAAATCTTGCAATTTGTGGTGGGGGTGGGGATGGCGCTTATGATCTTTCTTCTCCCAAGTCAGAGGACGAACTACTTCAGATGAATTCACTACAGGGTCTTCAATAAATAGAAAGCTAGTCTCCTGAGACATGGGGAAAAGGAGTATTTTGGTTGACAAAGAAAGCTCAGAGGAATGAAATGCACACAACCACTTGGATGGATCTCAAGGACATTATCCCAAAGGATTACATACTGCATAATTCCATGTATATAACATTCTTAAAGTGACAAAGTTATAGAGAACAGATCAATAGTTCCCAGGGGTTAGAGCTGAGGGAAGGGTATGACTATTGGGGGCAACACAAGAGTTTCTTTGCGGTGATGGAACAGTTCTGATTCCTGACTGTGGTGATAGTTACTTGAATCCACACATACAATAAAATTTCATAGAACTATACACTCAAAAAAAAAAAGGAGGGTATGTAAAAACTGGCAAAATCTGAATAAAGCCTACATCTGAGTTAATAATACTGTATCAATGTCAGTTTCCTACTTTTTACAAGGTACTATGTTTATGTAAGATATCATTGGAGGAAACTGAGCAAAGGGTACACAGGAATTCTATACTATTTTTGCAACTTATTATGAGTCTTAAACTTTTAAAATAAGAAGTAGAAAAAGAAAGAAAGAATGAATGAATGAATGAAAGGAAGGAAGGAAGGAAGGAAGAATCTAAGGGGGACATGAGGGTTCAAGTTTTCAGATTTGTCTGAATCCAAATGCCTTCATTCTAAGTCTCAGGGTCCCAATCTATGCCTACAGAAGGGGTTCTGGGTCCTCAATGATACTGCACTGATGAGTTAACCAATCCTGGTACTTCCTTGCTTTTTTGCTTCTAGACTTCTTTTATATGAAAACAAAAATGTCCTTCTTGTTTAAGTTGTTTTCAGATCCTTCTTGTTTATTTGTTTTTGTTTTGTTTTGTTTTTTTGGCCGTATGCGGGCCGCTCACTGTTGTGGCCTCTCCCATTGCGCAGGCTCCGGACGCGTAGGCTCAGCGGCCATGGCTCACGGGCCCAGCACCTCTGCGGACCGGGGCACGAACCCGTGTCCCCTGCTTCGGCAGGTGGACTGTCAACCACTGCGCCACCAGGGAAGCCCGTTTAGTTGTTTTTGTAACTCAAAGCTGAAAGCAGTCCTAACTAATTCAAGTTCTTGACTCATAATTAGATATAATACTTTAAAATTTTACTCTCTAGTGATTTCCATCCTCTTCCTTCCTAAAATTATTTTTTCTAAACAATCAAAAGAATGTTATATTAGTTGGACCTTTTTATTTCAAAAGACAGAAAATTCAACTCAAATTGGCTTAACCAAAAGGGGAAATCTCTTAGATCATATAACTGAAAGAAAAAAAGAAAAAGATGTTCTAGTTTAATATGCATGTTTTGGCTTAGGAGCTCAAACGACATCTTTAGGATTCAGGTTTTCTCCATTTCTCATTTCTGCCTTTCCTTTTCTTGTCTTCCTTTATAGTCTAGGTGGCCTCAAGCTCCTGGCTTCATTCATCCTTACTGCTAGAAGTTCTAGCAGAAAAGAGGTTCCCCGCACCCTCCCAACACTCTCAGCAAGTCTCCTTGTGAGAGAGTGACTCTGAATGGAAAGTGTACCTATCCTTGAATCAAACTCTGAGGTCATGATAGGCCTGGGTTTCATGTCACTCTTGTTAGATGGGGTGTCAGCTCTACCCAAAGCAGTTGGTCTAGCAGTAGAAGCAAGGATACCAGTGCCAAAGAAAGTGGAATAAGAAAGTGGAATAAATGCTCGAGAAAAAAAATATGTTTTGGAAAATGAATACTAATGACTACGTTGGAACATATCATGCAATGCTTAAGCTGAAATTGTTTGAATTCTGAAACAGATTCAGAGGAAATCATCTGACATTTTAGACAGTGTCAACCTTTTGAATAGAAACAACGTGGTAGAATGAAACGAGCACTGAAATGAAGAGACTGGCTCTAGCTAATGCTGAGGCTTGCCAGCTCTGTGAGCCTCAGAAAATCACCTAACTTCTCTGATCCCAGTTACTTCACCTGTAAGATAAAGGCATTAATAATATTTGTACATATAATGGTTCTTGGTTCATATTTTTAACACATCCCAACATGCTTAGGTTTGAGAAGCGCCAAAGTTTGGTGTCTAAGGAGCCACTGCAAGCATTTCTGTGGCCAAACTTGTCAGAAACGCAAGCCTATAGGGGCCATAATCTTTGACATGCGTGCCATGCTGGCTCTTGAAGGCACTCAGAAGTAGGGACAGTATCAGCCCACACACCTGTTGCCTGTCAGAATCCGTCTTTGGGAGCAGAGGCACACTTGCATCATCCCCACATCTCCTCCAATCCCAGCCAACAAACAGCGCTTCTTTTCTTTTATCCTTCCAAATTAGATTCACCAACCATGAGAACGTGATATGTAATGTAAGAAGACTCTTGTGACATCTTAGATTTTTTTTTAAATTAATTTATTTATTTATTTTTGGCTGCGTTTGGGTCTTCGTTGCTGCGCGCGGGCTTTCTCTAGTTGTGGCGAGTGGGGGCTACTCTTCATTGTGGTGCGCAGGCTTCTCATTGCGGTGGCTTCTCTTGTGGCGGAGCACGGGCTCTAGGCGTGTGGGCTTCAGTAGTTATGGCACGTGGGCTCGGTAGTTGTGGCTCACGGGCTCTAGAGTGCAGGCTCAGTAGTTGTGGCACACGGGCTTAGTTGCTCTGCGGCATGTGGGATCTTCCCGGACCGGGGCTTGAACCCATGTCCCCTACATCAGCAGGCGGATTCTTAACCGCTGAGCCACCAGGGAAGCCCTGTTTTGTTTTGTTTTGTTTTTTGTTCCCAGGAAGATGAGAGAGTGATCCTTCCCTCCCTGTTGGCATGTGTTCAGATGCTCAACATATAAATTCCAGCAGGTCCTTGTGTTACCATGAACCCTTTTGAGTCCTCTCAGGCATTCCATCACAGAAAATGTTGCCAGCTGAGAGCGAGTGCGATTATAATTCCTAGTGCTAAACCATACAAACTTTCCCTTATCTATTACTTCTCTACCCCCAAGATCCACCACACTTACAACATTTCACAGGGATATTCTGATGGGAAGATGAGAGATGGGTGATGGTGATGGTTGCATAACAATCCGAACACAGTGAATGCCACTAAAGTGTGCACTTAAAAATTGTTAAAATGATAAATGTTATGCTATGTATGTTTTGACACAATAAAAAGAAAATGAAACAAGAATTACAATATGATCCAGCAATTCCACTCCTAGGTATATACCCAAAGAAATTGAATGCATTCACTCAAACAAATATTTGTATGACAATGTTCATTGCAGCATTATTCACAATAGCCGAAAGGTGGAAACAACCCAAGTGTTCATCAACAGATGAATGGGTAAACAAAATGTGGTATATACATACAATGGAATATTATTTAGCCATAAAAACAAGTGAAGTTCTGATGCTAGAATATGGGTGAGCCTTGAAGACATTATAATAAGTGAGATATGCCATACAGAAAAGGATAAATATTGTATGACTCCAGTTATATAAGGTACCTATAATAGCCAAATTCACAGAGATAGCAAGTAGATTAGAAGTTACCAGAGAGGTTGGTGGAAAGGCAATGAGGAGTTATTGCTCAGTGGTTACAGGGTTTCTGCTTGGGGCAATGAAAAAGTTTTGGAAATGGAAGTGGTGATGATTGCGCAACATTGAAAATGTAATTAATGTCACTGAATATTACACTTAAAAATGGTTAGGGACTTCCCTGGTGGTGCAGTGGTTAAGAATTCACCTGCCAATACAGGGGACACGGGTTCGAGCCCTGGTCTGGGAAGATCCCACATGCCATGGAGCAACTAAACCTGTGCGCCACAACTACTGAACCTGCGCTCTAGAGCCCGCAAGCCACAACTACTGAGCCCGAGTGACACAACTACTGAAGCCCGTGTGCCTAGAGCCCATGCTCCTCAACAAGAGAAGCCATGCAATGAGAAGCCCATGCACTGCAACGGAAAGTGGCCCCCGCTCACCACAACTAGAGAAAGACTGCGTGCAGCAACGAAGACCCAACGCAGCCAAAAATAAATTAATTAATTAATTTTTTAAAAATGGTTAAAGTGACAACTTTTGTTATACGTATTTGACCACATATAATACATATAATGACAGCACATGTATTTCTACATAAATATGTATTTATTTATAGTTTTTTAAAATTTATGATGTAGTATACTAAAAACCATTGAATTGTACACTTTAAGTGCTGTAATTGTATGGTATGTGAATTATACCTCAGTAAAGCTGTTTTTAATGCTATTTATTATTTTGTTTTTGTTTGTTTGTTTTTTGGCCATGCCACATGGGTTCTTAGTTCCCTGACCAGGGATTGAATCCGTGCCCCCTGCAGTGGAAGCACGGAGTCTTAACCACTGGACCACCAGGGAAGTCCCTCAGTAAAGCTGTCTTTAAAAACAAGGCAGAGATTGACTGAATGGATAAAAAATAATTACAAAACATGATCCAACCATACGCTGTCTAAGAGATTCACTTTAGTATCAAAGATACAGGGCTTCCCTGGTGGCGCAGTGGTTGAGAGTCCGCCTGCCTATGCAGGGAACGCGGGTTCATGCCCTGGTCCGGGAGGACCCCACATGCCGCGGAGCGGCTGGGCCCGTGAGCCATGGCCGCTAAGCCTGCGCGTCCGGAGCCTGTGCTCCGCGACGGGAGAGGCCACAACAGTGAGAGGCCCGCGTACTGCAAAAAAAAAAAAAAAAAAAAAAAAAAAAAAAAAAAGATACAAATAGATGGAAAATGAAAGGATGGAAAAATATATTCCATGTGTATTAGTTCTCTATGACAAATTACCACAACCTGGGTGGCTGAAAACAGTGGAAATTTATTCTCTTGCAGTTCTGGAGACCAGAAGTCTACAATAAAGGTATCAGCCAGATTAGTTCCTTCCAGTTGCTGAGGGAAAATCCATCCCATGCCTCTCTCCTAGCTGCTGGTGGCTGCTAGTATCCTTGGTATTCCATGGCTGGTAGATACATCACTCCAATCTGTGCCTCCATCTTCACATTGCCATCTTTTCTGTGTATCTCTCAAATATCCTTTTCCTTTCTCTTGTAGGGTCATCCATCATTGGATTTAAGGCCCACCTTAAGACCAAGATGATTTCATCTCAAGACCCTTAACCCAGCTGCAGCAAAGACCTTATTTTCAACTAAGGTTACATTCACAAGTATCAGGACTTAGACATATCTTTTTACAGTTGCTATTCAACCGACTGCAACATGCAAATAGTAACCAAAAGAGAGCTGGGTAGCTAGATTAATAGCTTAAAATAAAAACTTTAAGTAAAAAATTGTTACAAAAGACAAAGAAAGACATTATACATTGATAAGAAGGTCAGTCCTTCAAGAAGATATAACAGTTATAAACATATATCCACCTAACAACAGAGCCCTAAAATATATGAAGCAAAAACTGGCAGAATTGAAGGGATAAACAGCTCTACAATAATAGTTGAAGACTCCAATACGCTATATCAGTAATCGATGAACAACCTCACAGAAGATCAATAGGAAATAAAGATTCAACACTATAAGCCAATAGACCTAACAGACATCTATAGAACACCCCACCCAACAACAGCAGAATACATATTCTTGTCAACTAAACATGGAAATTTCTCCAGGATGGACCATATGTTAAGCCACAAAACAAATCTCAATAAATTTAAAAGACTGAAATCATACAAACTATCTTATATGGCCACAATAGAATGAAACTAGAAATTAGTAACAGAAGGGAACTTGGAAATTTGCAAATATGTGGAAATTAAACAACACACTCTTTTTTTTAAAAAACATCTTTGTTGGCGTATAATTGCTTTACAGTATTGTGTTAGTTTCTGCTTTATAACAAAGTGAATCAGCTATATGCATATGTATATCCCCATATCCCCTCCCTCTTGCATCTCCCTCCCACCCTCCGTATCCCACCTCTCTAGGTGGTCGCAAAGCACCGAGCTGATCTCCCTGTGCTATGCGGCTGCTTCCCACTAGCTATCTATTTTACATTTGGTAGTGTATATATGTCCATGCCACTCTCTCACTTCGTCCCAGGTTACCCTTCCCCCTCCCCGTGTCCTCAAGTCCATTCTCTACGTCTAAACAACATACTCTTAAACAATCTGTGGGTCAAAGAAGAAATCAAAAGAAAGATTAGAAAATAATTTAGGATGAATGAAAATGAAAACATATCAAAACTCATGGGAATACAGCAAAAGCAGTGCTCAGAGAGAAGTTTATAGCTGAAAATGCTTACATTAAAAAAGAAGAGAGATCCCAAATCAATAATCTAAAATTATACCCTAAGAAACTAGAAAGAGAAAAGCACGCTACACCCAAAGCTAGCAGAAGGAAGGAAATAATAAAGATTAGACCAGAGATAAATGAAATAAAGAATAGAAAAACAAAACCAGTGAAACCAAAAGTTGATTCTTCGAAAACAACAAAAGGGACAAACTTTTACCTAGACTGACTAAGAAAAACAGAGAAGATGTAAATTACTAAAATCAGATTGAAAGTGGAGACCTTACAGAAATAAAAGGGATTATTAAAAAATACCATGAACAACTATATGCTGACAAATTAGATAATCTAAATGAAATGGACAAACTCCTAGAAAAGCACATACTACCAAAACTGACTCAAGAGAAAATAGAAGAATTTGAACAGACTTATAACAAGTAAAAGATTGAATCAGAAATCAAAAACCTTCCCCCGAAAAAAAGCCTAGGGCCAAAAGGCTCACCGGTGAACTCTACCAAACATTTAAAGAATTAGCACCAACGCTTCTCAAACTCCTCCGAAAAATAAAAAAAGGAAGAAGAATTTCCTAATTCATTCATGACACCAGCATTACCCTGATACCAAAGCCAGACAAAACCAACACAAAAAAGGGAAACTAGAGACCAATATCCCTTATGAATATAGGTGAAAAAAAAAAACTTCAACAAAATAGTAGCAAACCTAATCCAGCAGCACAGTAAGAGTATACATCATGACCAAGTGGGATTTATCCTAGAACACAAGGGTGGGTCAACATATGAAAACTATACCACATTACCAGAATAAAGGGGAAAAAACCCACACGATCATCTCATTTGATGCAGAAAAAGCATTTGAAAATATCCAACACCTTTTCATGATGAAAACTTTCAGCAAACTAGGAGTAGAAGGGAATTTCCTCACCATGATAAAGGGGATTTATAAAAAACTCACTGCTAACATTCTACTCAATGGTCAAGGCTATACTCTTTTTTTTTTGGTGGGGGGATCCAGGGATTGATTGAACTCTCGCCACGGCAGTGAAAGCACCAAGTCCTAACCACTGGACCACCAGGGAATTCCCAAGGCTGTACTCTTTTTTTTTTTTTAAGTTTTTTTTTTGATGTGGACCATTTTTAAAGTCTTTATTGAATTTGTTACAATATTGCTTCTGTCTTATGTTTTGGTTTTTTGGCCGCAAGGCATGTGGGATCTTAGCTCCCCAACCAGGGATCGAACCCGCATCCCCAGCATTGGAAGGTGAGTCTTAACCACTGGACCGACTGGGAAGTCTCAAGCCTGTACTCTTATCTAAGGCTCAGGGTCCTCTTCCAAGTTCATGTAGTTATTTGGAGAATTCATTTTCTTGCAGCTTTAGAACTCATGGAGCCTTGCTTCTTAAAGTTCAGCAGAAGAAAGAATCTCTGACTTTTTCCATGTCTGACCCCTGGACCCTCCTTTAAAGGGCTCATCTGATTAGGTCAGTCCAACCAGGATAATCTTCCCTTTGATTACTCAGTCAACTGATTACAGACCTTGATTACACGTGTAAAATCGCTTCATCTTTGCCATAAAATGTAACATAATCACAGAAATATCCCATCATATTCACACATCCCACCCACACCCAAGGGGAGGGGATTATACAAGGGTGAGTACAGGCATACGTCATTTTATTGTGCTTTGCTTCATTCCACTTTGTAGATTTTGCATTCTTACACATTGAAGGTTTGTGGCAACCCTGCTTTTTCAGGTGATGGTTAACATTTTTTTAGCAATAAAGTATTTTTCGATTAAGGTATGTACATTTTTTAGACATAATGCTATTATTACATATTTAATAGACTAAAGTATAGTGTAAACATAACTTTTATATGCACTGGGAAACCAAAAAATTTGTGTGACTTGCTCTATTATGATACTTGCTTTATTGCAGTGATCTGGAACCAAACACAGTATCTCCGAGGTAAATTTGAATATCACAGGGAGGAATCTTGAGAGAAGGACATCTTAGAATTCTGCCTACCATAGGTTATGATCTTTGATAAAGTAGGAAAAGACATTGCCTTCACCTGTGTTTGGGTATCACCCCCCCCTTTCCTATGTCCCCAGGGACCATATCCCATCAGTCATACAAGTGTGAGTGTGTATACAGGTAAGTTTGGAGGTACTCAACTGAGAACATAAGAACATATTATTCTCTTTTCCTTTTCTTTTCTTTCTTTCTCTCTTTTTTTTTAACTTAAATGAGTTGCCTTGCTTAAGAACTGATTTTATCACATTCTTGCAGTGTTTCACATTACCACTCTACACTTGCCTACTATGGGTACACTTACTTGTAAAAAAGCTATTCGGGAATTAACAGGGCAGAGTGTTTTCACAGATGTCAAGGTGGCCAAAAATCTTTCTCTTTCCAACTACATATGATCAGAAAGCTGCATCTTTACATGAAGGCTAGTTATTGAAGTTCTATTAAGATAATTTTGATCTCAACCACTTCAATTGAAACCCATATGATAGTTTCTCTTTTTCTTTCTGTCTGTCTGTCTGTCATTCTATCTAACACAAAGTGTGTCTTTGGCTTTTCCCTGGGGAAGGAGGAAGAAGAAGCATCAACTCTATGTTCCTCCAGTTGGGTTAGAATCTGTAAATTAATCTGCTCCATAGGAAGGTATTCTCAAATGACTCCAGTTACCTTGGAGGAAACAGGCTAATTTATCTCCCTATTATGGATACTACTTGGCTGCCATACTCTGAATCTAATAAACACAAACTAACCTTGAGGGGAGCTTTAGAGATCACAGTGATAGATCTAAACAGTACAGATTGGGCTGTGAACCAGAAACTCATCTGCCTCCTTCACCACTTCTTAAGCTTTCAAAAAGTTCAACTTGTTTCTTGCCTAGGCTTCCACAGGGCGTCTCACATGTACATTCTTTCTTTCCAACATGACTTTTTGCCTGTTAGTTGAGCCCTTCCTTATTTTAACTCCTTTTCTCATCCTGAAGTCTCTTGCTTCAGTTCCCAGGGTATACTGCTCCTCCCAAAGAAATCAATCACTTGGAAATCAGATTGTTAGTGCTAAGGTTGGACTTCGCTAGTGTTAGGGATTGTTAAAGTTAGGGCTGCAATTAGTGCAATAAGTATTAAAACTGAGGAATTTAGGGTCATAGTGGTTTATTAATAAATAATTTGGTGACCATCTGCAATTTTTTATAACAACCCATATAGAGCTACAATATCTTTTTAACTGAATGTAACCTAAAATTTTGTGTTTCATTAAGTTTATGTCTTGTGATTTGCAGTTCTGGCATTCTCTGTCAGTATAAACCATTCTGTCCTCTGATTTCTGTTGCTGATTTGCCATATAACTGAGGAGGTTAAGGATATACGGTGTTCCCTATTACAGGTAGAATTTTTGCTTTGTCCAAAAGTTAAAGGAAAAAAACCCAGAAACATTGCTAATTACGAGGTTTAATTCCTCCTAAAAACCCTCAGGGAGTCCACATAAAAGAGTTATATTCTGAACCCACCTTTATCTTAATGTAAATACAGAGGGATAGATACAGAAACAACTATATCTATATATAACTATAAACCAAGAACTCAGATCTTTGTTTCTAAATATCATTCCTTAATAAAAGGAACCAGGGCACATCATACAAAATCTGTGAAGATATGTTCCTATTTAAAACTTGTCTTAGAATGTTTTGGCCTTTCTTACTTTTAGCTATATATCTTTTCATGTGATTTACTCCTTTACAATTAGCTTTGTATATGTATATATATATATATACATATATATAACTTTTTTAATGTTTAAAAAGTAAATGTTCATTGTGAGAATTTTAAAAAGAGAAGTATAAAGAAAAAACGCAAAAGTCTCTCAATGGGTTTCTCAGTTTTGAACATTGATTGAAACAGCTGAAATCTTTAACTTATTTAAAACATTCCTACAATAAATAATGAGCTGTTGGGCTTCCCTGGTGGAGCAGTGGTTAAGAATCCGCCTGCCAGTGCAGGGGACACGGGTTCGAGCCCTGGTCCGGGAAGATCCCACATGCTGTGGAGCAACTAAGCACGTGCGCCACAGCTACAGAGCCCATGCGCTCTGGATGTTGGTCAGGCTGTGTTTTCACATGGAGGCTTAACTGGGGAAGGATCTGTTTCCAAGCTCATTCAGGGTATTGGTAGAATTTATTCCTTGCCGTTGTAGGACTGAGGGCCCCATATTTTTGCTGGTTGTCAGCTAGAGGCTACCCATAAGTCCTAGAGGCCACCACTAGTTCTCTGCCATGTGGCCCTCTCCATGGGCAGTTCATATGGCTGTTGGCTTCTTCAAGGTGATCAGGAGAGCTTTTAGCTCCAGTCTGCTAAGCTGGGGTCACATAATATAATGTAATCCCAGGAGTGGTGACATCACATCACTTTTACCATAGTTTATCGGCTAGAAGTCACAGGTTGTACCTGCACTCAAGGAGAAAGGATTATACAAAGGCATGAGCACCAGGAGAAAGAGATCACCGGGGATTGTGCTGGGATCTGAGCTCTCATTTCCTCATATAAATTGGAAGTAATAGTTCTTGTCTTAAGGAAGATTGTGAATGTTCTTCTTATAGGAAAGAAACTTGGGCCTCTTCCATTTCCACCATCTTATTTTATAGACAAGGAATTGAGGCTCCAAAAGAGTAAATGGTTTGCCTGAGTTTGGTGGATGAGCTCAGAGTTGTTTATTCCCAGGTCAGCATGCTTTCTACACACTGTGATGCCTATGAAGCATCTTATTCTATTTGATGATATTTTTCACTTCAAACTTAAGCAAAATGAAATATACTTGTATGTATTGGTGGGCAGGGTAGAAGGCAGGTGCAGGTATTGCAAAGAATGCTGCATGTAAATTGTCAAGTATGGCAACTGCCATGTGCATTTGAGTTTCTGAGTGTGCTCAAGTACAAGAGCCAGTGAGTGAAAGAGAATTACTTATATTCAGGTGGAGGCTAATGCATACATTATTTCATTTAGTCATCTTAACAACTCTATAGAGCAGAAATTACTACTCTACAGATTAAAAGATAAAACAGGCTCAGTGAAGATAACAATTATTCTGGGTACTGTCAACCATCAAGTTGTGTGAAGTTTGTCATAGACTATACAGCCCTTGCCTTTTTTCCTTTTGCTATCTGAGCCTTGCTACTCCTGGTAACTTTTGGTGGGAGGAGCTCATAATAACGGATTGTCAAAACTTCTAATCCTTTTAGATGTCTGTATCTCCTGGCTTTAGTCATGTTGCCATAAATAAGCCTAGGAGGACCTACTTCATAAATGGTTTCTTGTCTGTATATTAGGTAACTGAATTTCCATATGTCTATAAATTCAGAGCATTAATGAACCACAGATAGGCTTTTAAAAATGTTGAATCCCAGTTCCTATTCTTGATCTCCTCATTTATTTTTGGGAACCACTTCTCATTTAAGGCATACTTAGCTACTTAAAGGATTGAGAGACTTAAAGTCAAGTATGAATGCCTTCACTACTGAATGTTTATAGACTATTTTTTCTCTTTTGATAATCTTGGGGGCAACACAACTTCCTGGGGGATGTAGGATTTTTTTTCACTACATAGTGCATCCTCCTAACATATCTTTGACATTAACTCCCCAAATCTTCCAACTGCAGCGTACACTTCCTGGGCACCCTAAAGCTGCTAGTTTACCGGAAGGATTAACCAAGACCCTTGCGGAACCGTTCAAGGTCACTGGGGCAGGTGCCCGCCCCGGGGCCTGAACGCGCGCTGCCAGTCCCATTTCCTTCTCCGAAATGGCACCCGCTCTCTCCCAACTCTGGGGGTTCACTCAAGCTGACTGCGACCCGGCCGAGAGAACACCATCCGCTGTCGCGGGGGTGCAAGCTTGGAAACGCGCCGCCAAGAATGTTTCTGAGTGGCAGGCGGTGGGGGGCGGACCGGGGGAAGCCGGGGCGGAGCCGGCGGAGTACGGCGTGCCGGGCTACGCCTCCCGGGGGCACTGGGCCGCGCCCGTTGGCGGAAGCCCGGCTCAGTCCGGCCGGAGACGCTCTGGTCAAGGGTCCGCGGCGGCGCCGGCGCGCCCGCTTTCGCTCCGTGCCCGCTAGCTGGCCTCCAGCCGCAGCACCCGCGCGCCGCGGTCCCCGGGCCATGCAGCGCTTAGCCATGGACCTGCGGATGCTCTCCCGGGAGCTCTCGCTCTACCTGGAGCATCAAGTCCGTATCGGTTTCTTCGGTTCGGGAGTGGGCTTATCCCTGATCCTGGGCTTCAGCTTCGCTTACGCCTGCTACTACATGAGCAGCATTGCCAAGGTGAGCCGGAGGATGGCGCGGGCGCAGGGCCGCGGGCAGCTCTCCGGGAGTGACAGCAGCAGGCGAAGCCGGAGGTGCCGCTGTCTGGGGCGAGTGTCTGGGGCCGTCCGGGGCGCCCTTTCCCCGGCATCAGATGGACGCCCTCTGAGCGCGCGGGACCCTGCTGACCTCGGCGCGGCGGCACTGCCCTGTCACCATTCGCTAACCTGGTAAAGCAGCTCCGCGATGCTCTAGCACTTCTGAGGATGACTCCCATGTGTCAACTCTCTCCATTCCCTAGAAGGGTTTAATAAACCACTGTTAAGTTCGTTGTGTTTGAATTATTTGCATCAGCCTTCCAGAAGGATATGTAATCAGATGGATCTCGCGCTAGGGACGAGTTTGCGCTTGTTTCTGGTTTACAGTTGGCAGAAACTTTGTTCTGGACACTTCACTGATACTGGCTTTCCCCACAGAAGCCCCAGTTAGTGACAGGGGGTGAAAGTTTCAGCCGCTTCCTTCAGGACCACTGTCCTGTGGTGACAGAAACGTACTACCCGACGGTCTGGTGCTGGGAGAGTCGAGGACAGACACTGCTGAGACCTTTCATCACTTCCAAGCCTCCGGTGAAGTATAGGAAGTAAGTAAAGTTCCATTTTCAGTCATTTCTTCAAAATCACAATGTTTTGCATACTCCCAGTTTTTGGTTAATACAACCTCCGGTTTAGTTAAGTATATAGAAAAGCAAGGGGGAATGAAGGTGGAAGGCACGTCTGCCACAGACACACGCAGCTGCAGGAAAATATTCAGGTGTTACCTTTCACCACTGTTGGGGGGAGGTGCTCTGATGTAAATGGTTTATTTTCTAAGATGAGAGAAGTGTTTGGGGGTTACTGTTTTTCCAATTTGTCATGCATCTATCCCTGAGGACCTAGATCCTTTGATGATATGCATTGAGCTGGCGGTGGGGGTGAGAATGATGCCAATTAATGTGGATTTTCTGTGATGGACCCCAGTAAAAGGACTTCATATTGATAAGCAAATGGGTTCTTGTGGATAATGTCCTTGAGGTGTTAAATATATGGTCCAGAATATATCAGTAACCAGGAGATTTAAATGGTGCTTATTATTAATTTTACTGAGTCATCTAGTCCCTCTAGAGTTTCTTTTGTTGCCTGGAACTTGCACTATTCGTTTGGGAAAACTCTTCAAGTTCGTAGATACTATGCGAGAAGTACTTTGAAGTGTTTAAGAAGCAAATTTTGTAAGATGCTCCGTGAGGAGACTGCATTATTGAGTCAAACGGCTAGAGCGGTGATCAGATCAGCAGTTCACTTATTCAAGATTCTCTGTTGAATTATTTGGGTGACCTCAGTCAAATAGGGGTTAAATGCTGGGTATTTCGGAGTAATGAGGAAATGATTAAGATAAATATTTGAAGTAGTTTGAAGCCCATTTTTACATACTATCTTTTACTGATCTTGCTGGAAATACTTTATTATACTAATTTCATGACATTCATGTGATGAAAGAAAGTGACGTGTGTGTTAGTGGATGCTGGAAAGAAGTTATTTTGAGAGACCAAGTAATGGCATATATATATATACAGAGAGAGAAAGAGAGAGAGAATTAGGAACTAATATTAAGACATGACTTGAAACACTGAAAGAGTATGTATGTCTTTTGTGTTATTTCTTTCAGTGAACTTATTAAAACTGCAGATGGAGGACAGATTTCACTGGACTGGTTTGATGATGATAACAGTAAGTGTTATATGGATGCCAGCACCAGACCTACTGTCTTATTGTTGCCTGGCCTCACTGGAACAAGCAAGGAATCGTATATCCTTCATATGATTCACCTTAGTGAAGAATTGGGATACAGGTACCAGTGAAAGATTTCTTCTGTTTTTCACTTAATTCGTTCTAAATGAAGCTTAAATATGTCTGCATGTTTGTTTCCGAAATACTTGTTATTTCTTGCATGGATTATGCAATCCCCTAAATTATTATTTTTCCCTGCTTCCTCCTTCCCCTCTTTTTTCAGGAAAATGCATAACTGAATCATTGCACAGGAAATAGTACTTAGGCACTCAGCAGATTTCGGTTGAATGAATGCATGAAATTAGAATCACTTAGGAATTGACATAGGACCCAGGGCTAAGAAGCAGTAGGCCACAGTGAAGGGATTGCTAGGAGAATAGCAATTACAAACCCCTGAGAGACTGCACAATGTCCCTCATGTCATACTCCACATTTGGGCTCTGGATCCACTAATCTTGCCTCATCGGCTCAGATCCCAAGTGTAAAAAATATTCAGAATCAGCTTGTAGGTCATCCTTATCTTTCCAAAGGTGATCTGTGCCTTTTCTGTCCACCTGAGTTTGCAGGTGCACATGGCTAGGGTCCAGTTAATGATGGCACAGCATTTTTAAGTAATCATTATTCAACTCAGTTACCAGATACTATTTAATTTTTGCAAGCAACTTATCAACTTTAAGTTTCTGGTTCAGTTCTAAAATTGGAAAGCAGATTCATTGTGAAAGGTACTGCTTTTCTGAGCTTCAGTCTTTTTTAGCCAATGGTAATTATTGTAGTGGAACACTCTGAGTTGTGTTTAAAGCCAAGTTGTATCTTTTCTTAAACTCAAAACACTTGTTTTGTGAAAAACTGATGTTGACTTTATATTAATAAAAACATTTTGATATAAAGAAGAAAATGCCATAATAGCTAATTCAATTTTAACGAGTTAACTCGGATCTTTTACAGATAAAGTCTGTTTTTTTCATGAGGTGACAGTCTCTTGAAAGCCTTGATATGGTGTTCCAGAATTATGGTTCCTATTAAATTTGCACTATAAGCAATAGCAGGAATTTATCATTGGATATCATTGGATACAATGTTTAAGCACCATTCAGTTAGATATGAGGCTTGATTCCAATGTTTTGCTAAAACTTAGTCATGCTCAGAAAATACAGATTATAAAGCCTTTTGTCCATATTTAAATTGCTGATTCTATACTTTGCCTGAACTGTCTCCCAAGACTTAGAAAGTGCTTTTAAAAACAATGTAGTTGACGGGGGAGGGGGGGAGGGAGAGGGATGGACTGGGAGTTTGGGGTTAGTAGATGCAAACTATTACATTTAGAATGGATAAACAACAAGGTCCTACTGTAGAGCACAGGGAACTATATCCAATCTCCCGGGATAAACCATAATGGAAAAGAATATTTAAAAAAAAAGAATGTATATATGTGTATAACTGAGTCACTTGCCTGTACAGCAGAAATTAGCACAACATTGTAAATCAATTATACTTCAATAAATAACAAAAACAAACAAACAAAACACAATGTAGCTGAAACTCAAGGACTGAATCTCATAAGCTCTAGAGTTACCGGTATGCATGACTTTTTTCCATTACTTGTAAAAGTTGCCAAATTTTATTACCATGGCTACTGTTACACTGTGCTTCAAAGCTGTAGGAAGGTTGTAGCTTCCCTAAGGGTTAAAATCTCTTCTACTGATTCAGAAATTTTATTGAGAATGTATGATAGAAGGAAGGCTCTACGCTGGGTACTGTGAGGAGATACAAAGAGCTGTGGGAAATTGTCCTTACCATAAGGAGCCTATGAGAGGGTAAGCCTGGACCAGATCACTGTCAGCTGCTTGGAGACCCAGCTTATTTGGGTTTAGGGAACTCTAACGCTGAATCATACTGGGCTTGAAGGTAGCAGAATGCATGAGTAAGCAATGACCAGTAAACTTTTCAGTGGCCTTTGGACCTATCCTCATTTGTTTTTAACTGCAAGGAATCTCTGAATCTAGGTCAGAGAGAGTTAGCTTTTGTTGTATAACAAACTCTCCCCAAACTTAGTGGCTAAAAACATTTCTGCTCACAATCTGTGGGCCAGCAATTTGGGCTGAGCTCAGCCGGGTGGTTCTTCTAGTCTTGGCCGAGATCACTCATGCATTTGTGGTCAGCAGCCTGGACAACTCTGGGTTTGGGAGCCATCAGCAGGGATGACTCTTCTCAACTCCATGTGGTCTCTCTTCCACCATCAGGCTCACCCCAAGTTCACTGGGCAGCACAGTGTTCCAAGAGTGCAAAAGTGACAGCTGCAAGGCTTCTTCAGGCCCAAGCTGAGAACTCTCACAGTGTTGCTTCTGCCATGTTGTAGTCAGGTCATGTGGGCACCCTTGAGTCAGATGGTAGGAATTTAGCCTCCACCTCTTGAGAGGAAGGGCTATTAAATGTGTTTACAATTCACCACAGACAGCTAGGTAGTTTCAAAGACCACTGATGAAAAAAATGGATCTGGAACTTTGGCACAAGGCTGTGTGGAGTCCTTAGGTTGCAAAACAGATCTAAGTCACTGATAGCCTTGCATGGGATCCAGTAGGTAACAGAGCTTGGGGAAGGCTGTATAATATGGGGGAATGTGCATGGGCTTTAGAGCCAGGTCTGGGTTCAAATGTTGGAACTTCCACTTACTGAGTGACCCTAGGCAACTAATTTTTAACTTCCCCAATGTAGCTTCTCACTTACTACAGAGTTTAAATGAATTAGAATGTGTAAAGCATTGAGCAAAATGGGTCTTTAGAAATGTTTTGTCTTCCTTCCTAGACCTTCTGTTCCCTGAGCAAAGTAGAACATTTTTTTAAAGTTTAAAGAGCAAGTATGAGCAAACCTACCTCTTGGGAAACATCTAGTTTCCTTGCAGGAATGCTTTGGTATTATGTTAATGTCTCTTATACAGTAGAGCTGCATAGGCAGCACGAGCACCCCAATATCGTGAGGGTGTACTTGCCTCAGGCCCCAGTTACTATCTTATGTGCAGTTTGAGTATGTAGGGAGGGTCATGGATTCTGTCAGTTCACCAGGGAACCATTGATGCTTTACTTGTGAGATATGATTTAGACTTTAGAGAAAACCTAACTCCTGGCATATGGACAAATGAAACATAAGGGTTTACTGTCGTTACTGTTAAGTAAATGTTTTTTCCTGTACCTAAAAACTAACAAAGACACAACACAAAACTTTTCTGTTAAGGTCCACTAATTCAAAATTAATAATGAAAGGAAACTAAGCTAAGGTTTGTTTAAGGTAATTGTGAGTAAAGGTTAAGAAGTCAAAAGTAAATGGAGTTGAGTGGGCAATACTTGGGCTGCCTTCATTGGCAGAGTACATTATGTACTTCCCTGAATAAACTTGCCCCTGAGAGGAAAAGAGAATTTGCTGAGCCACTCATTCTTCAAAATTGTATCAATCAGGTAAGTCCTTCATCTCCTGGAGGACAAGTGAAGTAAGAAAGGCCAGGAGGCCAGGAGTGCATTTAGAGAGAAGCCCTCATAGAAACCAGAGGACTGGAGAAAAAGTCATTCCCTCTAATAAGTTACACCCATATGATTGATAAAGTAGTTAGAAATCTCATCCATTTCTTCAAGATTTCTTTTTAAAAAATTCTATTCAGTAATATAGCCGAATAGATATTATTTTGTATACCAGGATAATATCCTATTTTCTTAAATCTTTTACCCATTCTCTGAATTAAGTTACAACATTTCAACTAAAGTCAGGGAGAAAAACAGTAACTCTGAAAGCATCTTAATCATCTTTTACTCTGACCTCTTTTACTGAGAGCCTTCATCTACTATTTTATTCCACCCCCAACTAATATTAAAAAAGAGTGACCCATCCAGAATTATGTACTCATAAGCTCATTGAAATCTAGGTCAGTCATTAAGTATTTTGGTATAGTAAAGTACAGTATCAGAACCTATATTCCCAAAGAGCATTTGCACAGTCTAGTGGAAGTGACAAAGAGTATTCAGTAGTAGGGAAGAAATGCATTAGAGAGGACCAGGACTGGCAACAAGTGACAGAAAACTCAAAATAACAGTGACTTAAACAAAATACAAGTTTATTTCTCTCTCACGTGAAAATCCAAGAAGGTAGATCGGGACTCTATAGTGTCAGACAACTAAGTTTCTTTTATCATGTTGCTTCATAACCTGTGGCTGCTTCAGCTCCAGCTATCACATCTGCATTCCAACACCCAAGAAAGAGAAAAAAGGGAGACTAGAGAATGTAGCCTCTCCCTTTAAGGATGCTTTCCAGCAAGTATGCGTACCGGTTTTGCTTTTGTCACCTGGGCCTGCTCTTCCTTAGCTGGAAGGGAGGTTTGGAAGTAAATCTTTATTTTGGGCAGCCATGTACCCAATTGAAATTGGGGGATTCTGTTACTGAGGAAAAAAGGGGAGGGTGGATATTGGGAGATAACTGACAGTCTCAAGCACTGACTGGTCAGAGTGTTGCAAGTGCCAGGATTCTGGACTATCAGAAGCAAGCGAGACATTTTACAGAGAGAAGAAATAGGTCAGCAGGGTCAGATGCAAACGAAAGGGCAAGGAGAATGAGGGTGGATAAAGCACAATTTGAGAAGATTCATTAGAGCAGGAGGAAGGAAGCCCAACTGCTACAGCAAAGATGACCTCAGGAGACCTCAGGAGACAAGAGCAGGAGTGGGTCACACATTTTTTGTTTGTTTGTTTTGGGTTTTGTTTTTTTTTTTTTTTTTTTGCTGTACAGCTTGCAGGATTGGAACCTGGGCCTCCTAAAGTGGAAACGCAGAGAGAGTCCTTACCACTGGACCTCCAGGGAATTCCTAGGTCACACATTTGTTAAGTTTTGACAGAGAAAGGAGAGAAACAGCAGAAGAGGGCAAAGGGATCAACTGAGGAATTTGTCAAGATTGTAGGCTTATGTTTCAAGAAATTTCATTCTTGCCACATTTACAAAAAATACTTAGAAAGCACTGATTTTCTTCTGTGGTTTGATAGGATCAAGATCTCCTATCCTTCACTGCAGAGCCCACTATTGGGCTCCATAATTTATCTTTCTGAGAGACTTGAAGTGGGAGATGATTTTAAAGAGGTTAAATTTGACTACTTTTAAATGTTCCATCCCTTTCCAGTTTGGAGTTTGGGCCTACACATTTTTTATTTAGAGGAAGTAGCACCAGTGGAGACTAAGCTTTAGGTGACGTTTAGCATTTCCTGAAGCATTAGGAGTACATTGGAGGGTCATCCAAAGACTCTTCCTGAGGGAGGAAGGAAGGGGAGGTTGAACTAAGGAAAATCAGGCAGTGAAACAAAAAAGACAAGTTTTGACTACTCTCCAATCTAAAAGCAGTATCTTAGATAAGATGTCATTTAAAATTAACACCAGAATGTTTTTATCTCAAAGTATTTTTATCATTTGTTGTTAAAATAATTTGATTTTTAAAGTTTTGAGAATGAGTCAGTTAACTGATTATTCATGAGACTGGGTAGATGAAATAATGCTAAATGTTAGAAAGCACTGAATGAAGAACTTAGCTTATTTCATGGCATTTCTGGAAAAAGTTATGGTGGATACCGACAAGTGATCCTATTCTCTAGGGAATAGAGCTGCTGGATGTTCCGCTATAAAATGATACCTTAATTGACAAACTTTCAGGGACAAAGCTCTTTTTATCAGAGCTGGCATGCACTCAAAGGGCACCCTATGTTCAGAGCACCCATCCTCTTTGGAAAAAGAGACTTTAATGTCACTAGTTTAGGCAGCGTAGTGAGCTAGTTAAGTGGATCACTGAGTCAGATCTGCCTGATTCAGATCCCAACTCTGTTACATACTACCTGTGTATCCAGGGATGAATTATTTAGTCACTCTGTCCCTCAATTTTCTCATCTGTACAGATAACTATACTTCATAGGGTTATACGGATTGTATGTAATGTATATGAAGAAGCTTAGCCCATGATGAACATTTTTTAAAGTATTAAGCTATGAAAGTTAAAGGAGTGAGTCAGGCCATTGTCTGGCTTAGAAAAGAGCCTTGCTCTTTTAGTCTGGTCAGATGGAAGTGAGGTACTTACTGTCTCAGCCCTACTACCAGGTGAGAAACCATCCCAGGAGGGCCCAGAGATAGCAGGGTGCTTGGCCAGGCAGCGGGTGGAACAGGGAGAAGGAGGGTAATGCCTTGCTAAGTTGGAGCGGCCGCTGGAATCTGCATCCTGGAACACATACATGTCTCTGACTCAGTTTTGGAAAATAAAGTTGCCAGCAGTGATCTGTGACACTGGAATAATTCCTATTAGTTCATATAATTAGTATGAACTATTTGTTCTTAAATAGGGTTTTCTGTAGGTTAGTTCAACTGGGTCTTAAGTTAACAGAAGGTACAGAAATACCAAAGAGACCTAGCTAGAATTCAAATAAGTAAGATAAAATATGAGAACATCAGAAAGCAACTGAGTAAATGTTAGGGAAAATGAGAGAGCTAACGGGAAAAAAAAGATTCCGGTAAAATGTTTTAAGAGATTGCTGAAAGAGAACTCTTGATGTTAATTGTATAATAAGGTTTTTAGCTTCCTCACATCAAAGATAACTTTGACTCTTTTTCCCCTTGTGGCCACTGGTTTTGAAATATTATGCCTAATAAATTGCATTTAATTAAATATTAACTTGTTGGTCTTTTTTTGTTTTAAATTCATAGGGCCACTTAGAGCTTATGATCAGCAAAAAATAATTAGAATTGCCATTTTTGTTTACTATAATTAAATTTAGCTTAGTTGAGTGCCTGCTGCATGATAGGCCCCATGCTAGGTGCTATACACAGGTTATCTTATTTAATATGTACTCAATTCCAAGATATGTATTATTATCCCCATTTTACCAACCAAAAACAGAACTACAGTGTTAGTAATTTCACCAAAATTAGACAGTGTGTGACAGGGTTAAGGTTCACCTGTACAGCCTTGCTGCAGAAAAATGTATGATTTCTGTTAAGCTATTTGAAAACTTGGTCATTTTTGAAAACTCTCCTTTACTACTTTTTTACACGCTTAGTCGTCTCAGGCTCCTAACTTGGGAACAACTAGCTCCTCAAATCCCATGATTGTTGCCTATCAGGATAATGTAGACCTGTAATATCATAGGACTCAGTTTTATGAGGAAAATTCAAGACAGGACAGGCAAATAAGTCATGTTTCCTACTCAGGGAATAGATTTTATAGGGAAAGAGTTGAAACAAGAGAATGAGAGAATGAGGTTCTTGAATTATGAATGTAACTTTCAGTGTTCTCCATTACCATGTGATAATCAGGAGTTGGCTATTAATACAGTCAGTAATGTATTCTTGTTAACTATGTGTTTGATTTCTGATGCTTCATATTCTAGAAGAAGGTACATGAATTATGTTTATCTGTCATAATGCCTTTATGACCTTAGTGAGGTTGGAAATGTTCAGGTATTATCATTTTTTAAAAAGAATGTGTATTATGCTGTTGGATGTAGTGTTATATAAATGTAAATTAGGTTAAGACAGTTGATAGTGTTATTGATACACTTTATACCTTTATTAATTTTTTTGTCTCATTGATGGAAAGTTGTTAAAATCAACTATGAAAAAAAAAATCAACTATGATTGTGGATTTTCTATGATTCCATTTAATTCTGTCCATTTTTGCTTCGTGTATTTGGAAACTCTGTTATTACTCACATATACATTGATGATTGTTAATCTTCCTATGAATGAACTCTTATGTCATTATGAAATGTCCTTCTTTATCTCTGGTTGTGATATCAATCTGATGTTACTGTAGCCACTCCAGCCTTCTTATGCTTACCGTTTATGTGATATATCTTTTTTATATGTTATCTTTCAAAATATCTGTGTTTATATTTAAAATGTATTGCTTGTAGACAGCATATAGTTGGGTCCTGAAGGTTTTATCCAGTCTGACAATTTCTGCCTTTTAATTAGAGTTTTTAGTTCAATCACATTTAATGTCATTATTGATATGGTAGATATAAAGTTTATCATTTTAGTATTTGTTTTCTGATTTTTGATTCCCTCATTCCCCTTTCCCTTTTCTCTCTCTTTTTGAGTCGATGAGTTGTGTCTTTTTATCAAATTTGCAAAAATTTTGGCCGTTATTTCTTCACATATTTTTTCTGCCCTATTCTCTCCTCTCTTTCTGGGACCAAAATTACATGTATGTTAGATTGATAATATACCCAAAATCAATGAAGTTCTACTCATTTTTTTCAATCTTTTTTTCTCTCTCATCTTGAGATTGGAACGGCAATTTGCAAATCCAGTGAACTTTTTATTTTAGATATTGTATTTTTTTAATCTAGATTTTCCATTTTTGATAGGTTTTATTCCTCTGCTATTTCCTTTTTTTAAAAAAATTCATTACAAGCTTATTTTCTTCTGTGTCCTTGAGTATAGTTATAATAGCTGCTTTAAATCCTCACCTATTAATTCTAACACCTGGACTGTCTCAGGATCAGTTACATTGATTATCTTATCTCTTGAGTATGGGTCATGTTTTTTCTGTTTCTTCATGGTCTAGTAATTTTAGATTTTGTTCTGGACAGTTTGAATGATCCATTGTAGAGACTCTGAATTCTATTATATATTTTTTAAAGAGTTTCTATATATTTTCTAATGACTGGTTTTTGTTTATCAGGCAGACAATTTGGGTAAACTCAAATTCAAACTCTGTCCCCTCTGTAGTAGACAGCAGCTGAAATCTCTGTCCAGTTTTTCATCCTTAATTGGACTGCTTAGAGGCTACATCACAGAAGGCTCGGTCAGACTTTGTGCCCATTTTTTAAATCCAGAATTTAGGACTCTGCCTCTATATCTCTCTCTTTTCTGAGATTTCCCCGTTTCTCTAACTTTTATAGTTGCATCAAACTCTGTTTTCTGGTTTTCAAGCCCATGAGATTGAACATTTCTACCTGACCTTTATCCATTACTGAGTAATACCAGCTGGTGCCTCCCCTCAGACAAAAAGCTGTGAAAAGAAACTCACCCAATGCCATTTTTTTCTTCCAAGTGTCAACTCCCATTTAGTTTCTGCCTGCTTTGGTTGTTCTCCATCGCCTTTATAATTTAGCAAGCACTTCTTTTTTATTCTATAGAAGGGTTGGCCCAGTAGGAGCTACCATGACATTTCTGGAAGCAGAACTTCCTTGTCATCTTTCCTTAACCTGTCATTCTGAACCCTATGCCTATTTTGATGCTAACCTATTTTTCCATCTTTATTTTCTATCGTTATCCTACTATGTAGTCATGTTTCAGCTAAAATGATGTATTTTCTCATCCCTCAGAAACTTTTATACATTCCTACCTTATATCTTTGCTCACATTGCTCCCTTCAGCCCATATTATATCTCACATTTTCCTTCTGCTGAAATCTTTACCATTTTCTGAGTCTCAGCATGAGATCTATCTGCCTTTTTCATGAACCTTTCCTAATGAATTTTGCCAATCCTAACCTCATAAAGCTTTATTATCTATACCACTCGTTGGACATTGAATCACATACTGCCTTGTGATATCACTTTTGTTGTGGTCACTCATCTGAAAGTATAATGCATTTATTTTCAACCTAATTAGATTATACTCTTCTTGAGGCCAGGAACCTTATATTTTTATTTTCTTTTTCTCCTACAAGCACTAACTCAATCTTTAATTCAGTAACTAATCTGTTTAATAAATTTTTGAATGAATGAGTCATTCTAATATTAATATTCATGTAAAAGGCCTAGAAGACAATCTGGCACGTAGTAAACACTAGTAAGTATTATCTGTTGTTATTATCTAAAATCAGCATAGTGATCTCTGAATATTCCTCTCACTCCATCCTTTGCTGATTATTATTTCTATTCATAGACTCAAAGACTTGTGGAATCTTAGAACTGGAAAATTTTTAAAGTTGTATGATAAAATCCCTTTATTCTGGTAGATCACTGGGCTTGAGCAGACTCAAGGTTATCTGTCCCATTTCACTGTAACAGTGGTTCTCAAACAAGTGGTTCTCAACAGCCCTACTACAAAGAAGTATTTGATCCAAAATGTCCGTAGTGCCCAAGGTTGAGAAATCCTGTGCTGTGGGTAGCTCTCTGCCTCTTATTTAACCTTCATTAAGTGAAAATCATCTGCTTTCCTAATTAACGTGTTCTGTTGTCATAAGAATTTCTCAATATCAGATTTTTATTTAGTATTTCCTCTCTGTATTTATATTTTCCCTGTTTTGAGAGGAAAATTTAAATAGTTAAAATATGTAGGAAAAATAAATTTTGCAGAACAATTTCCCTCCTAGACATACCCTTTAAAATTGTTTGGGAGAAACTGTAAAACTTATTTGGAGAGAGCTGTTATAAAGTTAAGAGGGGCTTATCAAATGTCTTAGGAATAGTAGGTGTTTCACAGCCTGCTCTTTTCGTTTTACTGAAGTGTCAAGTGTCCCCTGATGACGGTCAGGGCAGAAAAGGGGTTAAACGAAAGCAGCTAATTGCTTGTCGCCAACTGGAGTGGGAGAAAGGGACCAAAGGGCAGCCGTCATTCTGCCTCCCTCCATAGCTGCTCTCTGCTTCATCCTCCCTTATTTCTCTGCCTCATTCCCAAGGCTAGAGGTATATACAGTGATGACAGTTACTGATTGAACATTGTCAGAAACAAAGACCTATGGAGACTTCAGTACAGTTTCTCCTCTAGCAAGAGATAGCAGAGCTGTGTTCCACTTTTGCCGAAAGGAAAGTTACAAACATCCCAGTCTGTAATTTGGAAGAAAATCCCAGATGTATAGGCTGCTTTTTCCTGAGTTTGCAGATCATCGTTTTCTCTCCCCTCACTAATTCTGTTCCCTTCTCTCAGGGGCAGTCACATGATGGTATCTTGCCCCAGAAGCCATTTTTATCCTTATGTAGTGTTTGCACTTTGAAAGTGGTTCTTTTCTGAATGACGGGAAGCTTCGAGGTTCAAGGTCACAACTAACTTTAGCCCTGATTCCTGTTACTTAGGAGCTTATGCAAGTAAATACAAGTGGCTGTGTCTTGCCATTCTTTTTAGCAAGAAAAGATTAAAGACTAACTGACCCTACCTAACTTTTCTGCATGTTTTTATAGTATATTTAAAATCTTTCTCTGACTAGTCAATAAAATGCAATATTTCTAGCCTTTTCTCAAATCAAATTTCTGAGATATTAGAACATTTTTCTTCTTTTTTTTTTAATAGATTTAATTAATTAATTATTATTATTATTTTTTTTTTGGCTGCGTTGGGTCTTTGTTGCTATGTGCGGGCTTTCTCTAGTTGCGGCGAGCGGGGGCTACTCTTCATTGTGGTGCGAGGGCTTTTCATTGCGGTGGCTTCTCTTGTTGTGGAGCACGGGCTCTAGGTGCACGGGGTTCAGTAGTTGTGGCATGCGGGCTTCAGCAGTTGTGGCTTGCGGGCTTAGTTGCTCCACGGCATATGGGATCTTCCTGGACCAGGGCTCGAACCTGTGTCCTCTACATTGGCAGGTGGATTCTTAACCACTGCGCCACCATGGAAGCCCTGTCACATATATTCTTAATTACAGGCTTTTTGTATTTATTTCTTCTGTGTTAAATACATCATGAAAATAAAGATAATAAATGCTTTAAATACAAAAAGGGGAGGGGTTAAATTAGAACCTTAAATGGTCTTGATTGATTAGCTAAGTAGATAGACAAAACAAAATGAATTTTAATTGACATGAATATAGATTCACTAAATCAAAAAGAACCCATGCAGACACAAGTCAGGATTTTGTTTGAGGATGGCAAAAATACATATCTGGGATACATATTATGGTTGCCGGAAAGTTTTGTCAGTGCAGAATGACTGTGTAAAGGTTAGCATTGTGCTGCAACTACCATTGCTACTAATTAGCTAACTGTCGTTGTGTACTTACTGTGAGCCAGCACTGCTCTAAAGCCCTTTACGTATGACCATTGACCTAGGAGAGGCAAACGGCATTATAGGACACACAGCTAGTCTTTCCTCCCCTAGGTCAGCTGAACACCAAGCAGTAGCATAGTGGGGGCCCAACCTTCCAACCCAGATACCATGCTCCTTGCAGCTCTACCTGTAGTGATGTTTTCAACGCAGGTAAAATTCCAGTGTCTGTGTTTGCCGAGCCTTGAGGGAACAAGAGCTGTTTCTCAGGATAGGAATAGATGCTTATTAATGTTGCAAATAGAATAGGTAGAGGACATATTTTTTTTAATTTGAGGCAAAAACATTTAAGTTTGACTTGTATTCAGAATTGTTTTAATAATACTTATTGGAGGCCTACACATATACATAGGAAGTAGTTGTAAAAATTCTGCTTTTGGTAGGAAAATTTAACATCACTTTGATACACAGTTTTCTGGTTTGAACCTACATGCTGAATTTAGAGAACTAGAAATGTATTTTAGTGCATTTAATGAAATTATCAAGCATCCTCATTTCTTTGGAACAGATTTTTAAGAACCTTTCATGCTCTAAAACAGTGCCAATAAGATGATTTTTATATTATATTGTAAGAATCATGTGTAAAAATAACAAAAATTACTTTCCTGGTTTTTAGATGTGTGGTTTTTAACAACAGAGGAGTGGCAGGGGAGAATCTCTTGGTAAGTAAATTTAAATTAATCACAACAGCTTAATTTTTAAAAGAATCATTTCCAGTTTTATAACAAAAACATATTCCTTTTTATTTAAGATAGCTTATTATGTAAACAATACAAGTTCATTGTGGAAATATATGGATAAGAAAAAAAAGGAAACCCATAATTATATGACCAGGGGAATCCCCTTAGTCTATGTTCATCCAGATCTTATATTTAAATTTTAAAATGTAATATATTTCTATTTTTTAAATTAAGGCTTTATTTTATAACTTAACTTTTATACTTACCATATTTTAGCATCAATATATATTTATCTACATCATTTTTAATGCAAAACATATTTTCTTTAAAAATTAACTGGTACAAAAAAATTAACCACTACAGTAATACATTTTTAATTAAGAAATTTACTGTCGTCATGAAATGGACTGACTGCATGTTATATGCCTATTTGCCTGCCACAGTTTACATGGAGGAAATATTATTTTAAATCAGCTTTTTTTCCCTCTAACCCCTAAAGTTTTTGCTAGGATAGAAGTCCTTTCATCTCTTGGAAAATCATCACTCTATCTGATGTTAACCTGTGAGTTGGAATGAGAAATATTATACCCACTGAAATTTTCTTGAAGCTTTTCAACTGTTAGTCCCTCACCACTTTCACAGGTCAAAGGCAATTCTATCAGAATAGAAAGAAACTTTTTTTCTGGGTCATTGATAGAGAATGATATTAAGACTATAAATAATTAAGTCATGATGGAAATAAAAATTTACAATCATGTCACTGTGTCAGTACATTATGAGAATTTGGGAAAAAAAAAAGAAAAGAGCTCTTGCACTTTCCTTTATAGTAAGTTAAGTCCTGGAGAGGATCAAGAGCAACATGATTTCGAAAGCTAAAGTTATAAAGTGTTTACGGTCTCACTCAAGCGCCTCGTGAAGGTGAAGGTTCACATTTCCTTACTTAGTCCGGCCCTTTAGGAATCTTGTAGACAGGTGGTAGGTATTCTAAAGGGAAAGATTTGAACTTGTCACTCTGGCTCTGGACTAAGCAAATTGTTTTTGTGCAGCTCTTGTCTGCTGTGTGTCCTTCTAGGTGCTTCCAGGACACAAAGATGGGGAAGACATGATCTGAGGCTCTCAAGAAAATAACATGCTGCAAAGTAAAATCCATTCGGTTCCATAAAGTGAGAGATAACGATCTGTTCATTCAGCAAAGCTGTGTTGCATGCCTACTAAATCAGGCACTGTACAAGGCAATAGAGTGAGGAGTGCACACATTATTACACACAACCTGAACCCTTACTTAGGAGCTTTAACTTAAGTTTCAGGAGATGGTCAGATACATAAAAATATACACAATACAGTGTGACCACAGGAAGGTTTATTAAGGCTACAGAGCATAGAGGGAAGGAGTAACTAACTGCCCCAGGGAAGGCGGCAGAATATCGCAGTGGAGGTGAATTTGAGTTGGGTCTTGAAGGCTATGGTATTGAACCAGCAGAGGGGATAGAGGAGCTTTCTCAGCATGAAAAGCAAGGTATTAAAGAGCGTAGTAGCAAGTACTTATTTGTGGAGGGATAAAAATGATGATCATTTTATCTAATGTTTATTGAGTCCGTAGAATATATCATTATGTCTTTTTGTACTCGATGTTCAGCAATAGAAACAACCCGGTGATTTAGGTAAGTGTAGCCACCATCATCCCCATTTTCCAGATGAAGAAAATGAGGGACAAATAGGTTAAGAACTTGCTCTCACTGAGAAATTCAGAGCCAGGATTCAGACCCAGGTAGGCTGACTATGTGCTTATGTTCTTGACCATTATACTGTGCTCCCTCTCATTACTCAGGAAGTGATAGGAATTCTCCCAGAAGGGTAGGGCCAGATTTTGAAGAGTCATGTGTAGAATTCCAAGGAACCTAGTATTGAACCATTGACTTTTTTTTTTTTTAAGTTTGGTTTTATTGAGGTATAATTGACATATAAAATACCTTGGTCATGGTCATGTTTTAGAAGGAGAACCATGGCAGAAAAGTGATGGAGGGGAAGGAGGCTGGAGGCTGGGAAATCTGTTAGAAGGCAGTTATTAAAGACCTATCCAGAGTGTGAACGCAGAGGTGGGGGAGAGGAAGGGGAGAGAACAAAAATGAGGGGTATTCATGGGGCAGAAAGAATAGTATGGTGGGAAGTGAAGAGACGGGAGTCAAGGTTGGCATGTCTAGTTTTGCTGACTTGTAAAAGGCTAATACGGTGAAAGGTAATATTTGCTGAAATAGGAAATTTAGGAGAATTTACAAGCTTTTGGTGTCATCAAAATAACAAATTCAGTTTTAGATATTGAGGGTGCTTTTAGGTCATCCAGGTGGAAATTTTTCATAAACAGTTGGATGTACTAGACTGGACCTCAGAAGAGACATACAGGCTGGAGAAAGGAATGGATTATTGGTACGCAGTGGAACCAGGAGGTCAGGAGTGGGTGAGATCGCTTAGGAACCATTGGTAGAGCAAAGGATAGACTCTTAGAACACAACAAATAGGAAGGAGGAGAGAAAAAGAGGAGGAGGAAGCTTGAAAAACTTTCCACCCTGAGCATTTAAAGTTAATTGGAAATTTACTTTGAAAGAATGCAGCAACCCAGTAACTTTTACCCATAAACTTGCATAGATTTTTAAAAAATCTTCAAGAACACTTTTGGGAGATTTTACAAAGGGATGGTAATTAGATAAAAAAAATTTTTTTAACTTTTAAAGAATTCACTGAGTTCTAAGTGAGAGGATAAGAGTAGCTTGATCTCTGGCGTCTTATACAGTGCATCGGGTTGAATTCTGATGAACTGGTACCTCCAGCAAATATCTGTATCATAAAGGCTAATGCCATCTAACTTAAGAAAAAATCAGGATAGCAAATGACTAAAACATAATTATATCCTTTTAGAATAACTGTTTTTGAAAAGAAATTAAAGGGAGTAAATGAATTATAATTTACTATATACTTCTTGTAACCTAATGGATCACAAAAATGAGATGCCAATATTGATTATTAGAGCTAGGTTTGATATTTAGATCCCTTGATAGTCCTTCTTTCTGCCTTAGAGCTATAAACAGTTACTGTTTCAGACTAGAGTAACTCTATGAGTATTTATACCTTACCTTGTTCCAGAAAGGATTTAATGTAGCTCAGACCCAGAGTAAGTAAGACCTTAGGGTAGGCATAAAAAAGGATAAAAGATGAATCAGCAAAGACCAAACAGGAAGGAACCGATTCTAACTGAAATTAACCCAAAAGAGCTAGTAAAGGTTAAATGGAATTTAGGGTAAGCAGTTCTCCTAGGAGTGGAAGAAATGCAAAAGTAAAAGATTTGCTGAAATATGTTGGTGATATACTTAGAATTTATAGGGATTACTATGGCTCCTGCAGAGCAGAATAAGAAAGTAGAAAATTTCCACCACCACATTGTCCTCATTTCCAATTAGTCATTGCAGGATTGAGAGAAAGCCAGAAGCCTTGCTCACTAGGAAATGAGAAGCCTGCATGTTGCCCTTTCTGGGGCTCTGAGCTGTAGAAGACAGAGAGTCCTAGTCTCAGTAGACTGATCCTCAGATACTCCTGCAGGGTTCTTGGAGCCCTCGAAGTAGACGGTGCTTTTATTTATTTTTTTAATATTAATTTATTTGGTTGCACTGGGTCTTAGTTGTGGCAGGCGGGCTCCTTAGTTGTGGCACATGGGCTCCCTAGTTGTGGCTCACCGTCTCCTTAGTTGTGGCATGCGAACTCTTAGTTGCAGCATGGATATGGGATCTAGTTTCCTGACCAGGGATCAAACCTAGTCCCCCTGCATTGGGTGTGTGGAGTCTTAACCACTGAGCCACCAGGGAAGTCCCAATGGTACCTTTTCTTGCTCTCTGCAGATTGGTTTTCAAGACCAGGAATCCAGGAATCCAATTTATCCACAAACTCCCTAATATTAATGATTACTTTGTGAACTGTCATGTTTCCAGCTTAGTTTAGGAATGATAATCTACAAAGAACTCAGCCAAACCTGAGTTTGTTGAGCGTTACACAAGGGTCCCTCTCCTTTTGTTTATAGGATCTTGCAGACTTCTATGTCCCTAAACCCAACCAGAAAACTCTCCTAGCCACTTTGGAAAATACTCTGGCAGTTTCTCAAAAACTTAACATTGAGTTGCCGTATGATGCAGCAATTCCACTCCTAGGTATATACCCGACAAATGAAAATATATGTTCATACAATAACTTGTACACACTTACTTGTAGCATCATTATTCATAATAACCAAAAGATGGAAGGAATCAGGATGTCCATTAATGGACAAATGGATAAATAAAATGTAGTACAGCCATGCCATGGAATGTTTTTCAGCATTTTAAATGGAATAAAGTACTGACACATGCTACAATACGGATGAACCTTGAGAACATTATGCTAAGTGAAAGAGACCAGACAAAAGCTCACATATTGTGTAATTTCATTTGTACGAAATATTCTGAATAGGCAAATCTGTAGAGATGGGAAGAAAGATTAGTTGTTGCCTCGGGCGGAGGGAGGTGGGGTGACTGACTGCTAATGGTGGAAGGTTTCTTTTGGGGGTGATGAAAATGTTCTAAAATTGTGATAGTTGTACAACTCTGAATATACTAAAACACACACACACACACACACACACACACACACACACACACACACACTGAATTGTATATCTTAAATGGGTGAATTGTATGCTATGTGAATCATGTCTCATAAAGCTGTTAAAAAGAAAAGCCTCCATCAGGTACTTTCCCGTTCAAGTTAGAGCTGGTGAGGGGTCGGGGTGGGGGGGGCAACAGTGGAGCAGAAGCCAGAAAATACTTTAAAGCGGTGCTGCTCCAAATGCGGTTTGTCAGCCAACTTTCACTTCTCAAACTATCTGACACAATCCCTGACAGTATGAGGGGCTGCGAGAGAACGTAAGCCAACTTCGGCTCTGAGCACGCTGCTGAGGTGAGCGGATTATTTTTTTTCTCACAGAAATACTCTCTTGGTGAGAGAAGCAGCGTGCTGATTTATATTCTGATGCCAGCCCCTTATCTCACCCTGGACTGGCACTTTAAGTAGCTCTGCTTCAGGGATCCTCTAATCCTAAAAACCTCATTTAGTAGATGAGGACACCGCTGGAGAAGTGGGGTGACAGGCTTGACGTCATAAAGCTGATTAGTGGTCTTAGGACATGAACTTAGACTGTCCAATGTCTTTACGTTGCAGCTCTGGCTTTAAGTCAAGTCAGGCGGAAAAGAGGGTAGAGATAAAGAGGGTTTTCAAAGAGAGGGATCTTGCCTCAATCTCCAATGCCTCGGGTGGTTATTTAAGGACTCAGATCTTGAGAAATCTGCTCTTGTTTCCTACTGAGCTTTTCCACCTCGGAAGCTAATGGGGTAGGAGGGATGTAGGGCTCTTTCCCCTCCTGGGCCCTGTTTTCTGAAGGGGGCATTCACAAGGGATTAAGGACTGTAATGGTCTGAGGGAGGAGGGGCATATAGCGCATGGCCAGCCAAAGCACGGTTCAGTTGTCAGACTTTCACCTTCAGGCACTGCCTTTCCCAGACTCAGTATCTTCTTACTGAACACCACTGTGTCCCACCCAAGTCTGCCCTTTCCTGAATGCTCCCCCAAATAACCTCTCCCTCCTCCCTCTACCCATCAGAACAACCCAGGAAGGTTGTAAGCCAGATGTGGATATGAATTCATTGAATCGTATAGAATTTTCTTCTAACACTGGTAAGTCCAGTTCAGTAACATCAACTGCTGTAAGTGGTGGGTATGCAAAAGATTGTGCAATTCTCTATATTTAAACAATTTTTAAATAAAAAGAATGTTTAAGTAAATAAAGAATTTGAGGAATAGTATATTTTTTAGGAATAACAATGATAATTTTAGGAATAGCAACAGTGTAATAGCTAGCTACCATTCATCGAAGGCTTCAGCTGTGCCAGGTGTTCCTTTATGCCATGAGATGTTTAGCAATACTTCTCTGTGCACTGCAGGGAATCCCCATAGAACTAGACTTCCCTCTTCCCAAGTGACTCTAGGTAGGTTTTGTCATTCTTGTCAGTGCAGCCTCCTCCTCTCTTGGCTCAGGTCTCACCCTGTTTCTTTATTCTCTTCGAGCAGTTGGTTCTCAGCCCTGACTGCACAGTAAAAGCCTCTGGGAAGCTTTGAAAAAGTACTGATCCCTGGATGCCATCCCCCAAAGATTCTGATTCATTTGGCCTGGGCTGGAGTCCAGGTGCCTGTGTTTGTCCTAAAACTCCCCGGTGAGTCTAGTCTGCAGGCAGGGCTGAGGTGGTGGGTAGTCCCAGGCTTCCTAGGACCCTGGCCTGAGAACTCCTGCCTGCCTGGCTGACAGGCTCTAAGCCACTAACAGACTGTGCTCATTTATCAGTGTCGCTTTGTAGCATGACTGCATAAGCATGCGCCATGGCTATCCAGAACGTTAGCAGGAACACGGCATATAGGCTATCTTGGCCCCAGCATTGGCCAGGATATTTCTTGGGGCCCTTTGTTTTGTGGTTGGTTACTTTAAATAATTAACAAATTCTCAGGCAGATTTGGATACCTGGTCATTTTATATGCCTATCAATGTAGGCGAAATGATTATTCATTAAAGTGCTGGTTTTATTTACACATGCACGTACATTTGTTTTCTCTGACTCTTTGTTTAACAAACTCAGTTTCCAAAAATAAGATCAATTTTTCTAAGAATGATTTAGGTAGCTCATTAGGTACTGGACTGGGAGTGGGTGGAATGAAAGCAAAACAACACAACAACAAAAACACACTGTAGAGAGCGGTTAAAAAGCATAATTCGCCCTATTATAAAAGTATTATTCCTTTTGGGGTAGCCTACATTCACACAAGAATCACAGAGTTCATGTAAGCAGCATCTTATCAAATATTTGAGTACAGATCGTTAAATACTAGAGAGAAGACTGTAAAATGAAATATTGTAAGCTCTTGATGTTTATCAAGACATTACAATAAAGTAAATGTGAAATTTAAGTGATTTTTAAAAAGACATTTGTGTGCCTTTTTCAGTTTTATTTTTTTCTGGACAGAAAACTGAAATCTTTTTACGAGCTGGCCTTCTTCAGTATTGGATGTGTGGCAGGTATTGAGAGAAGGGTCCTGGGTTATGGCTTTTTCTGCAGATTAGCAAATTAATCTGCTCCCAGAATAGCTAGGGAAAGTCAGGCTACCTGATTAACAGGGTGAATTTTAATTTGTTTCTATACCCTCCCAAAAAATTTTTAACGAAATTTGCATTTTAATACAAATGACTTCTAAATCAGGACAAGAAAATTCTCTTTCAGAATAAGGAGAAACCGGTTTGTCTACGTTTTGGAAGTTGATTAAGGATAAATTAGATGTAGTTCATAGATAAATATAAAATATATGCTTTATTCTTTTCTCACCTATTATGTATAATTAGAATTAATTTTACTTCATCATTCTCTTCCATGCTTTTTAAAAAGTAACCTCTAAAAAGCCATTTAACAAATTACTATTGTTTCTCTCTGATCGCAGTTGCAGTTGAACAATTTGAACAATCTTGGTTTGTAATTATTGTCAAATTATTCTAACATAAAATATTGGGTTGGTCAAAAAGTTCGTTCGGGTTTGTCTGTTACATCTTATGGAAAAACAAGAATGAACTTTTTGGCCAACCCATTATTTATGCCCAAACGTCTGCTGAAGGTTACCTATCCTTTAGATTTTCTGCATTTTTCAAGAACACCTTTCCCATCCTTTTCTCACTCTAAAAGGAGCTTTCATCACCCAGCTGAATCCTGCCAGGTCTTCCTTCCTCCCTTTAGGGATTAGATGCGGCTTACTTTACCTCTGTTCTGGAAGTATGAAATAAGAGGATAGTTGCTGGTGGTATTAGCAGCCCTAGCAACTGAGAATTAACTAACATTATTTTTAATCTAAAAAGATGCTATAGGGGCTTCCCTGGTGGCGCAGTGGTTAAGAATCCGCCTGCCAATGCAGGGGACATGGGTTCAATCCCTGGTCCAGGAAGATCCCACATGCCACAGAGCAACTAAGCCCGTGCACCACAACTACTGAGCCCGAGCGCCACAACTACTGAACCCCACGCGCCTAGAGCCCGTGCTCCGCAACGAGAGGAGCCACCGCAATGAGAAGCCTGCACACCACAATGAAGAGTAGCCCCTATTCACTGCAACTAGAGAAATCCCGTGCGCAGCTACGAAGACCCCAATGCAGCCAATAAAATAAAATGAAATAAAATAAAAAGATGCTATAAAGTTATGTCTTCAAACCTGAGGAAAATTTCTGCCAGGCCTACCAATTCAATGTATTACCCCCATAAGTGTCTTTGCTGTGTATCCTAGGTGAATTCTTTCTTTAATGGGACTCAAGTCCTATGAAGAAAGAAGGCATATGATGTTCCCTGTTGGAGCCCATCAAGTAGCAAGAGGTTGTGTGGTATAACCACGTAGGTTTGCATATCAGAAGTTACTAATCAGGTCATCTCACTTTCAATCCTGTGTGTTTCCATTCAATTCAACAAGTATTTATTGACTGTATAGAGGTGAGCAAGATAGTAATAGAGAGAGCCTCACATATAGATAGTAAGGGCAGGGAGCAGGCTGGCCGGGACAAATAGGGGTAGAATTGGGAAAGGCTGTGAGTTCCTGGAGAACAGGGACCAAGTCTGACCTTTTGTCTGACATTTATTCAATTTTTTCAAGGCATGATTTCAGCAGGCAGAGTTGACTGTGAAGGCCACTTGGCAGATGAAGTTTACACAGGTGGCAAGGATATTAAGAGACTTAGCAGGCAAGAGAACAGCAGTGTCCCATGGACCAGAATCCATACATATGGAGGACTAGTAAAACGCAAAGCTGGAAAGGTTACTTGGCATATTGTGAAGGGCCTTAGCAGAGGACTTTGGATTTAATTCAGTCAACAATGGAAAGCTAATGAAGAATTTTAATCAGAAACACTGTCATGATTAGAGCTGGAAGTGTTCTTCAGGAAGATTAATCTCACGTTGAATGGGATGTATGATTATGGATGGTGATTAGGAAAGGCTGGCAGTTAACTAGTTCAGAGGTTATCGCCTGGTAGTCCAGGTGAGAGGTACAAAGGCCTGGGAGCAAAGACAGCTGGCGCCACCCCCTTTCCACAGCTTTTTCCCTTTGGTGCTTACCATTCCCATCTTGCCTACCTGATGGCTTCCCACTGCAAGCACCCCCATCTCTTTGACTGGGGGCCTTCTCTAGCCATGGAAGCCTGCTGAGCCTCTGCTCAGGGCCGACCAGAGTGCCAGGGAGTTAACATCCTCCAGGAGCTGCCTTCAACCAGTGGCTGAAGCGAACTGGTGGGCAAATAACCCAGCTCCCTTGCCACTTGGTTGGGATAATTTTGAGCCTTGTTCTATAGTCTCCCAAAATGCCCCAAGGGGATTCAGTCCCAGTTGTCCACAGCCACAAACAGCTGGGTAACATTCTTTACTGGCTTCCTACTCTTTCTGACTCACACTCACTCACCACTCCCCTACTCCCCATTCCCCCTATCACCTTCTAAATGAACCGCTTGCACTCACATCCTTGTCCTTGGGGCTTTCTGAGAGAATCTAACGAACCAGGGCCTTTACTAGAGTGGAAAGAAGGGCTCGCCTGTGTTTCCTGAAAAGATTCTGGGGAGGAAGAAGCTACAAGTCTTGGAAGTTTATTGGCTATGGGTTAAGGGAGAGGAAGAAGGCAGTGTCACCTACAGTTTTAACTAAGAAAATGTAGATGTCATTTATAGAAAAATGGGAAGTTAGGAGAAGCATTAGGAGTTTTCATAAAGAGATAAAAGAGTTTACTTTGGGACATTTTGAGTTTGAAGTACTGACAGAACATTACTTCTAGAACTTGGGAATTTGCATCTGGAGCCCAGGAAGAAGGAAGAGACTGGAGACTCAGGTTTAGTCGCTGCTTAGAGGTGGTTGATAAAGCTGTGAAGGTAGACCAGACCTCCAGGAATTGGGTATTGACCAGAGAATGAGCAGATGCAGGCCTACGACAAAACTTATGGAAATGAATTCTCATATTTGGGGTTGTGGGGAGAATGACAGGAAATGGAAAGCCAGCAGCAGGATGAGAACAGGACGAAGCCATCACGGAAGCTAAGGGAGCGGCCGGCAGGCGGCAGATCGTGCCGGAGAGCCTCTAGATGCGCTGAGTTTCAGAGTTCTGGCAGCTTTGATCCACACCAGCATTATCAGTTCCCAACTTAACGTAATCCACTGGGAGAAAAACATTTAGGGAAAAATAAGCTCCTGTGTCTGAGCGTGCCAGATATTGATTTGCTTACTAAATATCTCATGGAACCCTAGTGCTTTACAAGAAGTAGTTTACTTGTTACAAACATAAACTCCAAGCTCTGCTACTCTGTGACCTTTGGCAAATTACTCAACCTTGCCGAACCTCAGTTTCCCCACTTGTAAATAAGGAACGAGGTGCTATTTCTGGTCCTTCCTGGAACTAAAATTCTCTGATCCTAATAATTTTCCATAGGCCATTTTTCTCATACCCTAACTCTGTGTGTATGTACATACATGTACACACATACTTCACTTGAAGCCTGCATAACAAGAGTATGTGTTGGTGATTGTTTATAAATAATACAGAAATTTAAAAACTATGCAGTGTGAATAAACTCATGTGTAGTAAAAATGCCAAGTAGGGATGATCTTTTTCACCGGAATTCTTGTGACAAATTCTGCAGTCACTATGAATGAGACTGGTAGTAGATATTATTCTGTTTAGATTTTACATTGAATTTGTGCCCCTCAAATGCATTTAATCTCAAAGTATTTTTGGAAGTATCTCAGCTTCGTCACTTACTAGCTGTTCAGGAGTTTACAGGAGTTGCTTAACCTCTCTAAACTCAGTTTTCTATTAAAAACTCAGTTTCCTAAATATAATAATAGGATCTTCCTCAGGGTTTTGTGGACACAAATTTAATCATTCAGTAAATGTTAGCCATTGTAAGTACCATCAGGTTAACATTTGTCTTTTGGTGAGCTTTATATTTGCAGATCTCAGAAAGATGGTAGTAGGCAATAGGAGTATTTTAGCCTTGAGTTTAGGTGGAGGCGTCAGTGAAAATTGTAATTTTCTCAGACTACTCATTAGTAATTGAATGGTGGGTGGCACATAACCTTCCAATCATAGTTTACTGGAATATTACAATCAGGGTGGTACACATAACTTGTTTCGGTATTTTTACTAGGGTAATAAAAGGGTTATCAGATTTCTCTCTTTGTTATTAAATTTCTGGTTATTTTATCTCACATATACTTTATTCATATATACACTCTCACATACATTGTACAGACAGGATTGCCTTCTGCTCCCAGATCTCAAATAAAGCATCTGTGAAGCTTTTCTGCTGGAAACAGAGCCCTTATTAATGAAATTCACATGAAAACCATTTGTTTTAATGCATTATGTATTGAGACATAATCAGCTTTACATATTTTAACATTTTAAGTGTCTGTTTTCAGTGTAGCACAGCTGGGGTTATATGGAAATATTATTGAAAAAGAAAATATTTAATTAATAAAGCACACTGGATGTCGCTTTATCTAGAGTGAAGGCAGTGCCAGAAAATCACACTCCTTCATTGGTAGACAGCACTCAAGATAGAGAAAACAGCTCCCCAGTAAGAAAGGAATCACAATTTAAATTTTTTGTGGTATTGTTGGAAAGCCTTTTTTGGTTGCTTGATTGTGTTTTTTAATAAGAATTACTTTGGCTTTGGCTTTGTCGGGCATAAGTTGTTGTTTTTTTCCTATAAAAAGGTGTGATTCTCCACTTTTTCTGCCTAAATTGACTCTGTTCTTGTTTAGTTAGAGACACATTTGAGTAGAGTACTGCATATCTGTTTAATTTGAGGTATTTGTATTGGTCTTGCCCCATTTTCGTCCAGGCTTTCTTGCATGATCAGAGTCTTTTGTTAGTGCCATCTCAAATAACACTGACCCTAAATGGCATATATGTGTACTGCAAGACAGGAAAATGATAAATTATTATGACTCATAGTATGTGCAAACAAAGGTCATTTTCTCATATTTATGACTTCTTGCTCTTTTTTACAATTCTGCATTATACAAATGATGAACCTCCTGATTATAATTTTTGTGCTTTACCTGTCGTTGCTTGCAGACGCCAAGGACTTACTGTTGTGCGAACACTGAAGACTTGGAGACGGTCATTCAGCATGTTCACAGTCTGTACCCTTCTGCTCCATTCCTGGCAGCAGGAGTTTCAATGGGAGGGTAAGGTTTTTCCTTTCTAAAATGTCCAAAAGGGAAGTGGTGCTAGCGACTGCCTCTTTCAGACGACTGTAAGCTGCATGGGCATTTAAATGTTTGATTATTTTTATCATATTTCTCCACATGTGGCTGAATGGATGAAGGAATTAATTCAGGTAAATTTTAATATTTTCCTTGACTACTGGTCTCTGTGGTGAGAAGTATACAAGTACCTCCTCGGGGTGCTTAGGGTTTTGTGAGCCCGAAGGCTTGTCCGAACCCCATGGAGTTGATTTCTATCACTGGGTGGTAGCCACGTTGACCTTCAGATTCCCTGATGTATTCCCAGCCATCACTGCCACCGTGTTCTCCAGGACTATTCAGGAAGCTGAACTTGTACCATGACTTTCATCACTCCAGTTGTAGAAATAATTATTATTGCTCTCTCCAACTGAAGAGGCCTTCAAAACAGTTTTTCCCCAGGTGGTGTTTTTCTTGTTTGTTTTGTCTTGTTTAGTTTTGCTGCTGGGCAAATGGACCTTCCCTAGAATGCTCTCCTAGAAACTGTGAAATGCTGTTTGTAACCCCCTACTCCAGCTGCTATTTTAAGCAAATGAATATTTTAATTGGTGCTGCTTGCATAGGGGCTTTTTTGGACCTTCTATGCCATGTATATATTTATATTTTATATTTATATACTTAGGCTTATTGCTACTAATAATTGTTTAATCTTTTTGTTGTAGTAATAGTGAGCTTAATACAATCCAAAATTTTTATTATATGGCATTTTGCTATGCTTAGATTACCTAAAGCATTGTCCAAAATCAACAAACACATGAGATAGAAAATGCTATATTTTTCTTAATTTTGTAATTGATTTATCTGTCATTTCAGTTTTTAGAACATTTTAGGAGCCTGTTTACTTGAAAATGAACAGCTTTGCAAAAGATAGGCTCTAAAATATCGGCTCTAACAACAGCTTTTTAGATTCTGATAAACATAAAACTAAGAAGAAAAGAATACGTTTCTTACATTAGCATGGAAGGTCTGACTTGACCTACTAAAGGAAGAAATCTGAATCACCGCAGAAAACCCAGGCAGAATCTGTGAATTGTGCTTAAAGGAAAGGATTTCACTTCTCTTTCCTTTGCCCCATAATGAGAACCTTAAAGGACAAGGTGCCCAGCTGAACTTTCTTCCTTTAATCATATAAATTCTTTACTTTTTAAAAAGCCAGACCTTACATAAACAGGCCCAGATTCTCTGTTCAGAGGTTCCTGGGAAATGCCTATTCTTGTCGAACTGAAGCCTCAGTGCGAACTTGACCGCTAGCCTCTGCAGCTTGTTGAATATTAATGTCTTGTAAATGGTTCAAAGGAAGTACCCCTTCTAGTTGCCTAGCACTGTGACATGTTCCCAAGTGGGTTTACCACTCGGGGATGTGTTTTACAGCTTGACACATTTTTCTTTTTGGAGATGTAGCAGACAGAAGCGTCTGTCAAAGATCCTTATGCCCAGGCTGGGTAATCTCCAAGCCTGTGATGCCTGGGGCCAAGTAAGGGTTTTGAGACAGAACTAAGTCTAGCCAAGGAATCCACACTGCTCTAGACTCAGTCTGATTCCAATCTCCCAATGAGTTGGTAAACTAGCTTCAAAAATGTATAGACATTCCCAAATATATATAAAGGTAAGAAGAGTATAATGACGCCTCATATATACTCATCACCCAGCTTCAATAACTATCAACTCAAGGATAATCTTGTCAGTAGTACCACCCCCCCATTCTCTCTCAACTCTGATTATTTTAAAATAAATTTTAGACATCATTTATAAAGATTTCTGTAGGTATCTCTAACGGGTAGAGTCTCTTAAACAACAACCACCACCCATCACAATACTTGATTACATTTGAACAAAACTAACAATAAGGGGCTTCCCTGGTGGCGCTAGTGGTTGAGAGTCCGCCTGCCGATGCAGGGGACTCGGGTTCGTGCCCCGGTGCGGGAGGATCCCACATGCCGCGGAGCGGTTGGGCCCGTGAGCCATGGCCGCTGAGCCTGCGCGTCCGGAGCCTGTGCTCTGCAGCGGGAGAGGCCACAACAGTGAGAGGCCTGTGTACCGCAAGAAAACAAACAAACAAACAAAAAAACCTAACAATAATTCCTAAATATCATCAAATATTCAGTCAGTATTTCATTTCCCCATCAGTCTGTTGGCTGGTTTTTACAGTTTGTTTGAGGCAGCAGACAGCTAAAGTCCACATATTGAGATTGATATGTCTCTTAAATCTCTTAATCCATGGGTTATCTTTTCTCTCTCTCTCTCTCTCTTTTTTTTTTTTTTTTTTTTGTGAAAATGGAGTCTTTTACTTGCCAAAGTAAGACAGCTTTTTGGGGGGTAATGTCTTGACATTATTTTACTCCTGAGTAATAACTAAGAAGCATCCCCACCTACTCGGTCATAGCTATTCCTGGTCCTTCCTACTCCTGAGGTTCACTTCCAACCCTTTCAATTGCCTATTACATCAGACTCAGAAATCTCTGACCTCCAGCCAAAGAATAGGGCCGCCAAAACTAGGACCCTAGAATGACCCTTTTGCAGGAGAGTAAGCGTTATCTTCTAAATAGCTTAGTGAACCACAGTACTATAAACCAGGAATACAGTCATTAACGAAGAGTTGTTTTCAAGAACGAAATCTCCAGCCTGAGGTCTCAGCCCTGGAACAGAAAATCACTGAAGTAGTTTCTGACACTAAGGAAATGCTGAAGCTGTTGGCCTTTGGCAGTCTGTCTAACCTACAGTCACTCAGCCTACAGTTGGGATGAATTTTAAAACACCACATGGAGCCATGTGAATCTTTCTGCTGTGCTGTCATATTTTCAGTAAACCCTGGACAACAGCAACAAAAACAACAACAACAAAAACCATGAAAACTCCATTTTTAATCTAAAATCTCATCACATTCACTCTGTAAATGGATTTTTTTCCATTTGGGCTGTATAAAAAGAATTAGAGAATTTTTACTCATTTGTCCTATTTCAGAACCTGGGCAATTGGAGAAATAAAGAATGGAAAATATGGGAAACAGAATTTAGGCTATCATCCTTTCTCTTAGTTGGCAATGTCAAACTTAGATTTCTGACATTACTGCAGGTTAAACTCCATTCTTGTCTCTCTTACCAAAATAGAACTAGAGTAGAATCAGGAAAATTGATAAAACGCAAGGAAAATATGTGATAGGAGATAAGGACAAATAGCAAGAGGGAGTAGGGAGAGAAAACAAGTGACTTTAGGGTCCAACTGCTCTGCCACAATTCAGAAAGTCTAACTCTAGACGAGGGAGCCCTTACAAACTTGCTGTAGGGTACAAGGATGCAAAGGCAACCGGAATGGCCACCCAGACCAATTACTCAGAATCTCTGAAGATGAGACCCAGACGTCGATAATAGTTTTAAAAACTCCACAGGTGATTCCAACATGCAGCCACATTTGAAAGCCACTCCTTCTGTGATCTTTCATCTATGCCAAGCCTTGGCAAACCACAGCCTGGAGGCCAAATCTGGCCAGCTGTCTGTTTTTGTACAGTGCAAGAGCTAAGAGTGGTTATTATATTTTTTTAATGGTTGGAAAAATCAAAACTATTTCATGACATGTGAAAAGTATATGAAATTTCAATTTCAATATCCACGTCTAATGTTTTATTGAAACATGGCCATATCCATTTATTCACGTATTGTCTATGGTTGCTTTCAAATTATAATCACAAGGTAGTTGCTACTGAGATTGTAGGGCCACCAAAGCCCAAAACATTTACCTTGTGATCCTCTATAGAAAAAGTTTGCCTGAAACACCCCCATGTATTAAATTAAACACTCAACTGGAGGCTGGGGCCCAGGGAATTGCAAATTTTTAATAAATCCCCAATATCATTTTGAAAACAACAAAAAGAAAAACCACTCTTATGGTGGCTTTTTCTTATGTTTTACTTCATAGAACGGTACACATGTAAGTAATAACTGTATGCTTTGTCCCATTCTGAATATAGCTGACTGCAAGATAAATAAATAGGTGAATGTAAGGAAAGAATAGAGATACTTGCATGGTTTTCCAAGATAAAGGACTTGGACACTGGTTTATATTTTTCTTCTCCATAGTTAAAGTCCACAATTAGAAATGGGATGTCTTGAGAGAGACAACAAATTCATCATTTGAGTTTTCTGTCTTTCCTCATTTTAGAATGCTGCTTTTAAATTACCTTGGCAAAATGGGGCCAAAAACTCCTTTGAAGGCAGCTGCAACTTTTTCAGTTGGTTGGAATACTTTTGCTTGCTCGGAGTCATTGGAGAAACCACTGAACTGGCTGCTTTTTAATTACTACTTGACAACTTGCCTCCAGTCTTCCATTAATAAGTGAGTCATCTTTAACACCTGATGTCTGCAAACTCCTTGGATTACGTGTTTTCAAGCATAACACTGCTAATATATGTATATTTATGTTTGCATTATATGCATTTACTACTGTACCAAAATATTCTTTCTATTGTCAATATATACAAAAATAAAAAGATTTTAAGTATAAGCTAAAAATACAGATAAAAGCTCTGTTTTCTTTCTGTACCCCAGTGGATTACCTTGTACAACCTGTAGGCTCTGTGCCCCACTTGGAAGATCACCATTTCATCACTGTTCTAAATTATTCTAAAAGAATAAAAACATTAGTCTCAAATGTGTTGAATAACATTATGGGCTATTTCCCTGGATTTTCTACTTGTTGCTAATCTTATTAGTACCTAATTCTCCCCTAGGTAGTAAGTAATGTATTAAGTGTTTTTAGAGACGAATAATATGATTTCTAAGCATGTGTTATGAACATAGTATGTTTTAGTGGCTTAGGAGAATGCTTCTAAAATATGGATATTCTCAGCCCCTACAGTTCTTAACATTACCAAAATATTATCTTTGCATTAGTTTTTCTGAAATTGTTTAGGTATCTTCTAACAGTTAAACAGTGTGGCAACAAAGAACATGGGATGTTTCTGTTTATTTTTTGATAACTGTTACCATGCATTTTTAAGTGAATTGACAAATTTAAATATAAACTCTAAATAAAAAGTACAGTTAATTTGTGCATAACTTAACTGAAAACCGTAGTTACCCCGAAAGTTGACATTAGACACTGCATTAAACTTAACCTATTTTGGGGAGTTCTCTGGTGGCCTAGTGGTTAGGATTCTAGGCTGTCACTGCCGTGGCCCAGGTTCAATCCCTGGTTGGGGAACTGAGATCCCGCAAGCCATGTGGCATGGCCAAAAATTAAAAAAAAAAAAAAAAAAAGAAAGATCAATATACATTCCTTAATTAAAAAGTACTTTATTAAAAAAAAACTTAACCTATTTGTTACATTACAGATGTTGACTATAAAATACTGCTAAAAATACTACAGAATCGTATTTTTATTCATGGTCACTGAAATGGGGGACAGTAGCAAGAAAAAGGAAGAGAATGATTTGAATTAAAATATAGGTTATACAAGAAAAATAACCAACATTTAAAAATAAGTATACAACCTAGATGGGTGGGATGGGGGGCCGTGGGAGGGAGGTCCAAGAGGGAGAGGATATATGTATACATATAGCTGATTCACCTTGGTGTACAGCAGAAACTAACATTGTAAAGCAATTATACTCCAATAAAAAAAATTTTTTTAAGTATACAAAAATATAAATTCTAATTTTCAATATAGCAATTTAAAAAATAAGATAAATCTTCAGTTGATTTACCCAGTTGAAAGCTTCTGGCTTAAGTGAGGCCTTTTTGGCCAAATTGGCTTAATAGCATTGGTGTGTAGGTACAATTTGTTATGAAACAACACTTTCATTTATTATTGTTATTTTGTTTATTATTACTGGTTCCTTCTTCCTCAATTAAGAAAAAGTACTTTTAGAAAATGTCTTCATGTACTTCAAATACTGTATGATATCACTTATGTGTAGAATCTAAAAATTACAACAAACTAGAACAAAAAAGAAGCAGACTCACAGAGAACGAACTAGTGGTTACCAGCGGGGAGAGGGAAGTGGGGGAGGGGCAATATAGAGGTAGGGGATTTTTTAAAAGGGGATATAACATAATAAAATCATGTATGTGAAACTTTTGAAAATTGTAAAGCACTATAGAATTTAAAGAATCATTCAATAAAAAAATAAACTTTACAAAAAGTCTTCAGGACAAATATCAATGTATTCCTGCCATGTCTAATTAAGTAAATATTTATTGAGTAACAACTTTATTCCCTGTTCTAAGTTACTTATCATTATGTATTTTAGGTATGTTTGAGATGGGAATGACCTTAATTTTTTACTTTTGAAATTTTTTCCAGGCACCGGCATATGTTTGTAAAACAAATTGACATGGATCATGTCATGAAGGTAGGAGAGAAACTTTATGTAATACGTTTATTTCCTTTTTTGATTCCAAGAATAAATATAATCGGTTTTTGTTTTTCAGGCTAAATCCATAAGAGAATTTGATAAGCGATTCACTTCAGTCATGTTTGGCTACCGAACAATTGACGATTATTATACTGATGCCAGTCCAAATCGTAGACTGAAATCAGTAGGGATTCCAGTGTTGTGTCTGAATTCTGTGGATGATGTTTTTTCACCCAGTCATGGTAAACTTAACATCTTTGTATACATTTTGACATGAATTAACTGTTTTAAAATATTTTAGGAAGGGCTTCCCTGGTGGCGCAGTGGTTGAGAGTCCGCCTGCCGATGCAGGGGACACGGGTTCGTGCCCCGGTCTGGGAAGATCCCACATGCCGTGGAGCGGCTGCGCCCGTGAGCCATGGCCGCTGAGCCTGCGCGTCCGGAGCCTGTGCTCCGCAACGGGAGAGGCCACAGCAGTGAGAGGCCCGCGTACCGCAAACAAAAAACCAAAACCAAAAAAAAAAATATATATATATATATATTTTAGGAAAATAACAGTAATAAGAAACGTCAGTCATATAATGTTTTCTACTGTGATAAACAGAAAAAAAAAACCGTGATACTCATAATTTAGTATCTAAATGTCTCAGATCACTTTAAACGTCTTCATAGACCCTTATCTAGTCTACTGTGAGAGCCTCAGAACAAATTATGATTCAATATTTTGTTTGTTCTCATTTTTACAACTTTTCCTTCTTATAAAATAACTGTTCTTTGGACAGACTATGTTTACAGTATCTTTGCCTCAAGAGTACATTGTCATCACTTGCCCTTTCTTCCTGAGGGTTTTTTTTTTTTTTAAAGAGTAACTTCTACTGTTTTTATTTTTATTTATTTTTGGCCACGCAGCTTGCGGGATCTTAGTTCCCTGACCAGGGGTTGAACTCATGTCCCCTAGGAGGGGGGAAGCACGGAGTCTTAACCACTGGACTGCCAGGGAAGTCCCTTATTCCTGAGGTTCTTATACAGAAGGCTTTGGAGTTTTTTCCCCCTTTTAACCTAGAAGAGAGCTTGAGACTTTATTAATATGATGTCCTTGGATAACTCAATGAATGTAGCACATTCGGACTATAAGGTCATATTTGAAGGGAAAGAGTCTGTTTTCCCCCAGATACTACATAAAAGAAAATTATGCCCAAATTAACTTCCTTGTTCTCTTAATTCAAGAAATACGGAATTCTGTAACAAAGATATATATGGATGTGTTCATACATTAAAGCAATATAAGACGCCTAGAAGTGATCATACTATCTTAAGGATAAGTAGACTTGACCTCTAATTTTTTTCTAATGAAATTTCATAAAGCTTTTTATAAAACTTTTTTTCCTTATTTCTCCCTTAAATACTTTTAAAACATTTTCCCCAAGTACTTCATTAAAAAAAATTATTTTGAGTACAAACACAGCACGTACGTATTGCCAAAATTTCAGAAAATCCCCAAAGTATGTTTTAAAAAAGTCACTTACCGTCTCTTTAGGGGATATCATTTTAATGTGTGATTTATGATTAAATCACAGGTAATTTTAGATGACTGGAACTTTTGGTCTTTGACCACAAATCAAAAAATTAAACTGTGAACTTTTTTTTTTTTTTTTTGGCCTCTGCGTGCAGCCTTGTGGGATTTTAGTTCCCCCACCAGGGATTGAACCCGGGCCCTCAGCAGTGAGAGCACGGAGTCCTAACCACTGGACAGCCAGGGAATTCCCTTAACTGTGAACTTTAATAATCAGTCGAATTACATGGAGATTGTTTAGCCTATTTTCATTGGATTAAGGAAGTTCAGTATTTCTCTATTTTTATATTTCATGGACCCTTCTTCCACCAACAAAAATTTCCCAGCATTTAACTTGTCTTGACCCACTTGGTTGAAGTTTAAGCTCACTATTTCTTATTCTTTCCCAGCCCTTAAAATCATCTTGCCACATTAAAGTAGTAGACAGTGGTCTGCATTCTGAGAGCACAGGCAGCCAGCATCTTTCACATGACTCGAATGGCCCAGCCTTTCGTTCTTCTGATATGACTGTAACTATCAGTGTGTTAGAAATTCCTGACTGTATCCAGAGTGTGAAATTGGGGCTCTTAATAATTCCATTAGAGACAAATGAAGCACTCGTAATCTAAGCCCTTAGTGTAAGGTGAAAAAGGAAAAACATAAATAGTATCAGTCATTTCACCTGCCCCTTAAGCTCTAACACCTGATCCCAAGATAGATGTTCTGTTTTAGGTGTAGCTAGATAAGGATGTGAGTTCAGGACCCGTTTAGGACAAGGACTTGGCTTCCTAGGCCTTGATTTAGGTTCTCTAGGTTTATTCTTCAAGGAATGTAGTGAGAGGTCCAATTTATTTTTCTTTTTGCTGCGCCCTGCAGCTTGTGGGATCTTAGTTTCCCAGCCCTCGGCAGTGAAAGCACGGAGTCCTAACCACTGGATGGCCAGGGAATTCCCTGAGAGGTCCAATTTAGATCATCTAAACATGCAGTTTGGGCCCCGCAGCAGCTCTATCTTCAAAGGGTCTCAGTTGTCCTATAATGTGTCAGCTTCCTTTCCTTCATTGGAAGGGTAGGGAGATCTTACCTTTAATGAACTCATTTACCCCTAAGACTCTACCCAAGATACGAAGGTCTAATTACTGGATCAACCATGTTATCTTAATTAGGGATTAGGGATATAAGATTTAGCAGTATCTGAAATCAAAACACTTCTCATGCCAGGTCGTGATCCATTATAGATCTTAAATCAAAAGGTTTCACTGTTTGAACTCTAAGCCTGGGGGGAAAATAAAAATAAAACAACTTTAACTCATGTCCTTTAAAGTTTTTACTCAGCATAATTTTGTAGAGCATTTGAAGAGACTGTCCTTACTGGAGGATTATTTAAATACAGCAATTATATTTTCAAAATAAAGTTTTTCTTTCTCCTGACTATAAACAGAAATTCAGAGAAGGAAAAAAATAAATAAAATAAAATAATCACCAGTGTTTTACCACCCAAAGATAAACACTGTTACCACTTGAGAGTATTATATGCCATTCTTTTTTGCTATCTATATGTTTTTAAAAATCATATGTATAATTTTGTATCCTTAATACAGCCACCAATTGGTCTCAGGAATCTAACTTCATGTAAAGTTAACCAAAGTCATACATAATGAATTTATAACTCTCACAAAGGTGATAAGATTAGTTTGGGTTTTTTTCTTGGTGTAGCACCTAAGTGGAAATCTTATAACATAATGTAAGTATTCACCATTTCTTGAATTATTTAATTTCTCAAAACAAGACTGGGCCTATACTTTTGTGTTGTGATTAATTACTCGATTGATTCTTCCAAAATTGATGGTCCAGTATATAACTGTGAACATGAACTGTTATAAGAATATAGGTGGTTGATACAAATTAGTCAGACTTATTCCATTAGCCATACTCATTATGAATATTTATTTGTTTAATGATGTTTTGATTTATAATGATTGGAAATGATAAAGGCACATACTTTTCCTAACAAAAACTGTTAATAATTATATATTTTTCTCTCTCCTTCCCTTCTCTTATCCTCCCCCCGCCTATTTTTTGTCAAGCTATTCCAAGAGAAACTGCTAAGCAAAACCCTAATGTTGCTTTGGTCCTTACTTCTTATGGAGGCCATATTGGTTTTCTGGAGGGAATCTGGCCAAGACAGTCCACTTACATGGATCGAGTCTTCAAGCAGTTTGTGCAGGCCATGGTTGAACACGGACATGAACTCTCTAGCATGTAGTTCTTCAGGTGCATTTTGTCTAAACCACCGTATAAAGGCAGCTCAGCTTACTGCACAAATCTTAATTACTGTATATAAAGCAAATTAGCCAGCAGGTGGTGAAGAGGTCCAGAATGACATGCAAAAACTACTTTTTGGAGTAACAAAACAACTTTGTAGCAAGAAATAAAATATAGATTTAGACTGTAACTTATGTAGATTTTATTTTTACTATGCCTTACCAAGTATGACCTTAAATAAAGTAGTACAAACATGGAATTGCACTTAACCAAAACTATTGTGTAAAAAGATTTTAATTCCTCAGGGTTTTAATTTGGGCTAGTATTATTTTAGATAATTTATTTTAGGTGATTTATGGTACTTTAATAATTGTAATAGGACTTGACTTTGTTTATTTGAATGTAAGTTATAAGTTGGCACATTCATAAGGGTATTTATACCTAATGACGGTAACATGAAAACTGAAATAAGATAAAATACAATGTGCTAAATCTTTTACGTATTTTAACTTTAAAAGGCAAATGCAACAAATGTTAGACTTCTATACATGTTCTTTTACTCTAATAATATTAAATTAAGGCTGACTTATGTTTTATAATGATTATAGTTCACATGCTTATTTTTTAAATAGTGTATGTGCATACTTATATATCATTATATTAAATAAATTCTACCATTTTAAATTGTTTCTTTGTGAGATTTTATCCACAAAAAAGTAATCCCTAGAAAGTAATTTGTGATTTCATAAATGCATTAGTAAGAAATATTAAAACTGTATTGTTTCACAGTTTCCAGAATATTGGGCTCCCACCGTTCGTACCAATTAAAAATACTTTCAGCTACAGGAAACCCATCTAACAGTGATTTAGGAATAACAATATTTAATTATCTTGCATCACAAGAAGTCTCCATGTAAGCAGTCTCCAGATGTAGGTGTTTATCATTTATCAGTGTCATCAAAGATGCAGGCTCTTTCTGTTGCCACATCCCTAGCAGGCAGGGTAGCCAGTTATCTCCTAGACACAGGATGGCTGCTGCAGCTCAGACATCACATTTGTATTCAGAGAAGAAAAAGGCAGAAGGAGTGGGGCCAGACACATCTGCCCTTTTGGGAAAGTGAAAGCTTTCTCAGAAGACTTGTACTTATATCTATTGGCCAGACCTGTGTCACATGGTCACCCTGGTTGACTGGGAGGCTGGCAAATCAAGTATGTAGACTTTTCCAATTGTAGTGGAGGCAAGCAAGGGGGAGGGGATTGGTAGTGGTTGTTGGGCTATCCAGGCAATAGTGTTATCTTCTATACCATTCAACATCTTTTTTTTTTTTTTAATTTACTTATTTATTTATGGCTGTGTTGGGTCTTCATTGCTGTGCGGGCTTTCTCTAGTTACAGTGAGCGGGGGCTACTCTTCATTGCGGTGCATGGGCTTCTCATTGCGGTGGCTTCTCTTGTTGCAGAGCATGGGCTGTAGGCGCCAGGGCTTCAGTAGTTGTGGCTCGCGGGCTATAGAGAGCAGGCTCAGTAGTTGTAGCGCACGGGCTTAGCTGCTCCGCGGCATGCAGGATCTTCCCAGACCGGGGCTCAAACCCATGTCCCCTGAATTGGCAGGCAGATTCTTAACCACTGCACCACCAGGGAAGTCCCTCGCCATCTTTTCCCTCCTTTTTTTTTTTTTTTTTACTATTTCCACGATTTATAAAATATGTATATTTTTGCCCAGGTATCACATTAAGAGAACCATGTAATAAAAGCATATTAACACAAAATTGTTTACTAAAAATGCCATCTTTTGGAGAGTTCCTGATTGTGTACTTGTAGACTCCCATGTAACTGTGTCTAGAACAATAGCACTGATAATGCCAGTGATTTTTTGCCCATTCAGCATATATTCTGATTCAACAGTGCTAATAACTTTCAGTTGGCATGGTTTGGGTGGGGCTGATCCTGCCTTTCAGAGTTATCGTGAAGATTTTAAACAAATTATGTCAGGAAGTCTGTCTACCCATTGGCCATTGTCAGATTTGGGTAGGTAGCCCCTGACCTCCCTCTACACACAAAAATTACTTCCAGCTAGATTAATGAGATAAGCACTTTCTAAATTCATAAAAGTACTAATGAAAATATAGGAAGTTATTTTCATAATTTTAGAATGGAGAAGTCCTTAAGCAAAATATAAAAATGAGAAGCCGTAAAGAACAAAAGTGACGGATATATTCATGTAAAGATTAAAAAAAAACTTCAGTTCTACAAAATTACCATAACCAACATTAAAATACAAATGACAGAAAAAATATTGATATTTGCAATATATAAAAGGTTAATATATCAAATAGCTAAAGAACCCCTAAAAATTGGTAATGAAATATCTGATAAAAAAATGGTCAAAGGATATACAAGAGACTCATAGAATAATAGCAAGTTTATAAAAAGGTGAACAATTTCACTAGTAATTTAGGAAATGCAAAATTTGAAAACACAGATATTTGTGACCATCAAATTGTGAGTTTAATAACATACAGGATTAGTAATATACAGTGTTGGTGATAGTGTGGGGAAATAGTTACTCAAATTGTTGGTGGGTATGTAAACTAGCAATTATTTTTTGGAAGGCAAAAAATTTTGACAGTTAAAATACAAGAGCAACCATATTTAGCAATTCCATTTTGAAGAATGTATCCTATAGAAAATCTAGCAAGGGTGTGTAAAGATATAGGTTTGTTGCAGCTTTGGACATTCAGGATGACAACTTATTTAGTAGGGGAATGGATAAATTATGACACATTCACATGATAGAGCCACCAAAAATAATGAGGTAGCCCTTTATGTACTGATTTATAAAGACATTTCTGATAGGTTAATGAAAAACAATTTATTCATATATATAGGATCTCATTAGTATAAACAAAAATAAAATATAGCTCTACATGCATGCGATAGTGTGTGTGTTAGTTACAATGAAATGAGCATTTTCATGTGTTGATGTGGAGGGTAAGCTATTCTTCCCAGCAGTTCCTCCACACACTAATAAGCTCTGAGAAAGAAGGGCTGTGTTTTAATTATTTCTACATCCCAAGCACTTAGCATATTGCCCGGAACAAAGCAGGTCCTTAGTCAAGATTAGCTGAATAATAGTGGTTTGTATAAGAATGAAAATACTACCTTGCAAGCCAGTTCCCTGATTTGAAAAGTTAATTTTAAGTATATCCTGGAATTTTTTCTAAAACTGTCTCCTCAGTTTCTCTGGGTTATTATCATTAAACATTTATTCAAAGCCTCACAGAGCATTGTTTTCGAAATAGGGATACAAATGGATACAATAGCTTTCTTTTCCTTCTTTCCTTTTTGACAGTGCCCTATACATTTTTTTATATCTTGAACCTAGTGCAAACACATACGTTTTGTTACAGACCCTACCCAGTCGGTCCCTAACAAGGGACCTTCTGCATGGTCTCTTTTGAGCCAACAGCAGAAATAGAGACACAAATGGAGAGAACAAACATATGGCCACCAAGGGGGGAAAGCGGCGGGGGAGGGGGGGTGAATTGGGAGATTGGGATTGATATGTATACACTAATATGTATAAAACAGACAACTAATAAGAACCTGCTGTATAAAAAATAAAATTAAAAAATTAAAAAAACAAAAAAAAACAAAGACCGAGTTTGGTTCAGTTGGCTTCAGGAGCAAAGAAAAGTTTTAGTCTTTGATCAAAGAACCGAGAGACACAGGCTACCACCCTAGAGCACCCACTCTCCCCCATACCCGTCGGCCGGGCTGCTTTGTAGGTATCTGGTCAGCGGGGAGGGGGTGGAGTTCTCCTGGGGCCAGCGCAGCTGTGCTGCTCACGCTCCAGATTGCAGTGCCGGGCGCAGCACCCCTGCACACGGCCGGCCACCGCCGTCTTGGATTGCGGTGCGCACGCAGCACCTCTGCACGTAGCCTGCTGAGGTGAGGAATCGGCACAACCACTTCGCAGGAGGAACCCTGTTCTGAAGGGCTGGGTGCAGAGGCCTCTAGAGGCGAGGCCTCTGCACCCAGCAAGTGAAACTAAGTGCAAAGGAAAAGAAACAAAAAAAGGTTAGACTTTATTACCCAGCTTCTACTTTTATTTCCAGGGCATTGTTAATGGACTCTGCTGCTGAGTTTTATAGAACGGTCTTTACTCTTACTCTGCGCAGTATTTGTAGTGCAATATACTCTCATATTTTGTAGCCCATCCTGTTCTAGTCTGGTCTAGTTTAATTTTCAACTATCCCATTTTCCTTTTTTATATTTATTTATTTATTTTAAAATAAATTTATTTATTTTTGGCTGCGTTGGTTGCTGCATGCGGGCTTTCTCTAGTTGCGGTGAGCAAGGGCTACTCTTCGTTGTGGTGGCTTCCCTTGTTGCCGAGCACGGGCTCTAGGCGCACGGGCTTCAGTAGTTGCCTCACGCGGGCTTAGTTGCTCCGCGGCATGTGGGATCTTCCCGGACCAGGGCTCGAACCCGTGTCCCCTGAACTGGCAGGAGGATTCTTAACCACTGTGCCACCAGGGAAGCCCCCCCCCATTTTCCTTTTTTAAATGAAAGTGGGAAAATGAAAAATTCTCGTTAATTCTTAAATCTGGGCCATGGGTATATGAGACTCATTGCATTATTCTACTTTTGTGCATCAAATTTTCTTAATGCTTTTTAAAAATTAAATGCGCACCTTTGAGACCCACTAATGGGTTGCAACGTAGTTCGAAAAACACTGGAATTCTAGAAGTTATCAGAAGTTAAAAGAAAGAAGTCACTATTGTCTGTGGCAGTTGTCACACTTAGTTGTAATAGCTTCTTTGCTTATCTGCTTTCCCCCAGCAGACTGTGAGCACAGTGAGGACAGGAAACATATTTTCTTTGCTCTTCATCTTATCCCCTGGGGCCAGCACGGTGTCTGCCTCGTATTGGGTTTATTATTAATTAATGATACCAAATACTTAATAATACTTGAACCTTAGGCCCTGATGGAAGGGTACATCTTACATACAAATCAGAAGTGGGGAGAGGAAGGGTTTTTGCAGTCTCACTCCAAATCAGAACATCTGTTAAAGCAGCATCTGTTTCCCCTGCAGACTTCAGTGTCAAATGAAGTAATGATAATTAAAAAAAAAAAATCTCACTGTTGCTCTGAACCTAACAAAATGCTGGCCACAAGGTAAACACTCAGCTTCTTAGAACTTAATTTGGAGTCAATGAGGACAATATGCAAGGTCAGGTAATAAAGAACACTTAGGAAATATGCCATTTTAACTCTAGTTCTCACTTAAAAAACAGTCTTTTCGTCCTAACCTTTTCTACAAACAGGCCAACATGTAGAAGCTGGTATTTCTTGTCCTATGATATAATGTTGCTGTCAGTATTGATACCTAATGCAATAAAAATTGCGGTATATAATTGATTTTGTTTTTCTTTTAAAATTTATTTCTAAGCAAAGAGATATTTATATATTCAAGGCCTTGTGATGATAAAAAATGATGTCTTCGCTTTTGTCATATGCACTTTCAAGCTGTGAATTATTCACCTGTGCTATTTATCCCTATTCTGAAACTAAGAGATACTTTTTCTGGCTCTAGCCTTCAACCACCTAAATGCGGGAATTACTTTGAAAAAAGTAAATGGCAAGAATCTGACAAGACTAATTTACCTCACTGAATATCAAGATAATAACCTGGATCAAATCATAAAGACTTCACTGTCATTTAACACCATGACTCAGTATTAACTTATTACAGGACAACTGTATGTTTGTGCCTTCTATAAAGGGTTGTCTTCCCCCGGAGTTAGATACTGGTACCCAAATTTTGCAAGCAGTACAATAATCATATCTACTCCATCTGTATTTCCAGTTTGCTGTTGATTATATTACGAAGGACTCAGTACCAGCTGGATATGAATAGACAGGCTGTCAGCATATTAACAGATCTGAATAACCCCAAAAGAGCATTATTCTCTTTTAAACTGTCAACTTACTAATTGGTTTCTGCAAATTTTAAATATCCCATTTATCTGCTTTACTCTACTAATGGGCAGACAGTTTCAGATTTTTTTCTCTATTTTTCCAGGCTCAAAATGGAGCATGCATAGTGCTTAATTCCTGGACTGATTATGTTTTTTTTCTTCTAATGCCATACGGAAGTGTTCCAGTATGGACTTTGAAACCTCTAGGTTTTCTTACCAGAGTTAAAGGGACCCTTTGAAAAATATGATGCAGAATAAACTAGTATGTGTTTTCATAATATATATTCTAGAATGTATGAATAGATATTATAGATGATATATAGATATCAATATATAAAGTAAAAATGCCTAATATTCTCCATATTTACCTAGAGCTCTTTATAGTCATTAATCATAGTTCCTAGTATTTTTAAGATCATTTCTTGGTCCCACATGCTGCAGAGCAGCTGGGCCTGTGCCCCACAACTACTAAGCCTGCGCTCTAGAGCCCGCAAGCCACAGCGAAGCCTGTGCGCCTAGAGCCCGTGCTCTGCAATGAGAAGCCACCGCAATGAGAAGCCCATGCACCGCAATGAAGAGTAGTCCCTGCTCGCCACTAGAGAAAGCCCACGCGCAGCAACGAAGACCCAGTGCAGCCAAAAATAAATAAATAAAATAAATTTATTAAAAAAAAAGATCATTTCTTGGCAAAGAAATTTGGACTTGAATTCAGAGCATCTGAGATTGATCCTTGGCTCTGCTACTAATTCACCATGTGACCTGAAGGAAATCATTTATCCTGTCCAGGGTTTGGTTTCTTCATCTATAAAATGCAGATGGTTAAAAAAAATGCAGATGGTAATATCAATGTTACAGAGGTATTATGAGGATTATAAAGAGATAACATGTAGGTGAAAATGCTTCGTGAACTATTAAATAAAGTGCTATGGAAATGTAATACCTGGCTATGAAAAGATGTTTATTATTATAAACCAAATCAAAACCAAATGACATTTTATTACTAACGTAGGTTCCTCTATCAAAAACACATTGGGTTTAGGGTAGGGGAAAAAATTACCTGTTGATCTGTGTGGTGATGTTAACCTTGATCCCCTGGCTGATGTGATGCCAGCCAGGATTCACCCAGTAAAGTTACTAATTTTCCCTTTGTAATTATGTAATATTCTGGGGTGGGGCAGAGGGGGGCTACTTTGAGACAATGCAAATATCCTGTTTCTGTTTAAACTTCTTCCCACTCATTGGTGGATCTTATTTTGCCTGTAGCAAGATACTACTGCGTTCTGATAGTTTTTTTCTATTTCTTACAATCCTGTGTTTATAACTGCAATTCTGAAAGAAAGTGCTGTCACTTCTCTCCCCGACCCACCCCATTTCTTTGTTTGGTTATTGACATCAGTATGGACTAATGAATATTTGTTTTTTCTTTGGGTTATAATTAAATATTAATACTATCCTTATTTTATTGTTCAAGTTGTTTCAGTTTGGGAGTTCTGGATGGTTTCTATGTCCCTTTGATATGCCTTTTTTTTTTTTTTTTTAAGTGTGCTGGCACCACCAGACGCTCTAGTCTCATCTTTTATTTTCCCTACTTCAGCCCTGGAATGAGTTAGTTCTCCAAGGAGTCCTGATTCCTTTTATTAAAGAATGGCATTTAAAAACCAAGATCTGGATGATACATATGCTCATTGTTACTGGGGTCCCACTGCTTGCAGCCCTTTTCAATAGAGGTAGGAAAAAATTATATGTAAGTATAATGCATGCACATATGTCTATACTTATCTATATTTATAAATAAACGAGTCCATACTGACACCTCTGACTCCCATTTAGCAACAATGAATTCCCTTTCCTTATTTGTAATTTCTTTTCTCCAAGTGAGAAACCTGGCTGATTGTCTACAATATATTTACTTATTTATTGTACAAATAAAAGTAAAGTCGTTTCATAATTTCTAACCTACACCCCTGTGAGAAACAAATTTACTAACTTGAGTACTTAACTCCTTTCAGTGTAGTTATGTGACTCATTTGTAATACACTTAGGCTATTCATTTGTCAGTATCTGTATTCCACCCTTCTTGCCACATCCTGGTGGGTTTTTAAAACTTACATAAAGTGTATTCTTTGTGGTGAACAGGTTTATGGGTTTTAACAAATGCATAAATTGTGCATCCACTAAGCACAGTTCCCTATACAAACTTTCTATCACCCGCCTAAATCCCCTATGATACGCATTAATAGAAACCAATTCTCTCCACCCCCACAGACACTGGCAACCACCGACCTCCTTTCCTCCCTATAGTTTTTTGCCTTTTCCAGAGTGTTATGTAAGTGAAATCACGCAGTATATAAGTCTTATAGGTCTGGCTTCTTTCTCTTAGCAAAATGCATTTAAAATTCATCTAGGGATTTCCCTGGTGGTGCAGTGGTTAAGAATCCGCCTGCCAATGCAGGCGACACGGGTTCGAGCCCTGGTCTGGGAAGATCCCACATGCCACGGAGCAGCTAAGCCCATGTGCCACAACTACTGAGCCTGTGCTATAGAGCCCTTGAGCCACAACTACTGAGCCCGCGTGCCTAGAGCCCATGCTCTGCAACAAGAGAAGCCACCGCAGTGAGACGCCCACGCACCGCAACGAAGAGTAGTCCCCACTTGCTGCAGCTAGTAAAAGCCTGAATGTAACGAAGACCCAACACAGCCAAAAATAAAAATAAATTAAATAAAATTCATCTATACTGTGTGATTCAGTAGTTCACTCCTTTTAATTTCTGAATAGTAGTCCATCATAAGGAGGTACCACACTTTGTTCATCCATTTATAACACTTGTTTTACAAACTGGACTGTTTTCAATTCTTGGTGACTATGACTAAAGCTACTATACACATTCACATACAGATTTTTGTGTGAACATAAGTTTTCATTTCTTTTGAGTAGATACCTAGGAGTGGGATTGCTGGGTAATATGGTAGGTGTATGTTTAACTGTATAAGAAACTGACCAACTATTTTCCAAAGTTGCCGTACCTTGTGCATTCCCACAAGGAATTTATGAGAGTTCCAGTTGCTCCACATCCTCACAGCATTTGGTATTCCTTTTTTTTTTTCAAATGTTTTACATTTTAATAGGTTTTAAACAGCTAAATATTAAAACAAATTGTCAGTTCAAGATATTCAAACTATGTAGATGTGTGCATTTTGCCATTACCTCAAAATGTATCAAAGAAAAATGTGAAAATATTAAGAAATATCAGAAACTGAGAGGTAGAGAAAGGTATGAGAATAGGTAACTTAAGATGGTTATTTTTTTTAATTTTTTATTTATTTATTTTTGCGGTACGCGGGCCTCTCACTGTTGTGGCCTCTCCCGTTGCGGAGCACAGGCTCCGGACGCGCAGGCTCAGCGGCCATGGCTCACGGGCCCAGCCGCTCCACGGCATGTGGGATCTTCCCGGACCGGGGCACGAACCCGTGTCCCCCGCATTGGCAGGCGGACTCTCAACCACTGCGCCACCAGGGAAGCCCAAGATGGTTATTTTTATACTTTTTTTTTCATTTTTCTTATTCAACTGCTAGAAAGATTAAATGGTATCTTTGTAATTAAATGATAGGCAGAAGTCACTCTGCATAAAAAGATGAGAAAATTGAGTCTGATTTTGACAACTGATGGATTTAAGTCCCCAAAGAAGTAAAAAGAGAGTGTGATTCAGAGCAAAGATGCAGGATTTGGCCAAAGAAAGAAGGGGAGGGGGTATCTTTTTCATTGTAAAGAGAGACAGAGAGGAAAGAACCAGTAATAGAGCATATTTTTCTCTCTTCCAAAACCTTCTCTACTTCAATAAAGCTAATCCAAGGGTCCTCCTTTCCCTTCCTATTTCTTTAAAAGCTCCCAACCCTCTAAAACTTTTTTGATATGTCCAGTCTCATACTACTCAAGAAGATACAATATTAGCAATCATTCTAATATACATTTATTGAGTTTCAGATTTGTACAGAATATACTAAAATTAGGCTGTGATGGATGCTGAGAACCACAATAATGGTGAAGTCAGAAACATGTACTTTACTATTTTACAAGGTAGATTTTGATAAATATTATAGCAGATATACAAAGTGCTTTGGGGATATAGGAGAAAATATAATTATCACAGGGGTAAGGATTAAGAGGGGCTTCACAGAGAAGGTAATATTTAAAGGAGATGTTAAAGGAATGATAATACTTTTTGATGTGTACAGATGGAAGCAAAGGATTCCTAAAGGAATGTATAAAATAAGTTACAGAAAAGATAGAGAAAGCAAATTAAAGACAACGCCGTTTAAATTTTATTCTCCCAGCTGTTGCAATTAAATAACTGTTCATCCAGCTTGACTTTTGGAGAGGGGATGTTTCAGTCTCAACCTCATGTCTCAGTGACCTCTGAGCAACTTCCTACAGTTTCTTTGTACAAAGAAAAAGGGTGGTATAAATGAAATTCTAGCTCCTCAGAGTAACAGGGGAGGATGTATACTTTTGGAGAACCCTGAGCACAGGATTTAGCAAATCTCTCTAGAGGCAGAAATTCATTCGTTGTCTTGTCTCATTAGTTCCCTATCTGTCCTTCCTCTTAGTCAACTGCTAAAAACAAAAACCCTAAAAAGGTGGATATCAGACACAAAACAAACATAACCAGAGCAAATTTTAAATGCCAATTGAAAATTAATGCGTACCCCTTCCCACTTTTTTTTTCCCACTTTTAATTTTAAGCCATGTAAGCAGAAAGAAGACAAAAAATAGTTGTAGGCATGAGTTGATATTGTAGTTATGTTTACTGTACTAATAGTTAACTGTTCCATTGGCTATCTGCAGTCATGGTTTGCATCAGCACTATTACTGGAGAAAACCAATCACCAGGAAGTTATAGCAGAGCAAAAGCATTCTTTAATTCATAAATATATTTTTTAGGTTTATTATGTTACAAATCATGTCTTTAGCCCAAATTAAACAGAATATTTGGAACCTATGCATTTGCTTGAATCAAAGGCAAACCACTGAACAAAAGGGAGTTAGGTCTTGACTGAAATGTTAGAATATTTTGCAGTTATCTATTTTAAGCCACCTACAAGCCATCTGGCAAAAGGAGCTGAAAAGCTTAGCTTTTAGAAAGCCCCTTCCCTAGCCCCAAATCTTAAGCTGAAAGCATTATGAAGTGATGTTAAATAATTTACAATTTTAATTAATATTTAGGTTTTTTTTTTCTTCTACAGACTTTCCAGTCCATTTCTCCTTAACTCTATTTAAGGCACAGCTCTTGTGAGAGAATCCAACTGCTTATTTAAATCCCAGTTCTACAGACAAAAACAACAGTGCCTACCTATTGTATATGTCACTAATTGGGAAATTTTTCCATGTTTCACTCTTTGGGAATGGGGTAGAGACCAGTGGGAGGTGAACTATTATGGTTCTAAGGTTCCTGCCTCCATCCCAAAAATCCTCCAAAGAAATCTCAGAGTAAGTGACTTACAACCTTACTCTGGTTAGCAGATATTTGGTCCTGTCTGAAACATCCATAAGACATTTGGTCCAAACCAAAAGGTCCTTGAAATCTGCTCCTGTTCAAAAGGTCTATGAGCAGATTTCGTCTATGCCAAATGGTTTTGGACAAGACCAAATATCAGCAGCACCTTTTGGCATGGACCAAATATCTTACAGATGTTTTGGACAGGACCAAATGTCCTGCAAAGCCTACCCCAAGAGTAAAAAGGTTAAAATTCTGTTCAGAATCCAAAATAGTTCACTCAATGGTGAGAGCTGGGTGGAACAGCCATAACATTCACCAGCCATTTTCAGGAGCTGGTTGTTTTGTAGTGGGGTCACATGGTTCTACAATTCCTAAAAACTCTCAATCATGGCCAAATATGCAGAAAAACAGGCCATCAATTAATTACTGGAATCAATCTATTAGAATTGCATATTATTTGTTTCTGAATAGTATAATAGTGTTGAAAACAAATCCCAAAATTGGAATGGGAAGCCAGATAGAAGATCTGCCCCTTTTAACTTATGAGCTGTGAGACCTAGGAAAAGACATTTAACCCCTCTGAAGTTTAGTTTTGTCATCTAAAAATGTGCATAATATGCCATGCTATCACTGAATTGTTATGAGCATCAAATTTAAATCAAATACACAAAAATGTTTATTAACCAGAAAATTAAAAATTATTAAAATGTAAGATATTATTAGGTGCCATTACTATAGCTTAAGTACTAATACTCCAAAAATTAATATTTATTAGCCATGCTTTCTGAGGGCCAGTTAAAGAAAGGAATTTATAGTAACTACTTTTTGTTTTGGCCATGATGTACAGCTTGTGGGATCTCAGGTCCCTGACCAGGAATTGAACCCTGGCCATGGCAGTGAAAGTGCCAAGTCCTAACCACTGGACCACCAGGGAATTCCCTAAGACTCCCCTTTTCAATCACTGTGTTACATTGCTTAAGAAGCTGTGAAGAACACAGCAATGCAAAAGAATGTGAATGTCACCTATGAAAAATTACAGACAAAAAATTAAACTTGAAGCAGGTGAACTTCAATCAAACTTCCAGTTTCCCGGAAATTCAGGGGACAAAGAAACATATTAAAAGACCAAATGGGGTGCAATGTGCAAAAGGAAGAAGTCAGGAAACTTTACAAATTGCAAGGAAAAAAAGCAAAATGGAGTAAGAAAACAAACCAACTGCAAAAATATCATTTATAAGACTTTTTTTTTTTTTGGTCACGCCACACAGCTTGTGGGACCTTAGTTCCCCAACCAGAGATCAAACCTGCACCCTTGGCGGTGAAAGCGTGGAGTCCGAACCACTGGACCACCACGGAATTCCCCATAATTTCAGAAATTTGAACACTGCCTGGATATTTGACAGTACTGTTGTGCATGAGAATGATACTGTGGTTATATTTTTAAAAACAGCCCTGAAACATTTATAGATGAAATATCTCAGATATGCTTGAAAATAATCCAGCGGGTCATAGTGGGGGGTAAGGGTGGGGAGATGGGTGGCAGTACAGATGAAACAAGTTTCACAGTAAGTTGACAATTGTTGAAGGTGGGTAGTAACTATATGGGAGTTCAATGTACCATTCTATTTTGCGATATGTTTGAAAGGTCAAACAGAATGAAAGTGGCATACAATTCCACTAGGGCATACTTATTCTAAGATGAACATAATCAATCACCATCTACCAAACCACTTCAAAATCCTACTGAGTAATCAGTACAGCATATTCACTGCAAACTATTAATCAAGTAGATACTGAACACACGCCTGGTTTTTACAGGTGCCTCACTCCTTAATGCAATGAGGGGGGGATGCATTGTCACAACCAACTTGCTCTGCTATAAACTCATATGCTGTTTGTCACATATATTGTATAAAGACTTGCCAAATCCCATTTTAAACCTCTAATAATGTGTAGAATTGTTACCTTGATGATTCTTCCAGTCCTTACCAAGTTAGCTGAACAAATCAGGAGTATTATTGTAGCACAGGGGCTAAGTGGTCTCTTCCATTAGAAACTCTATCCCTTAGGAATGACATTTGGCAACAGATAATAGAAAAAGCAACTTACTATGGTTTATTCTAAAGGGATATTTTTTTTCTTGCAGAAAAAGTTCAGAGGAAGACAGTTGCTGGCATTGGTTTAACACCTTAAGAATGTCAGAGTAGGGAGTTCCCTGGTGGCGCAGTGGTTAAAAATCTGCCTGCCAATGCAGGGGACGTGGGTTCAATCCCTGGTCTGGGAAGATCCCACGTGCCACGGAGCAACTAAGCCCGTGTGCCACAACTACCGAAGCCCATGCGCCTAGAGCCCATGCTCCGAAAGAAGAGTATCCCCTGCCCGGTGCAACTAGAGAAAGCCAGCGTGCAGCAACAAAGACCCAACGCAGCCAAACATAAATAAATTAAAAAAGAAAAAAAGAATGTCAGGGTCTAGGTCTCTAATGGACTTTTCCTCATTGTAAAAACAGCTGCTACAGCTCCAGTTATCCCATCTGTGTTCCAGGGAAGAAGGTGGGAGGGATAAAGAATAAAAGACCCCAAGTCAGATGAGTCTGTTCCTTTTTATCTGAAAATAGTAGCTTTTCCAGAATCCCTCTAAGAGATTTCCATTTATATATTAATCAGAACTAGGTCAAAGGGTTCCTGATAAGCACAAAGTGGGAAAATAAAGCTTTTAAAGCTTACACATTTCTACCCACCCCCCCGCAAATTAGGTTCTCTTGGTTAGAGCAGAGAATAGATATTGGGTTGGTGACTAACCATGTATGCTTACCAAACCCATTTAAACAGAGGTCTCCAATATTTCAGATGTTTTATTTTCTGGCTCATGGTTGACCTCAATCCATCTTTAAATAAAGGAGGGATAGACAGACAGGTAGATGTATGCATACATGTATGCCACAAATATGCATCAGGAATTTGTGACCAAACTAATTAGGATCCTATTTGTACCCTTATTGTGAGGTTTTGGGGTTTCAAAAGTGCCAATTAACCTATCTCTGGGTTTTGAATGAAACTGGTAAGACAGGTGGGGTCAGATTACCTGCTTTATTAGTGGTAAAGCTAGATTAAAGAACATAACTTGGGTTGGAAGATAAAATGATTCTTCCCCCAAGGCACACTTTAGAACAAGTTTATGGGAGTAACTGGATACACAGAGCACTCTTAGCCTGTGGAACACACACAGAGGAGGAAGCCAGAGTGGAGGACCTCCATACCTGCCTTTTACAGGATGCCCCTGGGGAATGTCAACAAAACACAGACTCCCTTGGGGATGAGGTAAACAAAATGACCAAGCCTCTTCCACCCTCAACATTTTACAGACTCTGTTCTATTTTATGTGCTCAGGCAGGAATATGCAGAGAGGAAGAGACATGTCACCCCTATATGAGAGATAATTTTTAGGTTTTCATTTTCCTGGATATTCCCTGAGAGCTGTCATTTTATGAGAACATTTAGTAAAGGGTGGAAGCCTATTATAAAAGTATGATTAGGAAACTCAAGTACATTATTTCTTACTGAAAGATAATCCACAATAAATCTGAATAGTCCAAAAAGGTCTTGGTTTAAATAAACATGCTTCTTATTGAAGTACAACATGTTCTTAGCAGAATATTTGGTTTTTCTAAGTTGGGTGCCAACAAAAACATATACACATGGACTATCAATGTTACACCAAAAAAGTGTAAATATACACAGAAGACACACTCTGAAAAAAAAAAAAAAGAAGACACACTCTGACAGGGAAGCCTGCAGTTCAGTGAGTGGGAGAAAAACTAGATTAGAGGTGAAGGTGACTAGTTATAAGGAGTAAATACGAAAGAGGGAAGGAGATGATTAAGACGGATGTAAAGCACTGCTCTTGTGATGGTTAATTTTACGTGTCAACTTGATTGGGTTACAGTGCCCAAATATTTGGTTTAACATTACTTCTGGGTGTGTCTGTGAAGATGTTTCTGGATGAGATTAGCATCTGAGTTGGTAGACTGAGTAAAGCACATTGCCCTGCCCAGTTTGGGTGGGCATCATCCAATCTGTTGAGGGCCTGAATAGAAAAAAGCAGAGGAAGACAGTTTGCTCTGTGTGCCAGACTGATTGATCTGGACACTGGTCTTCTGCCCTCAGACTGGAACTTACACCATCAGCTCCCCCAGTTCTCAGGACTTGGACTTACACCATTGATTCTCAGGTCTCCAGGCTCAGACTGGAACTTTCTTGGGTCTCCAGCGTGCAGCGGGCTGACTGCCTCTGGTCTTCTCAGGCTTTATAATTGTGTGAGCCAATTCATTATAATAATTCTCTTTGTATATGTAAATATCTTTTAGTTGTCCTGTTTCTTTAGAGAACACTGACTAATACAGTTCCCCAAGAAAGTTTATTGGTTTCCTTTCACTTACCAGTACATTAAGATGCATATTAGCCAAATCCCTTAGATGATGTACACTATTTCCAGCAAGGAGAAACAAAAAGCAATTCTCAAAAGCTTTATATATGCACAGTTAACGGGAAATACCCAATAAAAACAAATGCCAAGGGCTTCCCTGGTGGCGCAGTGGTTGAGAGTCCGCCTGCCGATGCAGGGGACATGGGTTCATGCCCTGGTCCGGGAAGATCCCACATGCCGCGGAGCGGCTGGGCCCCTGAGCCTGCGAGTCCGGAGCCTGTGCTCCGCAACCGGAGAGGCCACAACAGTGAGAGACCCGCGTACCGCAAAACAAACAAACAAAAAAACAAAAAAAACAAATGCCAGGCCCCTGGCTCAAATCTTAAAACTGCAGATGGAACACAGATTCAGACTGCATAAGCTGTAGATCAGTCTGTGATTTAGAGGCTCTTAACTGGGCAAAAGGTAGCAGCTGAGTGAACATTAACCTGTCCATGGATCAAAACACAAAGAAAACTGACACTCCAGTCTTGGAAATTCTTGTCATTTACCTTTCCATATTTTATTTTGGCTTCTAGAATGAAATTATTCCTTGTTGTGGAAATGCTGATTTTTTCAGATGCATCAAATCAACAGGAGAGGTTCCCAAGAGTGAAAGGCTCAGAGATACCTCTGTCCTCAAATGGCCAGTTCTGCCACCATGAAGGCAGGGGAGTTCCCTGGTGGCCTAGTGGTTAGGATTCCGGGCTTTCACTGCCGTGGCCTGGGTTTAGTACCTCGTCCGGGAACTGAGAGCCCGCAAGTTGTGAGGTGAGGTGAGGCCAAAAAAATAAAATAAAATAAAAAATTAAATTAAATTAAAAAGAAAAAAAAAGACAGGACGATCTGGGTCTAAGCTGCCTAGCAATTCCCATCGTCCAGGACCTACTTCTCATCTGCAGCCAGTAGACAAAGGCAATTATTATGAGATCATGGCAGTGATTTAGCATAAGAGCTGATTGGGAGGTTATGTTTTCGGAAGCAAATAGCTTGTTGGAATGCTGTTCCAGTCATCAAGATACTAAGATGGCTTCACACCTCCTCTCCCAGGGACAGGCTGATCTAGTGTGGTGTGTTCTTACTAGTAGTCCTAGGGGAGACATAGGTAAAAATCTAATTGATGGGACTTCCCTGGTGGCACAGTGGATAGGACTCCACGCTCCCAGTGCAGGGGGCCCAGGTTCCATCGCTTGTCAGGGAACTGAATCCCACATGCATGCCGCCAACTGGGAGTTCGCATGCCACAACTAAGGAGCCCATGTGCCGCAACTAAGGAGGCTGCCTGCCACAACTAAGACCCCACGCAACCAAATATATAAATAAATTAAAAAAATCTAATTGACAATTCACTTACCTGAGCCTCACTTTATACAGGTGGAAATGCCATCTCGGTTATAGTGATTTTAATATGTCAGTTTTAAATGTAGCAATACTCTTGGAGAAAAAAAATTGCCATTCAAACTCAGAATGTACAGTGTTTACTTTGGCACAACATGGATATCGCATCTCCTATCATTATGGCAACACAGGACATGAGTAACAACATCCAAATGTTGGATAGTAATTAACTGTTGGTAAAGATGTGGAAATTGGAACCCTTATACCTTTTATACGTTGTTGGTGGGAATGTCAAACGGTATAGCCACTTTGGAAAACAGTCTAGCAGTTCCTCAAAGTGTTAAACATAGTTACCACATGATCCAGTAGTTCCATTCCTAGGTATGTACACAAGAGAATTAAAAACATATGTTTATCGAAACTTGTACAGAAATGTTCATAGCAGTATTACTCACAATAGCCCAAAATGGAAATAACCCAAATGTCCATCAACCGATAAATGGATAAATAGAAAGTGGTATATCCATACCATGGGATATTATTCAGGAATAAAATGATCGAGGTACTGACACATGCTACAACTTGGATGGACCTTGAAAACACTGTGCCAAGTCAGTCAGTTTCAAAGGATCACACATTATGATTCCATTTATATGAAATATCTAGACAAGGCAAATTTATAAACAGAGAGTAGATTAGTGGTTGGCTAGGGTTATAAGGGAACAGGGGGAGACTGGAGGTTGATGCCTAAGGGGGATGGGATATCTTTTTTGCAGTAATGAAACCTAAAATTGATTGTGGTGATGGATGCAGAACTCTGTAAATATACTAACAGCCACTGAACTGAACACTTTAAATGGGTAAATTGTATGATATGTAAATTACATCTCAATAAAGCTGGGTTATTTTAATCCAAATGTCAGTAAAAATTCAAGCATATTCAAAGACTCAAAAATGAAATTTCAGAAAAAATAAGGTTTAAAATATGGAGAAAGTTACAATAAAGTTACTTAGAATTAGCTATTCTAGTATATTAACTTGAACTATAAAATATCTTCCAACAGTGTCATAGATATAATTCTCTATACCAAGTCAACTAATTTAGTTATCTATTACAAGTTATCTCAAGGTATTCACTAGAAAGAAGTACTATTTAAAGGTCTACATCCTATGGGTCTTTATTGTCATTCTCTCATGTATCCTCAGTGTCTATTCTCAAATAGCCAGTTTCCCCACATTCTTCAGGGATATGGCTTTCAATATTTAACAAAAAAAAAACCATATTCAAAACAATTTTCAAATACTATATAGGAAAACTCTGTTGTCATTCTGTGCTTCAACAGACATGTTAACATAGACCTTGGTACACTTACAACTTTACTGAAGTGAAAGGTATGACCATATGCTTCTCTGTTGCTGAAACAGGCAGCAAGAGGTAGCAAGGTGTGTAAACTGTAGAGGCATTAAGAGGATGAGAATATAGGTGGTCCCTGGACAGCTGACCTCGAGGAAATTTGGTCCAGAAGTCAAGAACTGAGAGCTGGCAAGAAAGATCTTGTGAACCACTTAGAGTTATTGGTTTCCATTCCCATCACTCTAACTCCCAGGACCTGTACCAACAAACTCCCAAATCTACCTCCAATTCTGCAGCTTCATCCTGTCAGGACCATATCAAAAGAGGCCTAATTTACCAATCCAGATATAAACAATGAGATGGTTATACTTCAAACCACAACAGAGAGAAAAGAGCTGAAGAGAGTAGGGAGATGTTCAGGGTGTGTAATACCAGTGTAAAAGGGCAGTTTGTCAAAATTTCAGAAATGTTGTGAGCTGTTCAACAGCATGGCAATGGTTAAATTTCCAAGGTAGGAAGTCAGCAAATGCCACAAATTGTTAAACATTTACCAATACATCACAGGCTGACAGTGGATGGGCATCTGAAATTTTCTTAACAAGCTTTAACTTTTATCACCCAAACATAATTATAGCAAATGTCCACCTCTTGTGCCCAAAATCATCAATGTCATTTTCAGAGACAGTGTAGCTGAATAATATTTATTTTTCTTTAGCCAAATTTTCAAGCAGTTAAAAAAATTATATAACATTTTATATTAAAAAATGCACAGAAATAGTAAGCTGAACGATATGAAATCAATGTTTTTGTAGGTCAAGACAATCAAACATCAGCAATTTCATATGGTTCAACCTAAGTATACCCATCTGCCAGCTTGAGAAACAGAACATCACCCAGTTAAAATTCATGCATCCCCATCTGCTATCACACTCCCCTCCTTCTTTCCATCCCTCAGAAGTGACTGCTCTCCTGAATTTATCATTCTTACACACATCTCTAAACTTTAGCCACGTCACCATCCCTAAATACAGTTTACATCTTCCTCATTTACACAGTATTTACATAGAATAACATATGTATTCTGCTACTTAAATTATTTGCTCAATATTGTCTGACTCATCCATGTTGACACACGCAGCTCTAGTTCATTTTCAGTGATGTAGTTTACTATATACGTAAACAATTTACTCTTTTCCTGTTGGACATTTAGTTAGGATTTACTTATTTATTTTTTACTATTATAAAAATATTGCCTATAGCTGCTTTGAGCAGAGTTGAATAGTTGAGACAGAGACCATATGGCCCATAAAGCCTACAACATTTACTACCTGGTCCTCTACAGAAAAAGTTTGGTGACTCCAGGTTTATCCTTTAGGTGATTTAACCATTCCTCTAATTTTGGACATACAGGGTTGTTTTCCTTTTTAATTAAGAAATATAATGAGCATTCTGTCAATGTTTTTCCCTTGGACTCTCAAATGGAATCCTGAATCAAAGTACAGAAAAAAATTTAAGACTTCTGACATATCTTAACCTGCTTAAAGTTTTTCAATTTAGATTCCTGTTAACCTACTGCAAATGGTCTTCTACCTTCATAGCAATAAGCACTATTAAAAAATTACTTGAGGGCTTCCCTGGTGGCGCAGTGGTTGAGAGTCCGCCTGCCTATGCAGGGGACACGGGTTCGTGCCCTGGTCCGGGAAGATCCCACATGCCGCGGAGCGGCTGGGCCCGTGAGCCATGGCCACTGAGCCTGCGCATCCGGAGCCTGTGCTCCTCAACGGGAGAGGCCACAACAGTGAGAGGTCCACGTACCGCAAAAAAAAACAAAAACAAAATTACTTGATAAACCAAAAATGAAATCTGGCTGAAAACTGCATGAGTATCAAGATAATTTCCTTTGGTTTTAATATTTTACAATGTTTGGTATCTAGTAAGGTTAAGTTCTCCCACACCTTTCTAATTCCTTTCTAGAAAGATAATGAATCTCCTACAGCCTATTCCTTCTTCACAATGAACATTGGAACCAATTTACCAGTTAAAAACACAGGGTTCTTAGAGACTTGCATCTAAATTCTAGCTCTGCTGCTTACTAACTGGGACTTTAGGCAGTTATCTAACCTCTCTGGGCACAAGTTTTCTTTCTGCTACAGAGCTGTTCCGAGGGTTAAAAGAAATAACGTGTAGGGGACTTCCCTGGTGGTCCAGTGGTAAAGAATCCACCTTCCAATGCAGGGGACGTGGGTTCAATCCCTGGGTTCCCACGTACCACAGGGCAGCTAAGCCTGTGCACTGCAACTACTGAGCTCGCACAGCTTCAACTAGAGAGCTTGCATGCCGCAAACTACAGAGCCCACGTGCCCTGGAGCCTGCGCGCCACAACTAGAGAAAACCCACATGCCACAACTAGAGAGAAGTCCGCGCGCACCGCAACAAAGAGCCCACGCGCCGCAACAAAAGATCCCGCATGCCTCAATGAAAATCCCATGTACTGCAACTAAGACCCGATGCAGCCAAAAAATTAAAAAATAAATAAATTTTTTAAAAAGGTAAATTATTAAAAAAAAAGAAATAACATGTAAAGGGCTTATTAGCACAGAACCTGGCAGAGTTAGTACCCAAATATTTGTCAAATGGGAGGAACAGTTATTGTCCATTAAAAAAATCCTTTTGGCAATTTCATTAAATCTATAAATTAATCAGAAAAACTGGGCACAGAATAAGCATTAAGTACATATTAGTTGACATACTGCCAGTAAAGAAGTTACTTAAAAATTCACCAAGATAATTGCACTAAACCTATAAATTGGAGAGAATTTCTATCTTTACACTGGTCAGTCTTCCTACACTGGAATATGGTACTATTTTTTATTTTATGGCTCAGGAATTTTTAAAAAGCTAGAACTGATTTTTGCCACTGTTCCAGAAGCACTCAAAGAGGAGAAAATTACAAAGTTCTAGGAAACATGGAAAATCTTTACTCTCCTTGCAGATTCACAATGTATATTATCCTTTAAAGACAAAGTAGAGTATGGCTCTACTTGAGAGCCATATGAATCACACCATAATTTCTGTAGTTCACCAAATCTAAGACATCAATTTTTGGATGCACTTGTTATTGTATGTACTACTAACAAAGAAAAATGCTTGATGATTTAAGTTTGATACCAAATCTAAATTTATACCATTTAAGATGCATCTCAATTTCAGAGATATTATAATATATTTTAAAAATCCATCTTAGAATAGGTGAAATTGTTAGAATTCAAATAGTGGGATAAGATATCCCTCACTATAGTAACAAAATACACAAAATACTTCGGAATAATCTTACCAAAATATGTTAAGTATGGTCAATCATCATTAATCATTCTGTACTGGGGAAGTCATTTCCTTGCTAAAATTTATTTGTAACTCCAAAATCAGTACTATTGGTGCTTCCATGGTCATGCATGGACCATGCATGCTTTAGAGCAGCAAAAAAATGTTACCTGATGTGCCACCTGGTTGTTCTAGGCTGAGGCTGAATAAAGCGACAGTGCCTTTTGTTTCAGGTCTCATATGGTAGACAAACATCCTTCATGGTCAATTTAGTGCCACAGTTTTTTGGTACTTTTGTGCTTTTGGGTGGTGAGTTTGTTGTTTAAAATGGCCCCCAATCATAGTGCTATCTAGTATCCATAAAGCAAGAAGGCTGTGATGTGCCATTTGGAAAAAATACATGTCTTAGAAAGACTCTGTTCAGGCATACATCACAGTGCTGTTGATTGCGAATTCAATGTAAATGAAACAATATGTACTAAATAAGGTGTTTTTAAACAGAAAACACACATAAAACGAGGTTATGCATTGATGAGCTGATGAAAATGCCATGACCAGAGACTCATACACAGAGAATCTGTGTTCCTCCTAGGAGCAATGGTTCACTATTCACTAATTCAGGGTTCACAGCAACTTTATAGAACCTAAATATCATCAATAACAAGAATCTACTGCATTTGACATCTAGAGCTTTTACTATTATTCTTTTGTAAAATGAATCTCATATTATATACTGACCTTACTCAAAATATAGGAAATACACAGAACTGTAAAACTGGTTCCGATAAATTGAATACTACCATGTTGCTGCAGAGAAAATAGTAATACTGCAAAATTTCTCTTCCTTCTCAAAAGTATACCTCTTATTTTGTGGATTCACAAGAATTTTCACATTAAATAAAGACCAATATCAGATATATTCTTTTGTTGTTTTAATTGGAATGTCTCTAGAAATGTCTGCTGTTGGTTTAAGATAGAAAATTCTTCCTTAACATGATGAGGAAAGTCCATTTTAGGTTTTCAGGAAGGAGTGTCGTGTTATTAAGCGTTATTCTGATATCTATTATAGAAGATTGTGTGCATTTTGACTGCTGAACATAATACATTTCAAAATACTAAGCCATCCTTGCTTAACCAACCTAATTATAGTAGATTAAAACATGTTGTGAAATACAATTTCTCTATTATTTCACTTACAGTTTTCTGTTTAAACTCACAATAAATTTCTTTAAACAAATCCCCAAATTTCACAAATAAAATCTTAAGCTCTAAAAGATATCAGACTGGGAATTCCCTGGCGGCCCAGTGGTTAGGACTTCGTGCTTTCACTGCTGAGGGCCTGGGTTCGATCCCAGGGTTGGGGAACTAAGATCCCACAAGCTGAGTGGCACAGCCAGAAACAAAAACAAAAACAAAAAAACCCCAAAAAACATAAAAACAGAAGGCATTACTACTGCTTCTTATAATAACACACACCTGGTGATGCCTCCCCTGCAAAACCAGAAGAAACAAGACGATAAGGAAAGTTCTGCTGTCCAACTGGCCAGCTTCACTGCAAACCCAATTACTTCAAACAGGAAGAGACGTGGCCCTACATCTGGACAGGAAGGCGATGCCTACTTTGCTATCCAGCAAGAAGAAAACGTCTCTTTTCCCAAGGGCAGCCTAGCCAATCAGAAACTATAGTCACCCAACCAATGAGAAGCCTCTTCCTGCAAAGGACTCTGCTTATTATTGCCCCTCCCAAGGTCCCCACCCACATGCCCTATAAAAGCAAGCTCCCTTTCCTGGTTCTCTGGATTTGCCTATGGCCTGCCATAGTTTGTATATGCCAAATTGCAATTCTTCTGGCTATTCTCAAATAAATTCACTTTTGCTGATAAAATAACTGCCTATTATTAAAGCTGAGAAACTCAATCTAGTACCCACTAGGGTTTAGCCTTACATTTAAACAGTGTTACTAGACTGGTTTCACACTACAAACTTCTAGATGTTAAAATTCACAAAGTAAGACACAGTCAGGGGACTCCCCTGGCGGTCCAGTGGTTAGGACTCTGAGCCCCCACTGCAGAGGGCACAGGTTCCACCCGTTGTCTGAGAACTAAGACCCCGAGGCACGCTTAAAAATCCTTTGTTATTGGCATTCGACTTAAAATCAATATGAGCCTCCACTGCTTTTAAAACAGACAAGATAATACAAAGTATTCCTTATCAGAGTATTCACAATTTGCAATTACGTATCAATGTATATCTAACTGTTTCCCTTTTAGCCTATAAGCTCCAGGAGGGCAGGAGTCAACTTACATTTGTTTACTCATTACTTGTGCTTTTCTGTTTGTCCCCTTCAAATCTCTCCACCTTGATGCATCACTGTGTTCCCTTGCCTTCTGCTTGCATTCAATTAATAGGAGCACCAACAAAGGATGGAAAAGAATGAGATACACATATACACATACCACACACAAATGCTCTTGCCATCTCAATTACATTAACTTCCCTACAAGGCCTAAACTTCCTTTTTTGAAAACAGTCTTTACAGAACATTCCCTTCTCATTAAACAAACCAACCCCCATACATGATTAAATGAAAACACAGATCTAGTTCAATCCTCAGTTAGGTTAGCTTCCTTAGTATATAAACAGGAGTAAGCTTTGTAAGAAACTATATACTGAGAAGTATTGTTCTCTAAATCTAACCAATTAAAACAATTTTTTAAAAATCCTTATTAATGATCAGAAAGAATCCAGTTTTTGGCAAAGAAGTAGGTCTTCTTCCATTTGTTCTTAAAGGACTACTTGTAAAAAGTATTTGGTTAAGAATCCGCCTGCCAATGCAGGTGGCACAGGTTTGAGCCCTGGTCCAGGAAGATCACACATACTGCGGAGCAACTAAGCCCCTGCGCCACAACTACTGAGCCTGCGCTCTGGAGCCCGCGAGCCACAACTACTGAAGCCCACACACCCTAGAGCCCGTACTCTGCAACAAGAGGAGCCACTGCAACGATAAGTCCATGCACCACAATGAAGAGTAGCCCCCACTCGCCACAACTAGAGAAAGCCTGCATGCAGCAACGAAGACCCAACGCAGCCAAAAACAAAATTAACCCCCCCCCAAAAAACTATATTCTATTAAGAACCTATTAAAAAAGTAAAACAGGGACTTCCCTGATGGTCCAGTGGTTAAGATGCCTCAATTCAAATGCAGGGGGCATGGGTTTAATCCCTAGTCAGGGAACTAGGATCCCACCTGCCCTGCAGTGTGGCCCAAAAAAAGTAAAATAAAACCAAAAAACCATTAACAATGACAACAAAAGCAATGACTCCTTAATTTAGAAGATGATCATCACCTTTTACTAAGAACCTAAGTCTCCACGGAATAAAACTCAGGAAAGGAGAATCAATTTTACACCTAATTCCATAGGACTTCAGTTTCTGAGGTACCAAAAAGAACTTATTTCACTTGTAGGAAGGTTCCACAGAATGGAGTTAAGGTAAAACAATAAAACGCATAGTCAGGGTGGGAGGGAGGGACACGCAAGAGGGAAGAGAGATCGGAACGTATGTATATGTATAACTGATACACTTTGTTATAAAGCAGAAACTAACACACCATTGTAAAGCAATTATATTCCAATAAAGATGTTAAAAAAAACAAAACGCATAGTCAGTGCATGTGAAATAAAAAGGTGTATATTCTACAAATATTCATAAAAGAAATATTTTAGTTCAAAAAATTAAAAGCCTGATCTAAGATTGGAATTATTCTGAGACTGCCTAGTAGTAACGCTTAGCTCTTATTGTGTTTGTATCATGAATATATATATGAACTATTAAAACTTAATATGATATAGTCAATAGACAACTCTGTCCTACATTTATGTTTATTAAAAACTGCCACAAACAAAGCCTGTACAAAAAAGCACCCGGGGCATCGATCACTTTAAAATCATAATCTTGAGAGACACGATTTGCTTAGGCACCATCTTCTAACTTAGCCACGTAGTCTTCCTCTGCCACGTCTTCTTCTTCGTCTGTTATAAACAAACAAAACCTGTACAAAAAATATCCCATAGTACCTATCACTTTGAAACAGTAATCTTGAGAAACAATATCGCTTAGGACCCCCTCTTCCTCTGCCCTGGCCATGTCCTCTTCCTCTTACTCGCCTGCCATAAACAACAAAACCTGTACAGAAAATATCCCATAATACCTACTACTTTGAAATAGTAGTCTTGAGAGATATTATCGCCTAGGACCCCCTCTTCCTCTTCCTCGGCCACGTCCTCTTCCTCTTCCTCGGCCTCGGCCTCTTCCTGCAACTGAGGGAAGAGAAAAACAAAGTAAAGGAAATTCTCTTCTGTGCTGATGTTACCTGGCCACCACAAACAGCACCTACAGTAAAGAAAAGTTTAATTCAGCTTCTCTCAAATGTAACCTCAGTCACCCTTTCCCAACAGTTTACCATACAGAACCAAGAATTGATGGCCTACTAATACCTTAATATTTGTTTCATTTGACTTTATTTACTGAGAAATTCATCAAGTTTTAAAATATTTTTTCTTTGTATCGTGCCTCAAATTCACCACAAAATAAAATACAAATGATTTGAACCTCACACAAGATGAAAAAGATATAATACTAACGGAACAGAACACAAACACTATGCACCAGATGTTTCTGTTACTGTATAGAATCCAAGTTAGTTAATTCATGCCAAGAAAACTTAAAATATATTACATCAAGTAATAACTTCATGACTTTTCAGAATCTTAAGTCATCTGATCCAATCATAACCTAGTACTTTAATCCAGTAGCAATATCCTTGTTACCTGGTCATCCTAGCTGTGAACTTTTCATTTTCAGACATCTATGAATATTTTTAAAATCTTGACATTTCTACCAATTGTTCCTAGTCTTACCATTCAAAGCAACAGAGTAAGTCTAGCACTTCTCTTAAAACAAGGCAGATTAACCACACTTATCTCCAATTCCCTCTGAAGTACTATTCATGATAGAAAAGGAATAAAAATGGCAAATATCCATAAGGGGGAAAAAACAAATGCTGAAAAAACACAGTGGTTGAAAGATTTCAACAATTTTTTAAGTCAGAAAATAGACTGAAAACTACAAATGTTTAGTAAAGGAAGAATAACTTCTAAAAGACCTAGGACCTTGGAAGCCAGGGGTAGATGATGAGGCAGGGGGCTGAAAACGGGGGGGGGGGAAGTTGACAACCCTTATGCAGAGCAGTAGATTGCCTAGTCCTCTTCCCCACCTTGCAAAGCTAATGATTATTTCCCTGACAGGTAGGTAGGAGAGAAAAGATAAAATTAACCCAAAGACCTTGAGGCAGAAAGGCTTCGGATTTGAAAACACCTGCAAAGTGGATGGCAGCAAAAGTCACAGAGCTGGAGGGAAGGAACAGGGGGATCAAGTCAGTGTTTTTCAAGCTGTGTTACAACCTGAATTTTTTTTTTTTTTAACTGAAAGAGAATAGGATAGGAAGCTTAAGGGCATCTGCATGTATTAAGACTAAATTCTTCCTGAAGCTTTTGTTTCATTTATATGTATGAATAGGTCATGATGCAAAGTACAATATATTTCTTAGTGTGAGTGGAAGGAAAAGCCTCAAAATCATTGTTTAATATCAGCCCCTTTCTCCTGCCCTTCTCCTATAATGCTGGCTGCCAGACATATATCTCCCACAGTAGGTGACTAGAATCTTTTTCTGAGAAAACCAGCTCCAGAAAAGACTTCCAGATCCTGAAATTTTAGGTCTCCTCAGTGGGGAACCCAACTTACTTTGAACCCACCCTCTCAGGAGTCCGGCCTCCATTCCCAGAAGTTCTCTTTTCAGAGTCCTTCTTAAACAGATGGCCAAAATGCAAGATACTATAGTAAAACCTTCAACATAAAGACCAAACTAAGAGATCAAATAAAAAGAAAAACCAGAGAAAACAACACCAAGTACAGAATAAAAGACAAAGAGAGAGGAAAAATAAAAGACTCAGAAGGAATCAGTCAGAAGATCCAATTATTAAGAATTCCTGGAAGAAAGAACAAAACAAGCAAAACAGAAGAAATTTATCATTACACAAGTAAATTTCTTAGCTCTAAATGGCAAGAATATCCATACTGAAAGGGTCCACCAAGTACCCAGAACAACAGTGGACAAAATGCTAAGTCATGAAAAAATTTCAGAATATCAGGTATAATGAGTCAATCTCTGGGCTTCGCTAGTGGCGCAGTGGTTAAGAACCCACCTGCCAATGCAGGAAACACGGGTTCGATCCCTGGTCCAGGAAGATCCCACAGCCCTCGGAGCAACTGAGCCTGTGCGCCACAACTACTGAGCCTGTGCTCTAGGAGCCCGTGAGCCACAACTACTGAGCCCGCATGCTACAACTACTGAAGCCTGCACGCCTAGAGGCCGTGCTCCACAACAAGAGAAAACACTGCAATGAGAAGCCCGCACACCACAATGAAGAGTAGCTCCCGCTCACAGCAACTAGAGAAAGCCCGCACGCAGCAACAAAGACCCAGTGCAGCCAAAAATAAATAAATATAAATAAATAAATTTATTTAAAAAAATAAGACTCAATCTCCAAATTTTCCAAAGTGTGCAGGGATTAGGGGACCAGGCCATGCACAAAGGGATAGGAAGTAAGAACAACATCAGTCTTTTGAATAGCAATACCAGGAACTGTAAGAAACACTATATGTACTCATGGCAAGTAGAGGCAATTAAAACAAACCAACCAACCCATGTTGTTTGCAAATATAAACATATTTTGAATAGCGGATTAGGGCATAAATACGCCAGACACAAAAATGTTTATAATCCTTCAAACTTACCAGCTTCCCTTTTCTTAGACTTCACCTTTGGTTCAACATCCACAAGAAGTGTATCCAGAGGTAAGCTGTCTGGCAGAATAAAATATCGAATATTATTTCCTCGAATACTCAGTGTTTCCAGCTGTACAGGTTCTCTGTTCTTCAGGGTCATTTTCACAGCTTTAAGATGTGTATTCATGCTGACATCTACACCTGGAGGGAAAAAAGAGGGCAGTTATTAGCATAATAAGGAAGGCAACCAATTAATCTATCAAGCCACTGTTAGTACCATGTTATAGAAGAGTATTATCTGTTCTACAACTGGTAATGATGTCTGTATAAATCAGAAATCTTTCCTTCACTAGATTTTTCCTTAGCTTGTTGTTTACTAATCTTCTGTACTCTTCTTTCCCAAAATTAATAGACTTTTGATACATTCCATCTTGTTGGGGAACTTGATACAACGAGGAAGAGGGGAAAAAAAACCAAAAGATTTATGATCTCTTTCTATGTTCCAGGAACTGCATGCTAAGGCATTTCAGTTTAATCCTCAATGTCCTTATGGTAGATAGTATGATTATCCCTATTGTGAGGACTAAAATATATATTCAGGATATAAGGAACTTGAAACAGTGGTTGTCACTGGGGGAGGGAATTGGATTTTTACTAGATTTTGCTCCCCCAATTTACTAAATTTTCCTCCTGGGACATCATTTATTAAGTGCCTACTGTATGTGAGGCAAACCTTACATTATATTACTTTTGTGAGTGTCTTCCATCACTAGATTTTGAATTCCTAAAAAGCAGGAAGAGGGCTTCCCTGGTGGCGCAGCGGTTGAGTCTGCCTGCCAATGCAGGGGACACAGGTTCGTGCCCCGGTCCAGGAAGATCCCACATGCCGCGGAGCAGCTAGGCCCGTGAGCCATGGCCGCTGAGCCTGCGCATCCGGAGCCCGTGCTTCGCAACGGGAGAGGCCACAACAGTGAGAGGCCCGTGTACGGCAAAAAAACAAAACAAAACAAAACAAAAACACTCTGCTTCCTCTACAACATGCAACACAGAGCTCAGAAAAGAGCAGACTAAATCACTGTTTAAAATCACGGAATTTTAACAGGACAGAAATTACATTTCCTCAGATACGATCAGACTGTATCAAAGCCTTAAACTATACAGATTTCCTTTCATAGCAATTGGTGTTGCAAAGTTTTGGTGGACTCACAAATATTATCAGTTTAATACTATATATTTCTCTTGTTTACTCAGATGCTGGATCTACATGTTAAAAAATTATTTATAAATTTACAATTTAAATATTTCAGAGAGTAGAATGGTACCATATGCTAAGACAGCATTTTCTTTCATCAATTCTTTTAAAAATTTGCCCTTTTTTGGGGCAGCAGCTACTATTAGTGAAGAATCACAGTGGCTTTAAATATAAAACTACATATCATACATACAATATCATCAAAGAGTTAGACACCTAAGAAAAAAGACAAATATAATACACTAATATGTTATGCTTAGATAAAATTATGGTTCCTCATCACCCCCTTCCCATTTCCCACATATTTTTTACCCAGGATAATCAGACATGGAAACTCCATCCTCTATCTTCAAGGACTTTACAGTCTAACAGGGGACACAAAATTCTGATACAAGTAATATGTGTTTTGTAAGATGCAACATTCCAGGGGACACGTACAGGCAAAAGTAGAAAAGGCATAAAGCAGGAAAACAGTGGTCACACATAGGATAACCTGGGGAATCCAGTCTGGTCTTAGCATAAGAACTTAAGGTGAGGCTTAAATAAGAAGGTCAGTGAAATAATCCAGACAAAAGGAATGAGATTTGCACTATATAAAACATTCATTAACCAAAGAATTCTGGCCTGTAGGTGAAAGAGATAGGAAATAAAAAGTGTTATAAACACAGTCCAACCTCCATACCTGTGATTGTTCCATGGACCTGTGTTCCATTCTTTAATTCAATGGTTACAGTTTCGTGACTCAATTTCATCAAAAATCTATAAAGACAATAGGAATAAAATGATAAATTTTCACTTTTAACACTTCAAAAACATGTTTATTATTATTATTAAGCCAAAGGGTGAAATTTCTAGATGCTGAAAACCTACTATGGATGCTATCTGCACCAATTCCTGTTAATAGCTTGCATAACAATTTCAGCTTTCCCTGAATGATACCCTTAACATTTATAAAAGAGCACGGTAACAGAAATTGTCACTTGGACATTTCTGATTCTCTAAGCCATTATACAGCTTAACCTCTGATCCATGCATATAGATCCTGAAGTCACTATAAGCCACAAAACTGAAATCAAGAAATTACATGGATAAAAGTGCTCAAAAAACACAAGCTTCCAATTATAAGATAGTAAGTATTGGAGATGTAATGTACAACATGATGGCTATAGTTAATACTGCTGTATGCTATATTTGAGAACTGCTAAGGGACTAGATCCTTAAAGTTCTCATGAGAAAAAAGCCATTTTTTTCTTTTCTTTTGTATACATATGAGATGATTGATGTTAACAAACTTACTGTGGTAATCATTTCACAGCTTATGTAAGTCATTATCCTGTACACCTTAAACTTACAGTGTTGTATGTCAATTATATCTCAATGAAACTGAAAAAAATGATACATTATAATTGGTATTAAAAGATTATACTCTTATTGTATGTGTATAAATAAGGTAAAAGTCCCCTTTTCTAACCCTCCTCCAGGCATGTGGGGATATTCTAGACCATTTTATATGCAAACGTAAGCATTTACATAAAATTTACTTTTACAGAAACTGGGCCATACTATAATGGCTTCTGTAACTTTTAGTTCTCATTTAGCATTTAGAGACATTTATGCAAACCCCCACCAAATTCATTTATGCAAATCCTCACCAACACTAACTGTCACCAATCTTTTTTCGGTCAATTTGATAGGGGAAAAAGGCAATTTGCTTTTCCCTATCACTTGTTGAATAATTCTTCGTGAACACAGGAAATCTCTATTTCTTCTGTTATTTTCCTATTCACATTATTCACAACTCCAATTAGGTCGAATTCTTCTTTTATTTTCTATCAGTTTGCCACAGCAATTCAAGTTCATGGTTTTCTTTAGCCATACAATTTTTTTTCATTTTTATGTTGTTAAATTTATGAATCCTTCTTGGGTATGTAATTTGTTTAGAAAGATGATTCCCATCCCAAGATTATAAAAAGTCTCTTATTTTCTTCTACTGTTATATTTAGAGTTTTAATCCACCTAGAATTCATCTCTTTTCTGTGCAATGTGAGGTAGGAAGCTGCCTTTATGATTTTCCCAAGTTGGATAGCCAGGTGTCTCAATAACGTTTACTGAATAGTCATCCATTCCCCACTTCGTCTATTCTTCTGTTCTCCAACTTTTTATTATGAAATATTGCAGAGGAAGCTGAAGGGTTCACACACTATGAAAATGTTACCATTTGTGTGTGCCCCCCCCCCACTTACACTGTCACCATATTATCTGAAAGTAAACTGCAGTCACTTCAGCATGCCATTTTCTCATGAGGACATTCTACCACATAACCATAACATCACAATCACATCTAGAAAAATGAACAATAATCCTACAGTATGATCTAATATACAACTCATATTCAAAATTTCTGGTCTATAGTATGTACTTTGTATACCCGATCACACTAAATGTAAGATTACCTACTTTCTCCCCAACTAGTCTATCCTTGAGGTTAAGAATCATGAACTTCATATCTAATCCTGGATTGTAACAGGCACTGAATAAGTTGGCTAAAATGTTTCAATGATTAAAGGGAAATTAGGCTTAAAATACAACTTTTTAAGTGGTAAAGACAGCCATCAAAAAAGGGGAAATTACTTGGTCTTGCATAAGGCAAGTCCCAAACTTGTTCTCATACAAAGAAAAAACTGTGTGTTGAATCCCTTCCCTTTCCATATTTGCTGTCAAGAAAAAAAGTCTCTCTTAATGAATTGGTAATGCTTTATTTCACCAGATAAGAATTCTTTAACTGAGCTCAAATTTAATATAACTATATTAGCCTAGAATTTTCACCTAATGGTTTCTTCCCATTATCAATTTAAAATTTGTTTTTACTTTAATTGTCCCATCCAGTAATAACTTCTACTTTGATAAAACTTCTTTCAAATCATTTTTAGAAACAGGCAGGATTGAAGTAAAAATAAAATATTTTATTAATCAAGCAGTCTACCATATGGAAATAAAAGGAAAACCAGAAAGTAAGAAAACCTCTGAAACAATCAAAATACATTTTATAAAGTCCAAGGATATTTCTTTGATAAATAGTATTTATCATTATATATTATATGGTAGTCCCTGTGCTTGGTAATGAGGATTAAAAATGAGTAAGACTAGGCCCCCAAGGAGCGCAAACTCTGTAAGGAAGAACAGACACATGAAAGATTTTTTTTTAAAGTAATTATGTAAATTTAAATCACAATGGAGATATGCACAGGTTCTTACCATGAATATAATAGCATGGGTAGGAAGGAGTCAGATCTTAGTGGACTTCTAGTAAGTCTGAAAAGTTGGAAATATGCAGCAAAGAGAGACTAGAGCAAAGATATAATAAGAAACAGCACAAGGTACACAGAAATTATAGGTATTACTGATAGAATACTAAGTCCAAGAAAATGAGTAGGGAAGAGGTTCCTTTCATGGAATGCCCAAGCTCTGTTAAAGAATTCCCCTAGGAGAACTACTGAAGGCTTTTCATCAATGGAGTGGAGTGCCACATCGGAAGACAAATTAGGTGGCTAGAGCAATAGATAGATTAAAGTAATCAAGACACAGGAACTACAAATAGGTCAATGAAACAGAACAGAGTCCAGAAGTTCACTATCCAGGCAGCAGTTTGGGTTTCACAGGTGTATACATTTTTCAAAATTGGGAAATGCACACTGAATTTCACTGTATGAGATATTTACTTTAAGAAGTGAGATTAAAGAACACGGGTGGGAAGAAAAGGGAGCCTGAACAGCTTAGTGGTGTCGACTGGAGTGGCAAGGAAGGTGTACTGAGGGTAGGAGAAATAAACAGTTATCCGAGCCAAGGAACCAAGCAAATTCAAATTATTTTCTGATGAATCCTTCACTACCTGAATTCTTTCTGCTTACTGTAACTTAAGATATTCAGATAATACTCAAATATTCAGATAAAATGGTATCCTTCAGTATAGCACTGAAATGGTATCCGAACTCACACTATTAACTTCAAAAATCAAACTCACACTATTAACTTCAAAAATCAAAGAGAACGGGATAGTGAAAGATACTTAGAGATATTCAGATAAGCACACATATGTCCATTACAGTAACTTAACTTAAGATATTCAGATAATACTGTAACTTAAGATATTATAACTTAAGATATTCAGATAATACTCAAATATTCAGATAAAATGGTATCCTTCAGTATAGCACTGAAATGGTATCCAAACTCACACTATTAAATTCAAAAATCAAAGAGAATGGGATAGTGAAAGATACTTATATTAGGTAGGTAAATTTGCCAAAACCTGGCAACTTATCAGATTATCATGATTATCAAGAGGAAGAAGTCAAAGACGACTCCCAGGTTTTTGGTTAGGGAGACAGTATAACAGTGTCACCAACTGAGATAAAGAAATAATAAAGTCAACCAAATCTGCAACCAGTTAGACAAACACCCATTTTTCCTGGCGTAAAATACATTCTCCAGTTATTAGAAACTTTATTTCTATAGTGTAAGACACAGAATAGGATTCAGTACAGCTATTAAAATTTATAGGAAAATTCCGTCACAACACAGACTACCTTTAAATGAGACAAACTGATTCCAAAGAGAATGACATAAAACTTAACTACAGATTCAGACTGGCAGGTATTGAGAAATTGAAAAAATAAACTTTAAATTCTGAGGTGTTTCCCCCCAAAGTTATACTTCAAATAAAAATGGACGAAGTCTTCCAGTTATAAGATAAATAAGTATTAGGGATGTAATGTACAACATGATAAATATAATTAACACTGCTGTATGTTATATGTGAAAGTTAAAAGAGTAAATCTTGAGTCCGCATCACAAGAAAAAATTTTTTGTCTATTTCTTTAATTTTGTACCTATATGAGACGATGGATGCTCACTAAACTTATTGTGTTAATCACTTCGTGATGGATGTAAATCAAATAATTATGCTGTATACCTTAAAGTTATACAGTGTCGTATGCCAATTACATCTCAATAAAACTGTAAGAAAAAAATGGACAAAAAGTTAACCTGAAATGCCCTCTCTACAAACTCCACCCTGAATATAACAATAAGGATTTTATATGATATTTCAAACATACTAGAAACTATCTACTTGTCTACCTTCACCACAAAACATAAAGCTCCAACAAGGCAGGGACTCTGTCTCGAAAAAAAAAGAATACATTATGAGAGCACAGGGTAACAGGTGCCCAATAACACTGACAATCCTAGTTTGTGACTGCCGGCTGGGTTATTAGAAACCTCTGCTTCTATGCTGCAAGCTCTCAGCCTCAAGGAAAAACACTAAAACCCAATCTATTTGCAAGTAGTTTAGAATGAATTACTCCAATCAGTAAACAAGTTGTCAGTAGGCTCAGCTAACCGGCCAAATTTAAACACAGAAATGAACCAGAAGAAATCTCGATTATCTGTGTAATCAGTCAAAAAATACAGAAAAGAGATTCTGTCCCACGTTGGGAGACTTTTTTTCCTACAGCAAAGTCCTATTTTAAGGGGAAATGTCGGTTGAATAACGTTAAGTCTAGTAAGTAACAACAAGGGGGGAAAAAGAAGTGATAGGATAAACTTACGGAGTCAAAACTCCATCCCTGATTTGAAACATTTCGGAATTAGGTTTCATTATTTCCAGATAAACTCCTGCAGCTTCTAAGTACTCTTTTAAGTGCGATGGTAGTTTCATCGCGAAAAAGGCATTTAACTTAAACTACTTACGCAGTAGTATTTTTATGTCTCCCACATTCTCAGCGAGCGTGGACCTAGTTATATTTGCCGGCTCCTGAGGCTGAGACGAGCCAGAAACGCAACCTAGACTAGAGCACAAGTTCTACTTAAAATGAAAGTCGGTAAGTCACCGGGAGTAAGAGCTTGTAAGCCTGGCGCTGCACCTCTACGGCCTCGAAGACTCTGGGTGGGAAAACATGGCCCGGCCTTTACCTCCACTTCTTGGAAAATACGGGGGATCCCCGCGCGACCCAGTCTGAAGCCCGGGTCCGAGTGGCCGCGGCGGCGCGGCCAAAATGGGACGGGAGCGGCGGGCGCCGGAGGCCGTTAGCAGGCCGCGCGCACACGCGGCTTTCGCGCCTCCAGCCTCTGGGGCAGCCCAGCCTCCCGCTCCCGGCCCACACCGTTCAGACTGTCCCCTCACAGTCCTCACCCCGCCTGGTCACCTCCTCACCTCACGAGTTTCATCTTAGCGGCGCCGTCACCCTTTCGGTCGGATAGCGAACAAAACCCAGCAACTGAGCGCCGACCGGCTACGAATATGAATGGCCGGAAACACTTACTCCTAGGGTTCCGACGTAAAGAGCGCGCGTACCGGTGCGGACGCACAGCGGAAATGCCGAGACCACCCTTGAGCTCTCCCTTCCGGCCGTGAGAAGCGCCACTGCGGCCCCGGGCGGCTGGAGGTGTGCCTTGCAACTGCTGAGGGGGTTTAGGGCAGCTTTAGGAGGAAACTTCCGGTAAGAGGGAAATTTGAGGAGATTAAATCCCATTAGCGGGCATGGCAGGGCTCCGTGTATTCAGCAGCACGAAATTTACTCAATGAAAGGAAGTTCTGGGAGAAGTCCAGAGGATTATGCTAACTCTGCTCCAACACCAGGAACCTCAACATTACTTAACGTGCCTGAAAAAAAACCACACAATTTTTTTTTAATGACAACTTTTTAAAAATTTTATTTTATTTATTTTTGGCTGCGTTGGGTCTCTGCTGCTGCGCGCGGGCTTTCTCTAGTTGTGGCGAGCGGGGGCTACTCTTCGTTGTGGTGCGCGGGCTTCTCATTGCGGTGGCTTCTCTTGTGGAGCACGGGCTCTAGGCGCGCAGCTCAGTAGTTGTGGCACACAGGCTTAGTTGCTCCGCAGCATGTGGGACCTTCCCAGACCAGGGCTCGAACCCGTGTCCCCTGCATTAGCAGGCGGATTCTTAACCACTGCGCCTCCAGGGAAGTCCAGAAAAATCACACAATTTAACTGATTATTTTCACTTTAAATTCTGGTCACAAACCTCAGAAGGGTTCCCCACAGTGCCCAGAGATCCAGAGATCATGTTATGCTTCTCTAATGGATACTTTCTCCTTTAGCCTAGGTGATCTCCAAAACTACGGCTTTAATTTGTATCTCCAGCTTGGACTTCATCCCTGGTCATCAGAATTCTTGAATGTTGTGAGGCAATTCTCATCAAACATTAATGTGCATAGGACTCAACTGGAGGAAATATTAGAATGAAAATTCTGATTCCGTTGGTATGGGGTCTGAAATTCTGCACTTCTAACAAGCTTTCAGTTGATGAAGATGCTCCTATTCCATGGATCTCAATTTGAGTAGCAAGACTGTAATGGACATATGTGTGCTGCCTTCTCAACATCTATCTCCCTGTCTTCCGAACAGTTTCTAATAATCTCCTGGTGATCCAATGTGGACCAAATTGCTATAATTTTTCTTTGTTTTTATTTTCTAGCTTGAAAATTTTTTAGGATTTTTACTCTCTCATAGTATAAAACTGTCAAGAGTCCTGAAATAAAGTCATCAAGAATGGAGCAACAAAGGAAAAGCCTTTATTTGCTGCTAGCAGGAGGGTCAGTCTGAAAGTGAGACTACTCTGTCTTCTTGGAGTTAGCTGAGGTTTTATATATTACAGGCATTTAGATTGGTCATAAGAAAGAAAAGGAACAAGGAAATAAGAATGCAACATGTGGGGCAATACAACCATTCCATCATTAGTTTTTAGAAGTAGATGTGTCAATGATAAGCATGCGCAAAAAAGTACGTTCTGCAATTTGGAGTGAGCAAGGAAAGCAAACAATTTAAACAAATCCAGATTACATTCACAATTTTAAGTTTGGCAAAAGAATTTACAAGTAGGGGCTTATGTTTCTTGTGTAGGGTTCTGAAAAAGAACTTCACAAATTTACAGAACCATAATGTTCAGCACCAAGATGCATCATTTAGGCCACAGCATTTGTTTTTAGCATGTGCACATGGCAAAAGATTAACCAATCACAGCTCTCCCCCCCGGGGACTTTCTCAAGAGCTCTCTGGAATGGAAGCCTCTATTTTTACTAGGATAAATTCGCTGTGAGCTTATATGATCCTTGAAAGCTCAGTCAAGCAAGATAATTTACTCACTGGATCATGATTATTTTTTAGTAGACAACAAATCAAACGACCCAACTCTGAAGTGTATAATACAGTATTGTAAAAGCAAACTATTTTATATTTTCACAGCATGCTTAAACACCTGATTGTATTTAGTTTTAGAAAAGAAAACCTAGAACAAATTGCAGACAGGAATTATACATCAAATATGAATTCCTTATGTATCAAAAATAAATACATAAGATTTCATATGGTGTGACATTTGTAAGGATTCCAACGCTCCTGATTGTGGCCAATACAAGTAGAGTGGAATAGACTGCTCAGGAGCAGAGGCCCTGGGACTTCCCTGGTGGTCCAGTGGTTAAGACTCCATGCTCCCAATGCAGGGGGCCCAGATACCATCCCTGGTCAGGGAACTAGATCTCGCATGCAGCAGCTAAAAGATCCCGCATGCTGCAACTAAGACCAGACGCAGCCAAATAAATAAATATTAAAAAAAAAAAAAGGGCTTCCCTGGTGGCGCAGTGGTTGAGAATCTGCCTGCTAATGCAGGAGACACGGGTTCGAGCCCTGGTCTGGGAGGATCCCACATGCCGCGGAGCAACTGGGCCCGTGAGCTACAGCTACTGAGCCTGTGCGTCTGGGGTCTGTGCTCCGCAAAAAGAGAGGCCGTGGTAGTGAGAGGCCTGCGTGCCGCGATGAAGAGTGGCCCCCACTTGCCACAACTAGAGAAAGCCCTTGCACAGAAACGAAGACACAACACAGCAAAAATTAATTAATTAACTCCTACCCCAACATCTTTAAAAGAAAAAAAAAAAGCAGAGGCCCATTTTTTGGAAATGGAAACTTGTAAATATGGTTTGTGTATGTGTGTATGCCACAATTTGAGTTACTACAGATAAAGTGGTTTACACACAAAGAGAAATCCCACCAATTGTCTGACAATCTGAAGGTGAAGGCAAATATAGGTCAGATATTCTATCAACAGTAGATAACCAGCTTTAATCAGGTTGGCAGTCTACTCCTGAGTTTTTCCCCAATTTAAGCCGTTTGGTATATGCCATTAAAGCATATTGTTGACCCCTGAACAACTCTGGCGTTAGGGGCACAGAGCCTCTGCTCAGTAGAAAATCCATGCATAACTTACAGTCGCCCCTCCGTATCCCCAGTTCCACATCCTCCGACTCAACCAACCAGTTGATGATGATTGTTTAGTACTCCAGTACTTACTACAGGGAAAAAAAAAAATCCCCGTATAACTGGACTTGTTTAAACTTGTGTTGAACAAGGGACAAATGAAAGTATCAGGCACTGGGGATGGGCGGGGGGGAAGACAGGTTTTTGCCATAACACAAGGTATGGTGATGTGACCAATGGCTTCACCCACCAATACTTCTCATTTTGGTTTTTAAACCACAGAACCTCCCCAAACTAAACTGACAGGCAGCTCAATAAAGTTTTGTGGAAGATGTATTCTCATAAAAACATCAGGCTTCGCAAACTTAGAGCACATTTTGGCTGGACTTGGCTTCAAAAAAGGAGGGCCGGAAGTGGAGAACCTCTCTTCAGATTCTCAAGGGCAAGAGCACCCATTTGCCCATCCTCACAGTTCTGCAAATAAGGAAAGAGTAGCACAGAGGGCGTGTTCAAAAGCAGGGTAGAACCAAGAATCCTAGTGCGAGAACCCTGGATTCTATCTTTAGAGGTCTCTAAGAGTCAAAGCTTTGAACACCCGCCATGACTAAACGTGGTGGAATTTTCTACAATTTCTTGTCGACTCTCGTGCTCTGATGCCCAGGGAGGAAAGTGTGCAAGGAGACGCTGAAGCCCTGCATTTTGGGGAGGCGCTGGAGTGCAGTGCCGGGAAGGAGAGAGAAGGGTCAATCGTCCACCCTTTTCTTTACATTGACCCCTGTCGAGGATTAGAGGTATCTGAACTGAAAGTCGCAGAGAGCAGTACCTGCAACCAACAGAAGAACCAGTGGCGACGGATTTTCAAGACAAACCACCACCGCTGGGGGCGTAGGTGGCTTTACTCCAAGAGACGAGCGGGTAAAGGAAAGAGTCTGCCGCTATCCGGAGAGGCGCCCACCCGCGGTGCGCGCACGCGAGGCCTCCCACCGCGCCTGCGCTGCGGTCAGACGCTGGCTCGTCTTTCCCCGACGCCCAGCAGTCCGGGCCGGGGTGAAAAACTGCGTGACACGCAACGAGCGTGGCGGCCATCTTCATCTTCTGGGCACGTCAGCTGAGCCGGTTCAGGCAGAAAAGGAGCGTTGCGCAAGCGCGCCCAAGACGGTCCCAGGTAACTCCCATCTGACGGGCGAGGCGTAGCCGTCGCCGCCGGAAGTTTGGCGTTGCTGCGCCGCGGGAGAGGCGGTGGTGGCGGCAGAAGCAGCTGAGTGTCTCCCGATACCCGGATGTGAGGCGGTCTGCTAGCTCTCGTCGGACCCTTGGCCCGGAGCGAGGAAGGTACGGTAGCGTCCCGACCGCCCCGCCGCCTGCTGTCGCGTCGCCAGCGTCCTCGCCTCCCTGTTGCCAGCCCCTCCGGAGAGTCGGACGCTTCTCCCCCTTCCTGTCCGCCCCTCTGTGTCGTGCTGCCTCGCACGCCCTTCCTACTCCTCGGGTCCCGGCTCCTGGCGCCCCTGAGAGGGAGTGGGCGGCTCGGAGGCGCGGTCGCCTGAGGCAGGCAACCAACCTGCGCGGCTCGGCTGCCCAGTCGCCGCATCACCTGCCGCGGCCTGCTGGGTGGTCAGCGGTAGTAAGGGGCCATGGCCGAGGACTGGGTCAGGCCGGGGCTCCCAGGCGGCCGCGCGGGCTTCCGGAGCCCCCGAGGTGGCGTGCAGCCTTTGCGGCGGCCGGGGAGGTGTCGGCGCCGGCCCGCAGGTTGCCCGGCCTCGTCCCCACCCCCGGCGTCTTTCCTTCCGTGCGTCTCCCCCGAACCCGCCGTTCCAGCCCTGGCGGAGCTGCGGTCCTGCGGCTCGCTCCCCTGCCCGTCGCCCCCCGCTGATCCTGCGTGAACCCTGAGGCCTTTGCAGTCTGCTGGGCGGGATGTGAGGATCCTGGCCTCACGGCCCTTAGATTGGGAGGGGAGCGGTGGCCCGGGTCCAAGGTCATAGTGTGGTTCTGGTTGGACAGGACTGTCTGGGCTCAGGCAGGGCTGCTCTGGAGAAGAAATTGGGTGTGTTGAGGGGCATAGTGAAGTTTGTAGAGATAGATGCGAGCAGAAGGGAATTGGGTCCTCGATTTTGATCACTATTCTTAAGATTGTTTTATAACGGGGGTTTGTTTTTCTCGGGCAGAATGGGAGAGATAGCAACTCCAAAAACTGGAGAACATTGCCACTCCCAGACCCTTAACCTCCCCCTCCCTCATCCCCAAATGTTTTGTTTTGAAAACCCGCACGTACGGTATTTTCCAGGAGTGGGGGCGGGGGAGGAGGAAGGAGTTAAATCCTTGAGGTTTTAGAAGCACTGTGCATCTTGTTTTCGGGTAGCCTTCGGTAGCTGAAAAGGGATTCTTTTAGCAGGAAGTAGTTGCAGCACACAGTATTTGAATAGTATTATCAAACGATGTTTCAGTAAATAGCCTTAACAGAAATCAGTAAAAGAATGCTACTTAGTGGAAGAGTAGGATGTCGGTGTGCTTTGTTTTTTCCTCACCTAAACGTTATTTAAAAAAAAAAAAAAAAAAAGGTAAAACACAATTTCAATTTCAAACATTTTGGATGCCGTGAATTATGTTATATTCAGCCTCTTCTGAATAAGTCCTTAGTTTCTGCTTTACACAAGGGATCAATACCAATGGAACTTTTTTAATTTGAAAAACTTTAAAAAATCTCACCGTGGAATTAGAAATGAGAGTGGGATAAAAAGTGCTTAATTTGGAATCTGCAAATTCAGACCTAGAGCATGTGCAGAAATGAGAAAACTGTAACAGACACTTCCCCCTTTTGGGCAGAATGCAGTGTATGCCCCTTAGGTCAGATGTGTGTCTTTGGAAGTACCCTTCTTAGAACAAAACCTCCCTTATGTTATGAGCTTCTGCCCACCTTACTAATTCCCGGGTAAAGAAAATATGCTGTCATTTCTCGTTGATTAGTATTATAATTCTGTAGTTAAAAAGTAGTTTTTTTTAACATCAGACCCAAACAAGATTTTGTGCTAGGCCTTTAAATCGGTAAATTATGCTTCCAGAAGAACTGAAAAAGGACCCTAATTAATGGATGTCATTAACCTCTTTTGCTGGATGGCCCTTTTTAGCCTGGTAATTCATCACAGCACAAAGCTGACTGTAATTATTCTAATAATGAAGGAGACTAGCATTGCACAATGGATTTTTTTAATAGTTAAATATTTTTTCGTGAGTTTTGTTAGCAGATTTATGTTACATGTTGAGTAATTTGAATAACCTCAGCTGAAGGTGATCAGAAGTTTAGATGGTAGGTAGAAACCAACTCCAGTAAAATTGTTACCATACATAATTCAATTAAGGGCTCTGTTAACCCCTCTGAAGCTCAGCCTTCAGTGTTTTTCTGTGCATCCCTTTTTGTTGGCACAGCAAAAGTTCTTTGGCTCTATTTCTGCATAAGTTCTGTATATTAGCTACTGTGGTTACTTTTGATAATAACATCATTCTGTTTACTTGACCATCCTGTCTTTTTTGAGGGAGCTACATCTTAAGCTTAACTTCATTTTAGTACACCTGAGGAAATCAAGATTTATGTCATCTGCGCTCTTCAGCTTACTTTAAAGATTTATGGCTTCATATGTGAGATTCATGAGAGATAAAACTCAGAATATAAATTAAAAATGGGGTTTTAAGTATTACTTTAATTTTTATTTAATTAATTAATTTATTTTTGGCCTCACCTCGCAGCTTGCAGGATCTTAGTTGCCCTACTTGGGATGGAACCCTGGCCTTGGCAGTGAAAGGGTGGAGTCTTAACCACTGGACTGCCAGGGAATTCCCTTAAGTATTACTTTAATATAGTGGTCTCAGACTTTTTGGTCAGGATCCCTTTACATTCTTAAAATTATGTAGGACTCCAAATAGCTTTTGTTTTATGTGGGTTATATCTATTCACAGTTACTGTATTTGAAATTAACAAGTATATTTATTAATTCATTGAAAAATAAATAATAAACTAATTGCAGGTTCATATAAATAACTTTTTAAATGAAAAACTATTTTCCAAAAAAAAAAAAATTAGTGAAAGAATGGCAACTGTTTTACATTTTTGTAAATCTCTTTAATGTTTGGCCTAATAGAAGACAGCTGGATTCTCTTATCAGCTTCAGCATTCAATCTTGATATGTTGTTCTGGTTGAAGCATATGAAGAAAATCTAGCTTCACACCAGTGTGTTGGGAGGAGTACTTTAATAACATTTTCAGATAATTGTGATACTCTTCTTTGACTCTACAACAAAACTCAACAAGTGGTAATTGCCTTTTTTTTTAATAAAGGTGTTTTTTTTTTCCTCTTAATATTTATTTATTTTGGCTGCACCAGGTCTTAGTTGTAGCATGTGGGATCTTCCTTGCAGCGTGCCCGATCCTTTTTTAGTTGCATGTGGGCTCTTAGTTGTGGCATGCATGTGGGATCTAGTTCCCTGACCAGGGATTGAACCTGGGCCCCCTGCATTTGGGATTGCTGAGTCTTACCCACTGGACCACCAGGGAAGCCCCAACAAGTGGTAATTTCTTAAAGGTTAGTTGCAATGTGGAATCTGAAACTGTATCTATATACTTTTCACACAATGTTGCGTTAAATTTCATTGGTCTGTTTGTGGTTTGAATTGATCTTTTACCTGTGTATGATTTTGATCCCATGAACCCCTTGAATGGGTCTCTGGAATCCCCATAGTCCCTGTACCGCACTTTGAGAACTGCTGCTTTAATGTAAATAATTTAATAGTTTAGAATTAATGTAATTATTGAAGCTGAAAGGGATAAAGGTAATATGGAAATAGAGTTGATAACTAGTTAAGTGAAATGAGTAACTAAGGTAAATATATTTTTTCATGTTTTCTTTTCATCAAAAATATTATATCAGTAAATTAATAAATGCTTATGATGTGCCAGGAACTGTTCTAAGGACTTTATATTAGGAAATATTTCTATTGTATCATCTTTAGTGATGGTTAAGAGAAAGGCAAGTATAATTTATTTTTTTCCCCTACAGATAGTACAGTCTTTCTTCTTTTTTTTTTTTTTTTTTTTTTTTTTTTTTTTTTGCGGTACGTGGGCCTCTCACTGTTGTGGCTTCTCCCGTTGTGGAGCGCAGGCTCAGCAGCCATGGCTCACGGGCCCAGCCGCTCTGCGGCACGTGGGATCTTCCCGGACCGGGGCACGAACCCGTGTCCCCTTCATTGGCAGGCGGACTCAACCACTGTGCCACCAGGGAAGCCCAGTACAGTCTTTCTGACATATCCTTTATAATGCAGATATAGTTCCACTTTAGAAGATATATAATACCTAGATAATTTCTCTGTAAGGTATTTGAGATAGAAAATATGCTGATCCCTAGCATCTGTCACTGTTTATGTTTAAAATATGTTGTTTTAGACTATATTAACCCATCAGAAAATTGAGTTATTAAATAAATACTAGTAGTGTTAATGAAGATAATCCTGTTGACATGGAAATTTGTTTTATTTTGTTAAATCATTTCAACTAGTATTTGAAACTTTGTTGTGACCATGGTCACTAAATGAAATTTTTCTTCAAAAACAAAAATAGATAATTTTCATAAGACAAATTTAGGTTTATTTAAAAAGCCTGATGCATATTAAAGTCTGTTTAATTTCAGATTCACTTTTTTGGTAATAGCTTTATGGAGATATAATCAACCCTTATAGACTACAACTCTGGGGTTTTCAGTATATTCAGAGTTGTGCAACCATTACCACTATCTAATTTTAGCATATTTTCATCATTCCAAAAATGATGAAAATACCTATACTAACATGTTATTCCTTTTTTTTTTTCCCCTGCCCACTTACTACCATCAATCTGCTTTCTTTTTTTGAAGATTTGTTCTGGACATCTCAGATAAATGGAATCAAACAACATGTGGCATTTTGTGACTGGCTTCTTTTACTTAGCATAATGTTTTTAAGGTTAAACCATGTTGTAACATGTACCAGTACTTCATTCCTGTTTATGGCTAAATATAATATTCCATTATATGGACATACCACATTTTATTTATCCATTTGTTCATAGACAGTTGGGTTGTGCCCACTTTTTGGCTGTTATGAATAATGCTGCTTTGAACATTTGTGTACAGGTTATTGTGTAGACATCCAGTTTCACTTTTGACCTTTCCCGATATATTTTACATAGATATAAACACTATATAGTTTTTTTTAATATGTATAAATTTATTTATTTATTTTTGGCTGCGTTGGGTCTTCGTTGCTGTGCGCGCGGGCTTTTCTCTAGTTGTGGCGAGCGGGGGCTACTCTTCCTTGCAGTGTGCGGGCTTCTCATTGTGGTGGCTTCTCTTGTTGCGGAGCACGGGCTCTAGGCACGCGGGCTTCAGTAGTTGTGGCTCGCAGGCTCTTGAGAGCAGGCTCTGTAGTTGTGGCACACAGGCTTAGTTGCTACGCGGCATGTTGGATCTTCCCGGACCGGGGCTCAAACCCGTATCCCCTTCATTGGCAGGTGGATTCTCAACCACTGCACCACCAGGGAAGCCCTATATAGTTATTTATTTCACGACTGATAAGTACATTCTTTTTTGATATGAAAGATTCAAACATTGCATAAACATATAAGTAAAATGGGAAGGTATTTTAAAAAATTCTTTGTATACCCTTTCATCTCCATCTTTTACCACCCTACAGGTAAGTACTATTGATATTTTAGTGTGTATTCTTTCAGTGTGTTTTCTTTGTGTTAGAATACTTATATATGACACATTAATTTATCTCTTTCTTACAAAATTATGCAATTTATGTACTTCTTATTTCTAATGACTATCAAAATTCTACCTTGGCATTTTGTTTTTTTCTCCTTTGGACATTTGGGCTGTTTTTGATATTTTTGCTAATGTAAATGCTACTGTTGTCATCGTTGCTGTCGTGTAAATTTTTTTTTTTTTTGGTTTTATTTTCTTGATGTGGGTGGATGGTAGCATCATAAATTGTGGAGAACAGACATAGTGGAATGACCTGACTGTTAGATAGTTGAGTTTAAGGTGCCTTTAAGACATCAGGATGGACATGTCCAGTATGTTGTTGGATATCTGAGTATCACTAGGGATGGAAATTGTGTTGGGGATATTCATTTATATGTTAATGGCTTACAGGTAGTAATCGAAAGTATGAGTATAGATGAAATTATCTAATGTGTGTCTTTTGTGGTAAGAGAACAACACTTGGGGAATGTTAATTTGTAAGAGGCCAGTGGAAGAAGAGAATTAAAAAAATTAAATTGTCCATGTCTGTCTTTTTTAGAGTTTTAACTAATAATGTTGAGTTTTACTGAATATCTATTATAAATCTAGTGTAATAGAGAGAATTTGTCTTTGAATGTTTGGAAAAATTTATTAGGGACGATACCTTGTATTACTGTGTGTGTTTTTGTTGCATTCTGTTAATGGTTTATTGTTGCTTCAGTTGTGACATTTTATATGTTTTTGGTTAGTGGTAATTAGTTTATGTTCTTTAAAATGCTTTTTAGTCTGTAAGTATTAATTGGGCGTTTTAGAAGGTGAGAAATACTTGGATTACCCTAAATAGTGTGTGAATGGATTGGCAGGATACACAGAGAAATAAGGAAGAGAAGACTATTTGTAGAGCCAGATCTTGTGCAAGGAAAAAACAGGAATCACCAAACACTAGGCCTTATAGAAACCTGAAGATAATTCAGGACTCAGAAGGTTGCTGAGAAATTTCCTCTGGGGGAATTAAAACAAGGTAAGCCAGATGTTCAACCAGGGATGATTTTTGCCTCCCAGGGAATATTTGGCATTGTCTGAAGATATATTTGACTGTCAGAACTGAGGAGAAGGTGCTCCTGGTATCTAGCAGGTATACATCAGGGATGCTGCTGTTAAATACCCTCCATGCTCAAGACAAACACCACCACCACCACCACCCCACCCCCTGCAAAGATTTTATTTGCTCCAAAATGTTAGTAGTGGTGAGATTGGAAACCTTGCATGTTGGCTGCTCTTCGGTCAGTAATCTCTTTGGGGGCATAGGGGCAGGAGTTTCAGGATATAACTATTTATGAACTACCTAAGGGCCCGCACTTTTTTTTTTTTTTTTTTTAAAGCAGGTACATGTCGGCATGGTGAATTTTCAGAAAGGGGTTATGAACTTGACAAGCCACCAGACTCAGATTTTCAGTGAATATTTCTCTTATCTCTTGGATGTGGCAAAAGGATTGTGTAGTTGAAATGGACTAAGAATTGGTAGGTTATCAGAGTTTAGGCGATTAAGAACCTATGGTCATTCATGTGAATTTTAAAACCTATGATGTTTGTAATAGTTCGGTTTGAGAAGATTATGCTTGAAGAGTTTTTGGTGATCAATAGATTACTATAGTGAAGAAAGAAGGTATAAGAGCAGAATGGCATAAACCTTAGAAGAAAAGTGGAAAAAATTTTGCATGTGACATGAAAAACGGCTGTGCTGGGAACACTGTAGGTCCCTTGATGTGATACAGCCTGCTTAGGAGGTGTATTAGTTTCCTATGTCTTCTGTAAAAAATTACCACAAACGTAATGGCTTAAAACAACAAAAATTTATTTTCTCACGGTTTTAGATGCCCAGAGTCAGAAATCAAGATGTAGGTGTGGCTATGCTCTCTTTATAGGTTTTAGAGGGGAGTTTGTTTTTGGCCTTGTCCAACTTCTGGTGGCTGCCCTTGCATTCTTGGGCTTGTGAGCACAGAGCCCCAATCTCTGCCTGTTTTCACATTGTTTTCTACTTTCTGTGTTTGTCTCCCTATGAGTGTCTCTTATAAGGATACTTGTCACTGGATTTAGGGCCCACGTGAATGATCCAGGATGACCTCAAGATTCATATTTTCACTGGGAAAGGGTTTATGTGGGCTTCCAAAGGAGAGGGTTAAGAAAGAGTGAGATCCACTGTGGAAATAGAGTCAGGAGGAATATAATAAAGGAAACGATAACCGATACGAGGAGCTTGCATTTGGTTGGTGGATGTGCATGACTTGTAGGGCCTTTGAGACTGGATCTATGCAAATTGAAGGTCTTCGGTGTTAGAAAAATGATGCTATTGATAGACCTTTTAGTCTTTGCTTTATGCCAGGTTCAAACTGAGGATTGCCGAAAAGTTGTCCTGTGACCTCAGAAGCAAAATCTTTTCCAGCTGGTTGGATGGCTTTCTGAATTTGTACCAGTGTTTTATGGAACTGAAGAGACTTTTGAAGTAGTTGGGGAAATAGACCTTAAGTAAATTATTTTGGAATTGAGAGGTGTACTGAGCTGAATTCTGCAGTAAATCTTTTGACAGAATTACTACACCTTGAGATGGCTAGAAGTTTCCAATGATGTATGAAATATCAAAAGCAGGTTGGGCAAAATAGTCCTAGGGTTGTATAGAAAAAAGGCTGTTTGATTTTAAGAAGTGTTTTTCTGGTGGACATGGGGGTGGTTACATTGAGGTGATAGGGTAGTTGTTTTTATTTGACTGGTTGATGTCATGTATTAATAGAATTCCTAAAATTCAGTCATCTCTGTGTTCCTTTTATCAATTTTACTTGGTAGTGGTGGACCACTTGGCTATGCCCATGTTGTGTTAAAAATGCTAACTTGTTTTAATTTAAGGCTTTCATGTATCTTTTTGTATATGAGATTAGAAATGTGTGTGTAGTGTGTGTGTGCACACGCACATGTGCACACTAGTTTTGTTATCAAGACAAATTTTGTATTATTTTGGGTAACTTGTTTTTTTCTGCATTCTGGAACAGAAAAGTTATCAGTTATTTGAAAGCAGAGCTGTTCCTTCTGCCTGGAACACTTTTTAGTCTCAGGTGGGAATATGATTAATGCAGTCAAGGGATAGCAAGGGGGCCAAGATAACTGGAGCAGAGTGACCAGGGGAAAAACTAGGAAGTAGTTAATAGTTAATATGAGCCTTTGCTTTTGCTCTGATTGAGATGGGAAGTCACTGAAAGGTTTTGAGCAGAGAAATAATGGAGCCTGACTTAAATTTTAAAAGGACTACCTTGGCTGTTTTGTGTAAGAAGCTGAAGGGGGCGGGGGATGCAGGGGAGGGAGGAACAAGGCTGAAGGCACAGTTACCAATTAGGAAGCTGTTGCAGAAATCCAGGTGAGGGATAGTGATAGCTTGGACCAGGGTGGTAGTGGTTGAGATGCTAAGTGGTCAGATTTTGGATGTGTTTTGAAGGTAGGTGAGTTAATGATGGCTTGAGTGGATATGAAGTTTAAGAGAAAAGTTGGGGTTGACTCCAAGGCTTTGTTCTAAACACTTAAGGATGAACATGTCATTTACTGAGATGAGGGGGAAAATCCTTTGGAAGCTTTACGTTTAGGAGGCAAGATTAGGGGTTCAGTTATTGACATGTTAAAGTTTCGGATGTTTAGTAGTTCAGTAAAAATCTCTATGAATAGTATTCCTGTGAGTTTAAATTTTTTGTATTTCAAATTATATTCTCAGGCATTTCTAGATTCTTTTTGTTCTCATTTTCTTTGACCTATTGAGTAAATTGGGATAAATTATTTTCAGAATTTCCATTTTGGTGAGATTTTAAAATACATTGTATGCGCATTCTAAATTTAAAAAATGGTTAAAACCTTTATATGCCTGACCTGTTGAGTGTCAGAATAAATGGACAGAAATGCAATAAAAGTGGAGAACTTTCTCAAAAATTTCAAAGTAATACATGTACATTGTTATTAAAGTCAAATTGCACTAAAAGCCATACAGTGTTGAATATCATCCCACTCCTCACCTTTCCGCATCTCCCAGTACCTTTCTCCAGGAGCTGCCACTTTCACTCTCCTAGCTGTTTTCTTTATATCTAGCTTCATAGTTTTGGTGGTATGCAATAACTTCTATATTTTGATTGATCAACTTCAGATGTTATTGACTTTTTGCCTCCATAGTTGAGAATTAGCTCTCCTGCTTTCTTCCCCATATACCTTAATAGAGTTACATTTCAAATTGTTTAAGCCAATAGTGAGTGGTACTATAACTATGTAAATATTGTTTACTGCCGAGCTAAGTATTTTTCTGAAACTATATCCCCCTTTTCACTTTTTCGTGGAGTTAGTAATTGCCTCACTTTTCTTTTGCTTAATTTCCTAAGATGCTAGGGCAATTTTTCTCCCCAAATGTCGCATGCCTGACTATTATTTTTTGTACTCAAACAGCAGGTCCAATCCCTTCTCTAACCCACCCACACTACCTTCAGGGTTCCTTTTGGGATCCTTCATTCCATCTGTTTCATTGTGGGTTGGTTGCTCTCTTGGCCTGTTCTCTAAAGTGTTCGTGCAGTTAATACTGCCACTGGCAGCAAATTACTTAACATTCTTTGAATTCTCAGACTTTTTTGGGGGGGCCTGTCATGCAGCTTGTGGGATCTTAGTTCCAGGGATGGAACCTGTGCCCCCTGCAATGGAAGCATGGAGTCCTAACCACTGGACTGCCAGGGAATTCTCAGAATTCTCAGACTTTTAAATTTTAGCCCATTGTGGTGGTTTTCCATTGCCTTTTTGGATTTCTTTCTCCTTTCATCTCTCTTCCTCCTTTTTTTTTGTGATGAGCTTGTTCAAATTTCTTGTCTGTTTTTTCCTTTGATTGGCTCTTTTATTGATTTGTAGGATTTTAATAATATCTGTACATACTAATCTTATGTAGGTTATGTTTTACCTTTTACATTTTATATCTATGATCAGTCCATTTGGCATTTGCTTTAGTATATGGTTTGAGGTAGGAATCCAGTTTCACTATTTTCCCCATATGATATCCAGTTGTCCCAGCACTATTTCTTTAAAAAAATCTATTTTCCCAGCTATGGTATTGTATATCATAAACCAGTTGACCATAAACGTGAGCCTGATTCTGGGCACTCTGTTTTGTTTTGTTTTTTTTCCAACATTTATTTATTTATTTGGCTGCGCCGGGTCTTAGTTGCGGCACTCGGGATCTTCGTTGCCTTGTGCGGGATCTTTTAGTTGCGGCATGTGGGATCTAGTTCCCTGACCAGAGATCGAACCCAGGCCCCCTGCACTGGGAGTGCGGAGTCTTAACCACTGGACCACCAGGGAAGTCCCTGGGCACTCTGTTTTGTGTCATTGTTCTGTCCCATTGGTCTATTTGTCTATCCCTGAACCAATATCACACGTTACTGTGGTTTTACAGTAAGTGTTGATATCTGGTAGGGCAGGTTCACCCACCTTGTGGTTTTCTTAAGTGTGATTTCTTATGGTTTATGTAAAATAGATTTTTAAAATTTCCAAACATCTGGGCATTTTCTGCTTAGACTTTTGTGCGTTATTCATTTCTAGTATAATTGCATTGTGATCAGAGAGCACTTGTGGTATCATTCCTTAGATGTTTGTGGAGACTTGCTTTAGGACTTGTATTTGGGGACACCTTTGTAAATGTTCTATGTGTGCTTGAAAAGAATATATTTTGCAATTGTTGGGATAATGTGTATGTATTTGTTTTTTTTTAATTTATTTTATTTTTTGGCTGCGTTGGGTCTTCGTTGCTGTGCGTGGGCTTTTCTCTGGTTGTGGCGAGCGGAGGCTACTCTTCATTGCAGTGCGTGGGCTTCTCATTGCAGTGGCTTCTCTTGTGGCGCACGGACTCTAGGTACGCAGGCTTCAGTAGTTGTGGCTTGCGGGCTCTAGAGCACAAGCTCAGTAGTTGTGGCGCACAGGCTTAGTTGCTCTGCAGCATTTGGGATCTTCCCGGACCAGGGCTTGAACCGTGTCCCCTGCATGGGCAGGCGGATTCTTAACCACTGTGCCACCAGGGAAACCCCGTGTATATCTTTATTAGTTCAAATTTAAAATTACTTGTCTTGTTCATAATTCTGTATAATTAGTTCATAATTCTGTACATTGAATTTTTTGTTCATTTGTTTTGTTTTTTTGTCTGCTTGTTCTATCACTTGCTGAGAGGGGTGTTGCCAAATCTCTAAGTTACAGTTTTGGATTTATATATTTCTCCTTGTAGTACTTTTAATTAGGGGACTCTATATGTCAATTTGGGAATTACACGTTTTCAGACTATGTTTTTAGGTGTGTGCAGTTTGAAATTGTTACATCTTCCTGTTGAATTGAAGCTTTTATCATTAAGGTATGACTCTTTAATATTGCTTTTTGTTTTAAGGTTCTTGGCTTTTTGTTTTGGTTTGGTTTTTACCACACCACGCCACTTGTGAGATCTTAGTTCCCTGACCAGGGATTGAACCCGGGCCCTCAGCTATGAGAGCACGGAGTCTTAACCACTGGACCACCAGGGAAATCCCCTAACAGACTATTTAATGCTTTGGTGTGCTCTAGAGCAGGCGCTGATAAACTGTTTTGTCCCTTGGGCCAAATTTAGTCAGTTCTCCTCCTTTCCTTCATTCCTCAAAATGGTTTTACATTTTTTTTTAAGGGTTGTAAAAAAATAAACAAAAAAACAAAGAAGAATACGTAATCATGACTGTATGTGAGCTACAAAGCCTAAAATATTTGCTATCTGCCCCTTTGAAGAAAGAGAATATCATGTGAGTCCACCCATGACAATAAATGGTCTTATCAAACCTTATATTCCATCTTTGTTGGTTTCTTACCTTTAGATTCACTCTTGTTCTCCAGACTCCTATTGATGGTTAGTGTAGAGACTGTTTCCTCCTAGGACTGATCTCTTATTTCTTTGGACTGTGTTGGGATCTAATTCTCATATGACTGGGGAGAATTGGTATGTATTTCTTTTTGAGGCATCTGCTCCAGGTGCAGTAACTGAAAGGTTTTAACTCAGAAGGCTGGTTGGGGGTGTGTGTACCTTTGTAGGCAAGGGATTTGGGAGTTTATAGAGTTTTCAGCCTCCCTGTGTCTGCTCTAGATGTCCCTGCATCTTTGTCTTGAGTTCCCATTTACTACCCACTTTGTCAAAAAAATAGGAGCCCACTGGTAGTACTCAGCAGGGTGGGAACCTGTATCATTTCTAGCAGATATACACCAGAACAAATACTAATTTTTTATTCTAGTACCCTTCAATTTGCTAATATTTCTGTTTGTCCTTAAGCTTTGGGTGATTTAAGGAACATTCTAATCTGTACATGAGTGTAGATGGATGAATGCTGCTGCCCCTGTTTACTTCCTGCTTTTGAGACCTGTAACAGAAATGATCATGACCCATTGAATACTGGGCACGAATCCAAGAAGCAGGCTGTCAGTGGAGGACACTCATTTTTTTTTCCTACTGTGAAAATTCCACTTCTTCCAAGTGCATCTTGTATTGGATAGGTGTAATGCACTGCTACTCTGTGTTCTGCCCATTTTAAGGATACAGAAATTGTAGTTGGATGGTCTGTTAATATCAAGCATAAAGTTCTCAAAATAGATTATAAACACAGGTCTTTCTGGTTAGGACCCCCTCCCCTTGTGTATCTGGAGAAACTGAGTAAAAATTAAAAATAAGTAGAAGCCTTGGGTTGATACTTAATTCTGTCTTTGGAAGCTACCCCATATGGGGCAGCTGGTTCACAGAGACTTTGCTTCTCAAGAATGAGAAATGGGATTAGAAGGATGGAAGCAGCTGCTACTTAAGGTCAGTGTTTTTCTTGTCTCCATGAAATTTGGAGCAATATACAGAATTGACAGTTTCTGATTTGCTGTTGTGCCTAGAAATTAAAGGTAGCCTAGTTTGCTTTTCTCTTTTTTAAAAAATGGTTTTAGCAAGAAAAAAAGGACTCCGGTTACTAATGTGAGGAATGAAAGAGGGGATATTACTAACAACCTCACAGAAATAAAAGAGGATTATAAGAGAATACTATGAACAGTTGAATACACTAACAATTTTGATAACCTAGATACAATGAAAAAATTCCTAGAAAGAGATTGAGTCAAGAAGAAATAGAAAATCCAAATAGACCTATAACAAATAAAGAGATTGAATTAGTAACCAAAAAATTATCCAAAAAGAAAAACTCAGTCCCAGATGGCTTTACCAGTGAATTCTATCAAGTGTTTAAAGAATTAACACCAAGCATTCCTAAACTCCTCCAAAAAATGCAAGAGGAGGGAATACAGCTTAGCTAATTCTATGAGGCCACGGTAAAACCCTGATACCAAAATTAGACAAAGACATCACAAGGAAAGAAACTATGGTTCAATATTTTTATAAATATACACATAAAAATTCCTCAACTCAGTACATGCAGACTGAATCCAGCAACATATAAAAAGGATTATACACCCTGACGAAATGGGACTTATCCTAGCAGTGCAAAGTTGGTTCAACATATGAAAATTAACAAGGTGAGATACCATGTTAATAGAATAAAGGGGAAAAAAATCACCTCAATAGATGCAGAAAAAGCATTTAACAAAATTTAACATGTTTCATGATAAAAACATTCAACAAAGTTGCAATAGAAGAGCATCTGTGAAAAGCCTGTATCTAACATTATACTTACCGGTGAAGGACCGAAGGCTTTCCTCCTAAGATCAGCAATAAGACAAGGATATCTGCTTTTGCCACTTTTATTCAACATTGTACTGGAGGTTCCAGCCAGGACAATTTGGCAAGAAAAAGAAATAAAGGCATCCAGATTGGAAAGGAATAAGGAAAACTATATCTGTTTGCAGATGACGTGGTTTTATATGGAGAAAATCCTAAGGAATCCACACAAAAAAACCTGTTAGAGCTAATAAATGAATTCAACAAGGTTATAAGATACAAGAACAACATACAAAAAGCAATTGTATTTCTCTCTACTAGTGATGAACCACCCAAAAAGGAAATTAAGAAAATAATTCCTTTTATAGTAGAATAAAGAACAATAAAATACTTAAGAATAAATGTAACAAAAGAAATGCAAGGCTTGTACACTGAAAATTACAAAACGTTTAAAATTATTAAAGATGACCTAAATAAGTGAAAAGATATCTATGTTCAAGAATTGGAAGACATTAAGATGGCAGTATTCCTCAAATTGATCCTCAGATTCAGTGCAATTCCTTATCAAAATCCTAGATGACTTTTTGGGCAGAAATTGACAAACTGATCTTAAATTAATATCAAAAAGCCAAAACAATCTTGAAAAAGAGAAATAAAGTTGAAGGAGTCACACTTCCTCATTTAAAAACTTAACTGAAAAAAGAGCCAATGGGAGTTCCCTGGTGGCCTAACGATTAGGATTCCAGGCTTTCACAACACTGCGTGGCCCAGGTTCAATCCCTGGTCAGGGAACTGAGATCCCGCAAGCCACGTGGCGCGGCAAAAAAAAGAGAGAGAGCGCTAAGAATATACAGGGGAAAGGACAGTCTCTTCAGTAAATGGTGTTGGGAAAACTGGACAGCCACATGTAAAAGAATGAAACTGGAACACTATCATACACCATACACAAAAATTAACTCAAAATAGATTAAAGACTTGAACATAAGATCTGAAACCATAAAACTCTTAGAAGAAAACATAGGCAGTTAGCTCCTTGACAAAAGTCTTGGTGATGATTTTTTGAATCTGACACCAAAAGCAAAAACAACAAAAGCAAAAATAAACAAGTGGGACTGCATCAAACTAAACAGCTTCTGCACAGCAAAGGAAACCAACAAAATGAAAAGGCAGCCTACTGAATGGGAGAAAATATTTGCACATCATATATCTGAAAATACATGATGAATTCATATAACTCAATAAATAGCAAAAAAAAAAAACAGTTCAAATAAAAAATGTGCAGAAGATCTGAATGGAATTCTTCCAAGGAAGACATACAGAGAGTTAACAGGAACATGAAAAGATGCTCAGAATCACTAATCATTAGGGAGATGCAAATCAAAATCACAATGCTATATTACCTCATACCTGTTAGAATGGCTGATATCAAAAAGACAAGAAATAAAAAGTGTTGGCAAGGATGTGGAGAAAAGGGAACCCTTGTGTACTGTTAGTGGAAATGGAAATTGGTGCAGCCACTATGGAAAGCAGTATGGAGGTTCCTTAAAAAATTAAAAATAGAACTGCCATATGATCCAGCAATTCCACTTCTGGGTATTTACCTGAAGAAAATGAAAAACACTACCTCAAAAAGATATATGTACCCCCATGTTCATTGCAGTGTTATTTGCAATAGCCAAGTTATGGAAACAATCTAAGTGTTCATCCATGGATGAATTTTTTTACATCAAAGGACTCTTATCAAAAATGTGAAAAGACAGCCAATAGAATTGGAGAAAAATATTTGTGGTTCATACATCTGATGAGAGTCTAATATCCAGGTAAAAAACTGTTTCAACTCAATGATAAAAGGAAAAATGACCAAATTTTTTAAATGAGGAAAGGGTTCAAATAGACATCTCCAGAGAAGAAATACAGATGGCCAATAAGCACATGAAAAGATGCTCAACATAATTACTCATTAGGAAAATACAAATTAAAACTTCAATGAGATACTACTTTACACCTAAAAGGATAACAAAAATTTTAAAAATTAATAATAAATGCTAACAGGGTTGTAGAGAAATTGGAACCCACACACATAGCTGGTGGGAATGTAAAATGTTGCAGCTGATTTGGAAAACAGTCCCTCAGAAGTTAAACACAGAGTTTCCATATGGTCCAATGGTTATATTCTTAGGTATATACCCAGGAAACTTGAAAACATGTTCACATAAAAACTCCTTCAGGATTATTCATAGCATTATTTATGATAGCCAAAAAGTAGAAACAGCCCATCTAACAATCCGTCAACTGATGGATAGGCAAACAAAATGTGATATATTTATACAGTGGAATAGTATTTAGCCGTAAAGCACAAGATATTACTGAAACATGCTGCAACCCTGCTTGAACCTTGAAAACATTACGTTAAGTGAAAGAAGCCTACCACAAAAGGCCACATGTATTTATGATTTCATTTATATGAAACATCCAGAATAGCCAAATTCATAAAGACAGAAAGTGGATTTGTAATTGCCAGGGACTGGAAGGGGGGTGAGAAATAAGAGAATGACTGCTAATGGGTTTGGGGTGGCAAAAATATTCTGGAACTACTGGCAATTGTTGTACAACTCTGAATATACTAAAACCTACTAAATTGTACACTATAAATAGGTGAATTTTATAGTCCTATCTCAAATTACATCTCAATTATAAAAAAATTTTTTTTTTCTGACCACACAACGTAGCTTAGTTCCTCATCCAGGGATTGAACTCAGGCCCTCAGCAGTGAGAGCACGGAGTCTTAACTACTGGACTGCCACGGAATTCCCGAATATAAAATGGTTTTAAAAAAATCACTTTAAACTTAAAAATATATTGGGTGATGTAATCTAAATATTTTAATGATTAAAATTTGAGTATATTTTATTATAATGTACTGTTGGGAAATTGGATGTACTCTTCTTAAATTCTCAGGTACTTTCTAACATATATCTTGTAAATTATCTTTCTATATAAATGTTATTGTGGGTTTTTTGAAGTGATCATTTTATGTTGTTTATTTATTTTTTTATTTTTGGTTGTGTTGGGTCATCGTTGCTACATGCAGGCTTTCTCTAGTTGTGGCGAGTGGGGGCTGCTCTTTGTTGCGGAGCACAGGCTCTAGGCGCGTGGGCTTCAGTAGTTGTGGCACGTGGGCTCAGTAGTTGTGACTCGTGGGCTCTAGAGCTCAGGCTTAGTAGTTGTGGTGCACGGGCTTAGTTGCTCACCGGCATGTGGGATCTTCCTAGACCAGGGATAGAACCCATGTCTCTTGCATTGGCAGGCGGATTCTTAACCACTGTGCCACCAGGGAAGTCCCATGTTAAGTTTGATTATTGTTTTTTGGCCCCAGTATTGATTTTATTAGAATTCTATTAATAAGTTGGCTCTGGGTTGTGGAGGGATCTTGTCAGTTTGTTAACAGGTTAGAGAATGCATTTCAGTCCTTGATTGCAAGATTTTATTTAATAGAAAGGGATGTTGTTAAATTGTATAATGCTAGGTTGATAATGATTTAACACGTAGGGCAAACTAAAGTGAAGTGATCCTTAGCATACCTGAACAGGTGAGTGACAAGTACTGCAGATTTGTGTATCAGTTAACCTTTTTTTTATGGTAGGTCCCAACTGCCAAATGTTAAAATATTTAGAAATTGCGAGGAAAAGAAGTAAAGTAAGGTAATTCATCATTTTTAAAATTAAAATTCTTGGCACTAAAGTAATAAAGGAAATTAAATGAGTTTTCTGTTTTTTCAAGTTATTGTACCTCTGAGGCTTAATCTTGGGTAAATGTGGAGCTTCCCAGAAAATTTAACTGCAATATGTATTAATCAGTTATTGCTGAATGAGAAACTGCCCTACAGCTCAGTGGTTTAAAACAGCAGTTATTTTTCTTTATATATCTGTAGAGCTGCTGTGGGTTAGGTGACTTAGGCTTAGCTGTGGGTGTGTGGGTGGGCTTTAATTCTCCCTGTGGGTTGGGCTTGGCACCTCATTTGGGGTTTGGCCCAGTCTTACTGTTTGTGTTTCTTCTGGGGCCTAGGCTGAAGGGGCAGCATCTACCTGCTGAAACTCTTCTCGTGGTGATGACAGAGGTAACAAGAGGGCAAGACCAACTGCACAAAGATATTTCAAACCTCTGTTTGCATACTTTCTGCTAACACCCCATTGGCCAAATCATCAGATGCAAGGCTATGGGGGCAGGAGAGTATGCTCTGTCCACCATGAGGCCAAAGTAAGACATATGGTCAAGCTAAGCATCTGATGGGAAGGAAAATAATATACTCCTTACATGGAGGTGGGGTTTCGGATAGAAGGTAGTGGTTATTTTTAAGAAAAACCAAATCTATTATACAGTATAAAAAATGAGATGGGGCTTCCCTGGTGGCACAGTGGTTGAGAGTCCGCCTGACGATGCAGGGGACACGGGTTCGTGCCCTGGTCCGGGAAGATCCCACATACCGCGGAGCGGCTGGGCCCGTGCACCATGGCCGCTGAGCCTGCGCGTCCGGAGCCTGTGCTCTGCAACGGGAGAGGCCACAACAGTGAGAGGCCTGCGTACCGCAAAAAAAAAAAAAAAAAAAAAGATGGTGACCATATTGAGTTGCATGATTTTTGTATGTCAAGTGAAAAATCGTCACTAGGCCATTGTTTAGTTAGTCTAGTTTAGTCTAAGTTGTTTTTTTGTTTTTTTCTTTGCATCTTTATTGGAGTATAATTGCTGTACAATGGTGTGTTAGTTTCTGCTTTATAACAAAGTGAATCAGTTATACATATACATATGTTCCCATATCTCTTCCCTCTTGAGTCTCTCTCCCTCCCACCCCTCCAGGCGGTCACAAAGCACCAAGCTGATCTCCCTGTGCTATGCGGCTGCTTCCTATTAGCTATCTACCTTACGTTTGGTAGTGTATATATGTCCATGCCTCTCTCTCGCTTTGTCACAGCTTACCCTTCGCCTTCCCCATATCCTCAAGTCCATTCTCTAGTAGATCTGTGTCTTTTTTCCTGTCTTACCCCTAAGTTCTTCATGACATTTTTTTTTTCTTAAATTCCGTATAGATGTGTTAGCATACGGTATTTGTTTTTCTCTTTCTGACTTCACTCTGTGTGACAGACTCTAGGTCTATCCACCTCATTACAAATAGCTCAATTTCGTTTCTTTTTATGGCTGAGTAATATTCCATTGTATATATGTGCCACATCTTCTTTATCCATTCATTTGATGATGGACACTTAGGTTGTTTCCATCTCCGGGTTATTGTAAATAGAGTTGCAATGAACATTTTGGTACATGACTCTTTTTGAATTATGGTTTTCTCAGGGTATATGCCCAGTAGTGGGATTGCTGGGTCATATGGTAGTTCTATTTGTAGTTTTTTAAGGAACCTCCATACTGTTCTCCATAGTGGCTGTACCAATTCACATTCCCACCAGCAGTGCAAGAGTATTCCCTTTTCTCCACACCCTCCCCAGCATTTATTGTTTCTAGATTTTTTGATGATAGCCATTCTGACTGGTGTGAGATGATATCTCATTGTAGTTTTGATTTGCATTTCTCTAATGATTAATGAAGTTGAGCATTCTTTCATGTGTTTGTTGGTAGTCTGTACATCTTCTTTGGAGAAATGTCTATTTAGGTCTTCTGCCCATTTTTGGATTGAGTTGTTTGTTTTTTTGTTATTGAGCTGCATGAGCTGCTTATAAATTTTGGAGATTAATCCTTTGTCAGTTGCTTCATTTGCAAATATTTTCTCCCATTCTAAGGGTTGTCTTTTGGTCTTGTTTATGGTTTCCTTTGCTGTGCAAAAGCTTTGAAGTTTCATTAGGTCCCATTTGTTTATTTTTGTTTTTATTTCCATTTCTCTAGGAGGTGGGTCAAAAAGGATCTTGCTGTGATTTATGTCATAGAGTGTTCTGCCTATGTTTTCCTCTAAGAGTTTGACAGTGTCTGGCCTTACATTTAGGTCTTTAATCCATTTTGAGCTTATTTTTGTGTACGGTGTTAGGGAGTGATCTAATCTCATACTTTTATATGTACCTGTCCAGTTTTCCCAGCACCACTTATTGAAGGGGCTGTCCTTTCTCCACTGTACATTTCTGCCTCCTTTATCAAAGATAAGGTGACCATATGTGCGTGGGTTTATCTCTGGGCTTTCTATCCTGTTCCATTGATCTATCTTTCTGTTTCTGTGCCAGTACCATACTGTCTTGATTACTGTAGCTTTGTAGTATAGTCTGAAGTCAGGGAGCCTGATTCCTCCAGCTCCGTTTTTCGTTCTCAAGATTGCTCTGGCTATTCGGGGTCTTTTGTGTTTCCATACAAATTGTGAAATTTTTTTGTTCTAGTTCTGTGAAAAATGCCAGTGGTAATTTAATAGGGATTGCATTGAATCTGTAGATTGCTTTGGTAGTATAGTCATTTTCACAATGTTGATTCTTCCAATCCAAGAACATGGTATATCTCTCCATCTATTTGTATCATCTTTAATTTCTTTCATCAGTGTCTTATAGTTTTCTGCATACAGGTCTTTTGTCTCCTTAGGTAGGTTTATTCCTAGATATTTTACTCTTTTTGTTGCAGTGGTAAATGGGAGTGTTTTCTTGATTTCACTTTCAGATTTTTCATCATTAGTGTATAGGAATGCCAGAGGTTTCTGTGCACTAATTTTGTATCCTTCTACTTTACCACATTCATTGATTAGCTCTAGTAGTTTTCTGGTGGCATATTTAGGATTCTCTATGTATAGTATCATGTCATCTGCAAACAGTGACAGCTTTACTTCTTCTTTTCCGATTTGGATTCCTTTTATTTCCTTTTCTTCTCTTATTGCTGTGGCTAAAACTTCCAAAACTATGTTGAATAAGAGTGGTGAAAGTGGGCAGCCTTGTCTTGTTCCTGATCTTAGTGGAAATGCTTTCAGTTTTTCACCATTGAGGATGATGTAGGCTGTGCGTTTGTCATATATGGCCTTTATTATGTTGAGGAAAGTTCCCTCTATGCCTACTTTCTGCAGGGTTTTTATCATAAATGGGTGTTGAATTTTGTCGAAAGCTTTCTCTGCATCTATTGAGATGATCATGTGGTTTTTCTCCCTCAATTTGTTAATATGGTGTATCACATTGATTGATTTGCGTATATTGAAGAATCCTTGCATTCCTGGAATAAACCCCACTTGATCATGGTGTATGATCCTTTTAATGTGCTGTTGGATTCTGTTTGCTAGTATTTTGTTGAGGATTTTTGCATCTATGTTCATCAGTGATATTGGCCTGTAGTATTCTTTCTTTGTGACATCCTTATCTGGTATTTTGGTATCAAGGTGATGGTGGCCTTGTAGAATGAGTTTGGGAGTGTTCCTCCCTCTGCTATATTCTGGAAGAGTTTGAGAAGGATAGGTGTTAGCTGTTCTCTAAATGTTTGATAGAACTTGCCTGTGAAGCCATCTGGTCCTGGGCTTTTGTTTGTTGGAAGATTTTTTAATCACAGTTTCAATTTCAGTGCTTGTGATTGGTCTGTTCATATTTTCTATTTCTTCCTGATTCAATCTTGGCAGGTTGTGCATTTCTAAGAATTTGTCCATTTCTTCCAGGTTGTCTATTTTATTGGTATAGAGTTGCTTGTAGTAATCTCTCATGATCTTTTGTATTTCTGCAGTGTCAGTTGTTACTTTTCCTTTTTCATTTCTAATTCTATTGATTTGAGTCTTCTCCCTCTTTTTCTTGGTGAGTCTGGCTAATGGTTTATCAATTTTGTTTATCTTCGCAAAGAACCAGCTTTTAGTTTTATTGATCTTTGCTATCGTTTCCTTCATTTCTTTTTCATTTATTTCTAATCTGATCTTTATGATTTCTTTCCTTCTGCTAACTTTGGGGTTTTTTTGTTCTTCTTTCTCTAATTGCTTTAAGTGCAAGGTTAGGTTGTTTATTCGAGATGTTTCCTGTTTCTTAAGGTAGGATTGTATTGCTATAAACTTCCCTCTTAGAACTGCTTTTGCTGCATCCCATAGGTTTTGGGTCATCGTGTCTCCATTGTCCTTTGTTTCTAGGTATTTTTTGATTTCCTGTTTGATTTCTTCAGTGATTACTTCGTTATTAAGTAGTGTATTGTTTAGCCTCCATGTGTTTGTATTTTTTACAGATCTTTTACTGTAATTGATATCTAGTCTCATAGCATTGTGGTCGGAAAAGATACTTGATACAATTTCAGTTTTCTTAAATTTACCAAGCCTTGATTTGTGACCCAAGATATGATCTATCCTGGAGAATGTTCCATGAGCACTTGAGAAAAATGTGTATTCTGTTGTTTTTGGATGGAATGTCCTATAAATATCAATTAAGTCCATTTTGTTTAATGTATCATTTAAAGCTTGTTTCCTTATTGATTTTCATTTTGGATGATCTGTCCATTGGTGAAAGTGGGGTGTTAAAGTCCCCTACTATGACTGTCGATTTCCCCTTTTATGGCTGTTAGTATTTGCCTTATGTATTGAGGTGCTCCTATGTTGGGTGCATAAATATTTACAATTGTTATTACAGTTGTTACAATTCTTGGATCGATCCCTTGATCATTCTGTAGTGTCCTTCTTTGTCTCTTGTAATAGTCTTTATTTTAAAGTCTATTTTGTCTGATATGAGAATTGCTACTCCAGCTTTCTTTTGGTTTCCATTTGCATGGAATATCTTTTTCCATCCCCTTACTTTCAGTGTGTATGTGTCTCTAGGTCTGAAGTGGGTCTCTTGTAGACAGTATATATATGGGTCTTGTTTTTGTATCCATTCTGCCAATCTGTGTCTTTTGGTGGGAGCATTTAGTCCATTTACATTTAAGGTAATTATCGATATGTATGTTCCTATTCCCATTTTCTTAATTGTTTTGGGTTTGTTATTGTAGGTCTTTTCCTTCTCTTGTGTTTCTTGCCTAGAGAAGTTCCTTCAGCATTTGTTGTAAAGCTGGTTTGGTGGTGCTGAACTCTCTGAGCTTTTGCTTGTCTGTAAAGGTTTTAATTTCTCCATCAAATCTGAATGAGATCCTTGCTGGGTAGAGTAGTCTTGGTTGCAGGCTTTTCTCCTTCATCACTTTAAATATGTCCTGCCAGTCCCTTCTGGCTTGCAGAGTTTCTGCTGGAAGATCAGCTGTTAACCTTATGGGGATTCCCTTGTGTGTTATTTGTTGTTTTACCCTTGCTCCTTTTTTTTTTTTTTGGGGTATGCGGGCCTCTCGCTGTTGTGGCCTCTCCCGTTGCGGAGCACAGGCTCCGGACGCACAGGCTCAGTGGCCATGGCTCACGGGCCCAGCCGCTCCATGGCATGCGGGATCTTCCAGGACCAGGGCACGAACCCATGTCCCCTGCATCGGCAGGTGGACCCTCAACCACTGCGCCACCAGGGAAGCCCCCCTTGCTGCTTTTAATATGTTTTCTTTGTATTTAATTTTTGACAGTTTGATTAATATGTGTCTTGGTGTGTTTCTTCTTGGATTTATCCTGTATGGGACTCTCTGTGCTTCCTGGACTTGATTAACTATTTCCTTTTCCATATTAGGGAAGTTTTCAACTATAATCTCTTCAAATATTTTCTCAGTCCCTTTCTTTTTCTCTTCTTCTTCTGGAACCCCTATAATTCGAATGTTGGTGCATTTAATGATTTAATGTTGTCCCAGAGGTCTCTGAGACTGTCCTCAGTTCTTTTCATTCTTTTTTCTTTATTCTGCTGTGCAGTAGTTATTTCCACTATTTTGTCTTCCAGGTCACTTATCCGTTCTTCTGCCTCAGTTATTCTGCTATTGATCCCATCTAGAGTATTTTTCATTTCATTTATTGTGTTGTTCATCGTTGTTTGTTTCATCTTTAGTTCTTCTAGGTCCTTGTTAAATGTTTCTTGCATTTTGTCCATTCTATTTCCACGATTTTGGATCATCTTTACTATCATTATTCTGAATTCTTTTTCAGGTAGACTACCTATTTCCTCTTTATTTGTTAGGTCTGGTGGGTTTTTATCTTGCTCCTTCATCTGCTGTGTGTTTTTCTGTCTTCTCATTTTGTGTATCTTACTGTGTTTGGAGTCTCCTTTTTGCAGGCTGCAGGTTCGTAGTTCCCGTTGTTTTTGGTGTCTGTCCCCAGTGGCTGAGGTTGGTTCAGTGGGTTGTGTAGGCTTCCTGTTGGAGGGGACTAGTGCCTGTGTTCTGGTGGATGAGGCTGGATCTTGTCTTTCTGGTGGGCAGGTCCACGTCTGGTGGTGTGTTTTTGGGTGTCTGTGGACTTATTATGATTTTAGGCAGCCTCTCAGCTAATGGGTGGGGTTGTGTTCCTGTCTTGCTAGTTGTTTGGCATAGGGTGCCCAGCACTGTAGCTTGCTGGTTGTTGAGTGAAGCTGGGTGCTGGTGTTGAGATGGAGATCTCTGGGAGATTTTCACCATTTGATATTATGTGGAGCTGGGAGGTCTCTTGTGGACCAGTGTCCTGAAGTTGGCTCTCCAACCTCAGAGGCACAGCACTGACCCCTGGCTGCAGCACCAAGAGCCTTACATCCACACGGCTGAGAATAAAAGGGAGAAAAAGTAGAAAGAAATAATTAGAAGAAAGAAAGAAATAAAGAAGGAAAAGGAAGGAAGGAAGATGGAAAGAAGGAACGAAAGGAGAGAGGGAGGGAGGAAGGAGGGAAGGAAGCAAAAAAAGAAAGAAAGATTAAAGTGAAAAAAAATAAAGTAAGAAAATATAAAAAAGTTATTGAAATAAAAATTAAGAAAAAAATTAAAAAAAACAGACGGATAGAATCCTAGGACAAATGGTGGAAGCAAAGCTATACAGAGAAAATCTTACACAGAAGCATACGCACTCACAAAAAGAGGAAAAGGGGAAAAAATCATAAATCTTGCTCTCAAAGTCCACCTCCTCAATTTGGGATGATTCGTTGTCTAAAGGAGGGAGGGAGGAAGGAAGGAAGGAAAGAAAGAGAAAGAAAGAAAGAAAGAAAGAAGATAAAGTAAAATAAAATAAAGTTATTAAAATAAAAAATAATTATTAAGAAAAAAATTTTTTTTAAAAACAAATAAATACGGATCGATAGAACCCTAGGACAAATGGTGGAAGCAAAGCTATACAGACAAAATCTCAGACAGAAGCATACACATACACAGAAAAAGAGGAAAAGGGGAAAAAATCATAAATCTTGCTCTCAAAGTCCACCTCCTCAATTTGGGATGATTCGTGTCTATTCATGTATTCCACAGATGCAGGGTACATCAAGTTGATTGTGGAGCTTTAATCCGCTGCTTCTGAGGCTGCTGGGAGAGATTTCCCTTTCTTTTCTTTGTTCTCACAGCTCCCAGGGGCTCAGTTTTGGATTTGGCCATGCCTCTGCGTGTAGGAGGGCGTCTGTTCTTCGCTCAGACAGGACCGGGTTAAAAAAGCAGCTGCTTTGGGGACTCTGGCTCACTCAGGCCGGGGGGAGGGACGGGCATGGAGTGCTGGGCGAGCCTGCGGCGGCAGAGGCCGGCATGACGTTGCACCAGCCTGAGGCGCGCCGTGCATTCTCCCGGGGAAGTTGTCCCTGGATCCCGGGACCCTGGTAGTGGCGCGCTGCACAGGCTCCCTGGAAGGGGGGTGTAGATAGTGACCTGTGCTCGCACACAGGCTTCTTGGTGGCGGCAGCAGCAGCCTTAGCGTCTCATGCCCGTCTCTGGGATCCACGCTTTTAGCCGCGGCTCGCGCCGGTCTCTGGAGCTCCTTTAAGCAGCGCTCTTAATCCCCTCTCCTCGCTCACCAGGAAACAAAGAGGGAAGAAAAAGTCTCTTGCCTCTTCGGCAGGTCCAGACTTTTCCCCGGACTCCCTCCCGGCTAGCCGCGGTGCACTAATGCCCTGCAGGCTGTGTTCACGCCGCCAGCCCCAGTCCTCTCCCTGCGCTCCGACCGAAGCCCGAGCCTCAGCTCCCAGCCCTGCCCGCCCCGGCGGGTGAGCAGACAAGCCTCGGGCTGGTAAGTGCTGGTCGGCACCGATCCTCTGTGCAGGAATTTCTCCGCTTTGCCCTCTGCATCCCTATTGATGTGCTCTCCTCCACGGCTCCAAAGCTTTCCCCCTCTGCCACCTGCAGTCTCCGCCCACGAAAGGGCTTCCTAGTGTGTGGAAACCTTTCCTCCTTCGCAGCTCCCTCCCACTGGTGCAGGTCCCGTCCCTATTCTTTTGTCTGTTTTTTCTTTTGCCCTACGCAGGTACGTGGGGAGTTTATTGCCTTTTGGGAGGTCTGAGGTCTTCCGTCAGCGTTCAGTAGGTGTTCTGTAGGAGTTGTTCCACGTGTAGATGTATTTCTGGTGTATCTGTGGGGAGGAAGGTGATCTCCATGTCTTACTCTTCCGCCATCTTCCTCTCATCCCTAAGTTGTTTTAATACTTAATAGACAGTTAATAGACAATACCGTTTTTGTATTCTCATGTTTTTTTATAGATTGTTTTACTTTAGCTATAGAATTATTATTTTTTTTTAAGATTAACAACCAGAAAACACACAGTAAATTATTAGAAGCATCATTCCTTAGAAGCATCGTCCATCAACCTGAAGAAAAAAGTTATGTGATTTTCATTTCAGGAAGGTAAGTGGCCTGTACTATTACAGTTCAGTGCCTTCAAAGACAGTTGGTCAAGTATGCCAAATATATTTAATATATTCAGAGAAATGTAACTTTTTTTGACAAGATTATATGTTTACATAATAAAATGGGGTAGTTAGTGAAAAGGTTTTTTTTGTCACACTTCTCACACTTGGTCCCATAGTTCTCTTTCCCAGAAGTCTTCACTATTACTAGTTTCTTGTGTATCCTTCCATACCTTTTGTGTGCCTAAACAAGCATATGTTTCTATATCTTTCCTTCCTCCCACTGTCTCCCTTTTTTTCTTTTTACACAAAGGGAAGTACACCCTGTTATGCGTCTTGCATTATTTGGCTTAACAGTGTTTCTCGGTTCTAGGTCCATATAAGTTACTTACAGTTCTATTTTTTAGACAGATTTATTAAAGCATAATTTATGTATAATAAAGTGCACCCTTTTAAAGTGTACAATTTGGTGGATTTTGACAGATTTACACACTCTTGGAACCACCATCATAATCAAGATAGAGATCATTTCCATTACCTCCAAAAGTCTATCTCTCCCTCCACTCCTGACCCCAGGCAGTGACTCATCTGCTTTCTGTTGCTGTAGATAAGTTTGCCTTTTCTAGAATTTCCAAAAAGTAGAATCATAGTTTGTATAGTCTTTGTGTCTAGCCTTTTTCATTCAGCATCATGATTGTGAAGTTCGTTCATGTGGTTCCAGTAGTTTGTTGCCTTTGATTGCAGAGTGTTCTGTTATGTTGACATACCACATTTTTGTTTATCCATTCACTCGACTTTTGGGTTGTTTTCAGATTTTGGTTATTGTACACAAAGCTGCTTTTAAGATTTTTGGACAAGTTTTTGTGTGGAATGAACAGTATTCCTTCCTAAAAAATCTTTGTTTACCTCAGAATCTCAAAGATTTTTGCCTTTTTTTTTCTTTTAGAGTTTTATAGTTTTACATTATGTCTGTGATCAGTCTCAACTTAGCTTTGTGTGTTGTGTGAGGTGTTGGTTTTTTTTTTTTCTACTTGGATATCCAGTAGTTCCAACACTTTTTTTCAGACGTTTCTTTCAACTGACCGTAAATGTATGGGTCTGTTTCTGGATTTTCTTCCATTGATCTCTGTGTCCCTTTGTCTTGATTACTGTAGCTTTTTAGTAAGTCTTGAAATCAGATAGTGTATTTTGAGTTTTTTTTAAAAGGGCTTTGACTATTGTATGTGGATTTTTTTTTTTTGCTTTTTCACATAAGTTTTAAAATCAGCTTGTCAGTTTCTGTATAAAAAGCCTGTGGGAATTTTGCCTGGAATTGACTTGAATCTCATCTCTGCTTTGACGTGATTGCATGATATAGTATGAGTGTATCATTAATTATAAAGCAGTTTATAATGATGGATGTTGTGGATTTTCAGTCTGTTGATCCAGTGTTCCAGTGAATTTTGTATTTACTTGTGTCTGTGCACTTGTGCAAGTATATCTGTAATATAAAGTCTTGAAAATGAAATTGATATTTAGCATTTATAATATAATATTGATTGATATTGACAAATTGTCCTGCATAGACATTGAATCACCTGCAGTAATATGAGAGTAACCTGTCACAAATCCTTGCTAAGACTGTTGTTAAACTTCTTGATCTTTTGCCAGTCTGATAGGTAAAAAATGGTATTTTGATTTGGTTCTAATTTGTTATTCTGTTATTATTTCACCAGCCATCTGTGGTTTACTTCCGGTGAATATATTATGGTGATAAGCTTATGCTGTTTCTTGCCAGTATTTTTCCCCCAGTTTTATCCCTCAAACTTGACTTCTGAATTTTGTGACAAGGCTTGAAAGCCTTTCCCACTCAAGACAAATACTAAAATTCTCCCAAGTTTTAATCTGTTTTTTATGGGGGGGGTTGTTTTATTTTTATTATTATTTTTGGCCTCACCGTGCAGTTCCCCAACTGGGGATTGAACCCGCGCCCTCGTCAGTGAAAGCGCAGAGTCCTAATCACTGGACCACCAGGGAATTCCCATGACAAACTTTTCAAAATCTTTTTTTATCCATTGTGCTAGATGCTTTGACCCTTTTAATCTGGACACTCATGTCTTTTAATTATAGGAAAATTTCTTGAATTCTTGGTTTTTTTCAGTGCTTTTTCTCTGTTTTCTAAAACCAGAATTACTGGACTGTTCTGCATGGCTGGTCCTTTTTTTCTCTTTTGTCTCCTATTTGCCACCTTGCTGTTTTTGTTCTGCTTTATAGGAGATCTCCTTACCTTTATCTTCTATTGCTTCTATTGACTTTTTAATTTCTTTAATATTAGTTTTAATTTTCAAGAGTTCCTTTTTGTACTGTGAATGTTCTTATATATTTGTTTCATGAATGAATTAACTTATTTTTAGTTTTTGTCTGTGCATTGTTTTTTTCTTCCAAGCTACTTCCTCCCTGTTTTTTTAAGGGTCTCCTCTTGTATGTGGTGATTTCTGGTTTTGCTCGTGGTTACAAGTGAGACACTAAAAACTAATTGGAAACTGTTTGGATGGTGGGTAGTCTCCTGCTGGTAGGCTGAGTGTGTGTATGTCTATGATTAATGACTATGGGCCCTATCAGTATTTTTTAGGTCTTTTCTCTAGTTTTGTCAAATTCATTAGAAAATTATCTTTTAGTCTCCTTCCTAGAAGGCATAGGCTAGGCTGCTGTCCTCTGGGAGTCTCTGAGTAGGCAAAGAGGGTTTGGGGTGGAAGGACTGGGTTTCAGTAATCAGTATGTGTACTGCTACTTACTCCCTCTGTTGTCAGTATGATTCTTCCTCCCTCAGCTGTGACTGTTGAGCCCACAGACCAAAGACCTTTTGTTTTACTCCTTCCAAAAATTTATACCAGTCTTTAGGGAGTGATGCAGGGGTAGTCTTCTGGGTGGTAGTAATTGGAAAGGCTGTGTGGCAGTCTTTCCCCTTTTGTGAGTTCCATTTTCCTCCCCATATCCCATCTCCTGGTACTGCCAATTTCTGCTTCTTGAGGGATTCTGTGGTTTACGTAGAGCTGCTTCTCACTTGGCTTTCCTCTGTTTCTAGTTTAAGATCAGGTTTTTTTTGAGTCTGGAGGTTAGTTATTTGTCCTTCTTTGTAGCTTCTGTACGTTTAATTTTTATCATCTACACTTTTGTTCTTCATCCTTTGAGTTTATGGTTTTGTCTTGCTTCGTTTTAATCTGTTGCTTTTTTTTTTTAGTGGGTATTACATGAGAGTAGAGGTAAATGTGTGTGTTTAAATCTGCCTTTTTTACTGTGTGTCACTGTTTTTCTATGAATATAGTTATTTATGTGTACTGTTTTTCCTCAAAATAGGATTTTACTAGCTTAACCATTATATGTCTATATTATGAATTGTTTTTTGTATTTTAAAACTTTTTTAAAAACATAAAATGTATTTCATCAATGAAATAGAAACGTTATATTTCATTGGATGCATGTACCATAGTTTACTTCAGGTTAGAAATACTAAAATTAAGTGCTATGTGTAAACTGAACTCTGAAGCCTAATGGTAGGATAGGATAAAATTACGGAGTATAGATTAACATGTTGGTTAATAGATTTGATGAGATGTAAATGAATGATTACATCTTTGTACCTTTTAAACATTTTAAAATATTTTACTTTTAGGTGCTGTGTAATGTGTTGAAAGGAAATTATAAGGAATGATTTTGTCAAATTTTTATGAGTTATGGTGGCTGAAAGATCAATTCTTTCTTGTGGGAAAGGAAATGTAAGTAACCTCAAGGAATAGATTGATTTTCAACTATTCTATGCTTACATGAGACAGGTTTTCCATTATTTATAAGACTGTGCTTGGGATACTTTTTTCTGTTAGCCTTATGTATACAGACTAAATAATTCAAAAAGAGAAGTTAGAGTTTATGTAAGTCATGGTTATTTCTGTATAGTATCAGCATTGCTAAATTTCTTGAATTCTACAAAATTTAATTTTTATTTTTTTATTTTTCCAGAAATGGCAGCACAAAAGGAAATCTATATTAATAGACTGTTTTATTAAACGGAAGTGGTTATATAAGAACTTTAAACGAACAGACTCAACAAACAAGGAAAGAAACGTGTTAACTGTAAGACATGTTTCCAATGAATCAAAGTCCAGTAACTGTAGACTTCAGAAGAAAAAAGTTTTCAAAAACTTTGTCAAAACAGACAGGTCAGTGATAAATAACTCCTCCAGTAATAGGGCTAGGCCTGAAAACTGATATTAATTGAATAAAATTAACAAAGTAGATCAAACTTGAATTAAAATTTTTTCATAAAAAGTTCTGAAAATATCAGATTAGATTTAAATTTTCCTCAAATTTCTATTGCCTCATCCAAAGTAAAGCAAATATCTTTCAGCCTTCATGCCAGCTTTTCTCATGTCATAAGGATGACAGAAATCTTCGCAAACTAGTATTTTTGTTGAAAATGTATATCAGTTTCAGTTGATTTTTAAGACCTGCTGCTCAGTAATAATACTAGACATTCAACATTTACAACTACCAGGACACAAAATCTCAAAAACTACTCAGAAAAGGAGGACCTTACTCAGGAATGATGTCCATTCAGGAGAAATCAAAAGAAAATTCCTCCAGTGTTATTAAAAAGAGTGAAGATAAGAATCTAGAAACACAAATTCAAGGTTCTCAAAAGAATCTAGTAAAAAAATCAGGTCCAAAGGAAGCTATAAAATCACTGGTTAAATCTTCCAATGAAAGTAAAGTCAATCAGCCTGATGAATTAGGAACATGCATGAGCACAAGGTCAGCATCCAGTGATAAAAAAGCTAGTAAACCTATTAATAAAAATATGGTGACTGTAAAAGGACATTCACAACAAGAATCTACAAAGCAGAAGAAATTATCTCAGAAAAAGTCAGTGCACAAAACCCCTAAATCAAATGAACAGCTTAATCGGAGATCACAAAGACTACAACAGTTAACAGAGGTTTCAACAAGGTCTCTGCGTAATAGAGACATTCAGGGTCAAGTTCAAGCAGTTAAACAGAGTTTGCCACCAACAAAAAAAGAGCACCGTAGCAATACTAAGAGTAAATCTAATAAAGTTAAAACAAATCAGAAACACGTGAAAAGAAAAGTGCTGGAAATAAAGTCTGATTCTAAAGAGGATGAAAATTCTGTAACTAACGAAGTGATAAATTCCCCAAAAGGAAAAAAACGCAAAGTAGAGCATCCAACAGCTTATACTTGTAGTTCTCAGTGCATAAAAGTATCTGAAAAGTGTCTTCAGAAGAATACTAGAAAAGAGGAAACAAAATCTGTGCCTGTAACTTCTTCTGAGATAAAAAGATCAAAAGTGGCTACTTCAGTGGTCTCTAAAAAGAATGAGATGAAGGAGTCAGTTCATACACAAGTGAATACTAGTGCAAAATCCCAAAAAAGTCCACAGCCATCAGTGCCTGAACAAAGTATAGATAATGAGCTGGAGCAAGCAGGAAAGAGCAAACGAGGGAGCATTCTCCAGCTCTGTGAAGAAATTGCTGGTGAAATTGAGTCAGATACTGTAGAGGTAAAAAAGGAATCTTCACAAGTGGAAATTGTAAAGGAGGAGAAGCCTACAGAAATAAAATTGGAAGAGACTGATACTGAAAGACAAATACTTCATCAGAAGGAAACAAGTCAGGATGTTCAGTGTAATCGTTTCTTCCCCAGTAGAAAAACAAAGCCTGTGAAATGTATTCTAAATGGAATAAACAACTCAACTAAAAAGAACTCCAACTGGACTAAAATTAAGCTCTCAAAATTTAACTCTGTGCAGCAGAATAAATTAGACTCTCAATTTTCCCCTAAATTGTGCTTATTACGACCCAGTTTTTCACTGCCTGCGTTAGAAATGCATCATCCAGTGACTCAAAGTACATTTTTAGGGTCAAAACCACATGATGATAAAAATAAAGCTTGCCAGCAGGAAGAAATGAAAGAAATTAATTCTGAAGAAGTTAAACTTAATGATATTACAGTTGACATTAATAAAACCCCCAAAAAGCCTCCTGAAAATTGTTGTTTGGGTAATCAGATAAAACCACCTCCTGATCAGCCATTGGATAACCAGAAGAAAGATTCTTTTGAATCAACGCCAGATAAGGTAATGTATTTTCATCATGTACATAGAGGTGTCTGAGTACTTTCTCATAAGATTTAAGTGTTTACAACATATTTTAACTTAAGAATTAAGTTGTAAAATGTTAAGGAATTCTATTTTATTAACCCAATCTTGTAGTGAGTGATAGAACTTACGCCTTTAGATGTTTCATTTACATGAATGCTTGTCATTGTTTCCTTATTTTCACCCTTCATTTTAATTTTATGTGAAGCATAAACCTGTTGAAGTCTAGCTTTTCTTTTTCCTTTAACACACTGATTTGTTTCCTTTTTCTATTAATTGTAACCACAGAAACTATGTTTCATAGTGAGTGACTAAAATGTAGAACTTGAAGTTGGGCCCAATTCTGAAGTTGGGCCCAATTCTGACCAAGTTGTTAAAATTAATTTCAGCTGGCACAAATCAACTTTCCGCACCTGATAAAATTTAAAAATTAAACATTTCTAATAGTAGAGATGCCTTTTGGTTTGACTTGTGTGGCCATTTTAAAAATTGGCAAATAAAATGTCTGAAAGATGTAAATAATTCAGACCTCAGGCTAAGAATAAAATTGTAGTGGCCAAGAATTTTTAAAATGGAAAAGTAAATTGAAAAACAGAATCTAAATAGCTGGAAGAAACTTGAATGATTATCTGAGAAGTAGTTTTGAAACCTTGTAAAAGCAGCTGAGCCCATTTCTTTCCAAATTAAATCATAGGTAAAATACCAATATGTAAAAGCAATAGGCAGAAATTTTATGTGTGTCAAACTTTAGCGCTGTATAATACTGATTTTTAGAACTCCACCAATTTGTTTTAGTTATTTAATTTTATAATGAGAAAGCTGAAAGCAATAGAGGAATGTGGGTTAGGTCACATGTTTGGTTGTGCAAATACATTTGAATTCAGGTGTTCTGATTCTCAGCCCATCATTCTTTCTACAGTGAGATACTCTGAATATTAGAAGATCATTTGAGAAAAAAATCGTGGGTAGAGAAGAAAGTCAAGTCACCTTAAAGTTTTAGGAGTGATTTAAAGTTCTCTTTTGAGGCATTTGGGTCTAGAAGCAAATTTGAGTAAGGAGTCAGGGCTTGTGTCAGAAGCCCCGAAAATAGATTATTGGCTACTCTCATGGACTAAAATGGAAAGAACTTAAAGGGAACAGATACAATGTGGTACTCTTAGATTTTATTTTCTGTGCAAACGTGAATGAAAGCATCAATTAGAAGACAATTATTCAAATAGTGATAGTAATTAAAGTAAGTAGTGAGTGGTAGAATGAATAATAAGTGTGGCCTCTTGCAGACACAGAGTGGCTTTCTCTTCAGGGTGTGCTTTTGTCAAAAATTGACAGCTACGCTCCAGGTGTAGTTGCAGAGTGGATCTTTTAACTCCTTGCTGCATAAGTGCCTGTCAAAACTCAGAAGGCAGATAGTTTATGGGGAATATATTGAGAAATAGGAAATCCATTCCTTTGGACTAACTACTAGAATAGAGATATTTAGTTAGACTACATTATTTTGATCTTCTATAATGCTGCTTTTACTGAGATGTGCTTTGGATTTATGCAACACCTCTATCTTGAGGAATGTTATGAAAAACAGTCCTATGAAACTTGTGTTAAAATTTTTATTTACGTACAAATTTACATGAGAAGTCTCGAGTTTCAAACGTTTAGAATACTAGAGAGACCAATATTATACTAGTGACTACCACCCAAATTTGACAAAAATTAACATTTTATTGACTTCAGGTTTTTTAAAATAAGAAAAGTACATTACAGATATAAAGACCATACTTCACTCTACTTTCCATTCACCTCTCTCCCCAGAGTTAAATATGCTTCTAAAGTTGGTATGAATATGTTTTTATTTTTGATTTCACTGTGTATGTATATATATCTATTATAAAGAATACTTAACATTGTTTGTATTTTAAACGTTTACATAAATGCTAACATGGTTTGTATGTGTATATTCTATATATACATATGTTTTTCAACTGATTTTGTGCAATCAGCACATTTGATATTTATTAATACATGGGTATTTTAATAGTTGTAAAGGAATATACCACAGTTTATGTTTTCCTCTGTTAAAGCACTTTTAGGTTGTTTCCAACTTTTTCACTGATACCAACAATGTGATTACTATCACAGAGTGGTCAGGAGATGTGGTGGTGACCACATCATTTCAAGACATATTTGATTGCCTGCTGCATCTGAGACACTGTGCTAATAAGGCTACAGAAGATGATGTTTCCTGCCTTTAAGGAATTTACATTGTACTAGTCACTTAGAAATTTCTCTTCTTCCCATAAACGCTAAGATGTTTTAGTTCAGCCATCATAGTAGCTTTTGTTTAGTGAACACTGCCTCTTTGTTAGGTAGAGGAGAGCTTCATATAATTGTCACCACATTCTACAGCATGACTTCTGTTATTATCCATATATTACAGGTAAGGAGAGTGAAGCGTAGAGATTTAAGTGAGGCTTAGAGATCCATGTAAGTGATGGAGTCAGGCTTTGAACTGCGATTGGCTGGCTTCAGAATCTAGATTTATACTTGGGGAAATAGGAGAATGTAAGAAACAATCCTTAAATCATTTGAAAACTTTTTCTGTGGCTGCTTGTAATTTTGCTCTTTTTATTATATGGTGTCAGTCTCAGCAGTACTGAAAAATGATGATGGTTGATAAGGCTGAGCATATGATAGCCCTTCTCTGAAAATTTTGGCCTGAATTTAAATTATTTGGATTTTATGAATTTTAAAGCTCAATTATTTTATGATTTGTTTTTTAAACTAGTAATTTACTAACTTCCTAATGGAGATTAAGTAGTAACATGTAATTGTTCTTACTGTTTTTAATTTTTCTGCTTTTTAATGACAAATATAATGTTCGTTTTTCAAAAATGTAATGTTCACAAATAATGTTACATGTTCTTTGTAACAATCACAATATAGATAGATACACACACATACATACACATAGAAAGTTAATTGTTCACCTCCTCATTTCCATTTCTTTGAGACAGCTAATGTTGATAGAGTTTCTAGTATTTTCCTTCGGTAGTTATTGAGTATCTGCTTTGACAGAGTCCTGATTTAGGGGCTCTTGGGAATACAAAGATAAATATAATAATAATAGTCTTTGCTCTTAAGAGTTATAGGAGATTAATAAAAAACAAATAACTAATTCAAAATAGGAAGTGATAAGGGCATGAAAGACAGAGATGAAGTAGATGGAAAATTTGGGGAAAGGGGATGGGAAAACTTGGAGGAGACTTCATGGGAGAGGTTAATATTTAAGTAATGACTTGAGTTTATACAGGGGGTAAGGTGTTCTAGATTAGCACTATCCAGTAGAAATATAATGTGAGCCACATAAATCGTTTAAAAATTTCCGGTAGCCACATTAAAAAAAAAAAGAAATTAGTAAAATTAATAGATTTTATTTAACTTGTCATATAAAAATACTATTATTTCAATGTGTCATGAATTTTAAAAATTGAGGTGTTTTACTTTTTTGTACTAACACCTCAAAATCTGGTGTGTGATTTACATTTGTAATAAATCAGTCATACTAACCACATTTTAAGTGCTCAGTAGTGAGATGTTACAGTGGCTATTAATGGACAGTGAGGTTTAGGTAGATGAAACTCAGAAAAAGTATAGAGCCAGGCAAATATGAAATATATCTGTTGGAGAGGCAAATTTTTCGATCTAGTGTGAAGAGGAATAATAGAAGTTGATGCTGAGAAGGGTAGCTTGTAGGGAGATCATAAAGAGACTTTTAAGGCATATCTGTGTGAATTACTCCATATATTATCTTAAATTTTCTTAGTATAGTGCTAAAATTCACTGAAAGTATTGGGATAAGGCCCAAAGGTTGATATAAAAGCAAATATTAACGTTTTGAATTATATGTGCTTAGAATTGCAGCCTATGTTTGGGATCTAAGCTTGAAAACAATCCAGTGGAAAATACCACTACTACTGTTTCAACTCTGCTCAGTCAAGCAAAAATTGATACAGGGGAGAGTAAATTTCCAGGTAATACTTTGAAAATATTGTTTGGATTTCACAGTGGTCAGACATATTTTTGTCAGCATAACAGTAAACTATATCCACTATCAAATAAGCCTGTTCAATCCTTCTTTTAACCATTATGTTTTTCTGATGTGTGATTATCACCATTCTTTGAAGGGGGAGAATTGCTTCTGTTGATTGGCTTGTTTACAATACTTAAGATGATTCTTTGATTCCCTACCAAAAATTCTTTTGTTTTTCAGTCTTTTGTTTGTGGACTTACTTTCTGGAGAAGTGTTACTTAATGAATTGCTTAAATTAGTGGTAGCAGTTTATTTCTGAAGTATAAATGACTGTGCTTTACCACTTCACGTTCTTATCTTTAACCCTTAATTACTCAGTTTTCCATCTTAGTAATTCTATCTTTGAATTAAGAATTGAATCAGTTGCTGCAGTTTGTCCACTTATACCATAAAAAAACTTTATTTTTGTAAACTTATGAAAAATTTGGGGGGAATTCCCTGGCGGCCCAGTGGTTAGGACTCGGCACTTTCATTGCTGGGATCCAAGTTCAACCCCTGGTCCGGGAACTAAGATCCCGCAAGCTGTGTGATGTGGCCAAAAAAAAAAAAAAAATTGGGCAAGTATTATTTGAACTCTTGGATGGGGATTAGTTCACCTTTATCAGATGAAGCACCAGGAAAAAACAGAAAAGAAATTCCTAATTTCTGTTGTTTCTCTCTGGTAAAGGAAAGATACACTTGGAGCAAAATATTGAGTTCAGATAATTGCTTCCATTGCATGTCATTTAACCTTTTCTCTTAGTGGGGGAAGGGGAAGTATACTATGAACACAAGAAATGCATTTATTCATTAGAAAATAAATTGATTATTGCATTATTTGATTAGTAATGTGATTAAAACTCCAGAGACTACAGGGGTTTTTTTTTTGGGTTTGGTTTTTTATAAATTTATTTATTTATATTTTATTTTTGACTATGTTGAGTCTTCATTGCTGTGCGCGGACTTTCTGTAGTTGCAATGAGCAGGGGCTGCTTTTCTTTGCGGTGCTCGGGCTTCTCATTGCAGTGGCTTCTCTTGTTGTGGAGCACGGGTTCTAGGCTCACGGGCTTCAGTAGTTGCGGCTCACGGGCTCTAGAATGCAGGCTTAGTAGTTGTGGCGCACGTGCTTAGTTGCTCCATGGCATGTGGGGTCTTCCTAGACCAGAGATCGAACCCGTGTCCCCTGCATTGGCAGACAGATTCTTAACCACTGTGCCACCAGGGAAGTCCTACAGGGTTTTTTAAACATGTTTTCATTTATTTCCATTTAGCGATTGTATAATTATGCAAGCATTTCAACAGTTTCCTTTATTGTTCAGTGCTAGTAATTATTGGTGAAACTAGAGACAAACTTGATCTACCATTAGATCTCTTTGCAGCTCTGTAGAGCCTTTTTGCCTCTTCTCTGAAGAGTAATTTCTAGGAAGGGGCTCTAATTTTATCAAATGGTGTTTATTAAAAATAAAGCATTTAGTGCACTGAGGTTTTGTCTTTATTATAATTTTTAACCATTAGGTAGAGAGCTAATACAAAGGCTTAGTACATAACCCATCTTTTGATTAAATCACAGGTTCAGCTCCCAAACAGCACAATATACTCACTAACCAAACATCTAAGACCAGTGATAACAGGTAAGGTATTAGTTTAATATAAGTATAAATCTGAGAACTTAAGGATTTTATACCTGTAAGTTTTGAGTTTGGGGTCTTTTCCCCTGAAAGGTTGTGCTCGTAACCCTCAGTTTTTCACATAGAGGTGATACAAGTTCTCTTTTCATTTTAGTTTTTTCTATGTCTGTACATACTATTTTGTAGCTTTTATTTTTTTACTTAATGTGTTATGGGCATCTTTTCTACATTCCTTCCTCATTCTTTTAAATTCTGCAATAGATATCACTGTGTGAATATTCCGTTGTTTAACAATTCTCTACTTTATAGAAACTTTGGTTGTTTCTAGTTTATTCCTATTAGAAAAAAAAAGTCCTGCAATAAACACATATATCTTTGTCCACTTATGTGACTATATCTAGGATAAATTCATAGCTATAGGACTATAACCTGCATTGCCAAATTTCCCTGCAAATTGGTTGTGTCTTATACTCCCAGCAACAGTGTTTGAGAATGCTCCTTTTTCCCCAAAACCCCCATGATATGAGTATTAGCAGCATGTAAAAGTGTTTTCAGTAGCTTAAAAGCTTTTTGTTGTCTTTAATTTCAAAATTAAATTAGTGTGATTTTTTAGCTTTAGCTCATTACTGAAAATAGTATTTAGGACAAACTGTAGTGACTCAAATTGCTAAAACTATGAAATGTAAAACTTACTCATACTATAGTTAGTGCTGCAGTTTTTTGTTTATTTGATGCAAGTTAGTTGTTTCTTTGGGTTTCCTTCCCTGTTTTGGTTTTTAAAAGGTTATTTTCCCCCCCTTGGAATTGATATTTGTCAGTGTTGTATAGAAAATAAGTTTTTTTTTTCCCCACCAGTGATTTGAAGTGATATGGATCTATAACATTTAATAGTTTTTGTTTGTTTGGTTGGTTGGTTGTTTTTTTAAAGGGAGATACCACCAAATCATTCTTGGCCTAAGTGTAATTCCCATTTGGAGATAACAATTCCAAAAGAATTGAAACTAAAAGAAGCAGAGAAAGCTGATGAAAAACAGTTGATCATAGTAAGTATACAACTTGACCTTTTTGGTGAAATGTTATAAACATCTTATTTATGCACATTGTCAAGGAATAAATTCATTTTTTACCTAAAGAACTTTTTGTCGCCATAAGTCTTAATTATGGAAATATTCTTGGTATTATGACAGCCACCCCCTCCAGTGATTCCATCCTGTAACAAATAATAAAAATTCAAATTTCCATACTTCTAGTTTTATTTACAACAGATTGACACTTTATTTCACATTTGTTATTTCTTAAATGTGTCATTTGATCACTACCTTTTTTTAGTAGTTTAAATATTAAAATAACATGGAGTTTAATAAATAAGATGATTTTAAATTTCTGTATTTTAGTGTATGTTATAATTTTAAAACTACATTTTACAGGAAGATAAACCAATAGTTAATTTGAATTAGAAAATAAGTACAATTTGGTGGCAAGGTGGAAAAGAGGGAGATATTTTGATTAAAAATCTAATTTGAGTGAGCACAGTATATTAAAAAAAATGAAGAACCCAAAATAATAGGAACATTTAATGTAGTTCCAGTTAACATAATTAATAGGATTTTTTGGTACTAGATGATTATAACTTTAATATGGGAGAATAACTTTGTAAGAATTTTCTAGAAATTTTTGAGAAAGATTAGTGAGGGAAAAAGTTGTTTCATCGAATTTAATAATCTTTCTGTTGTCAAATCAGTATGATAGTGAAACAGGATTAGACAAGTAGAATCTAGAGCTGCCCTGTCCAATATGGTAGCCACATGTGACTGTTGAGCACTTGAAATGTTGCTTGTCACAACTGAGGTATGCTCTATATGTAAACATATGTACTGCATTTCAAAGATGAGTACAAAGATGCATGTATAGTATCTCACTAATTTTTAAAAATATTTAATACATGTTGAAATTATAACATTTGGGATATGTTTTGTTAAATAAAATATATTATTAAAATTAATTTTACCTGTTTGCTTTTGCAGTCTTTAATGTGGCTACTAGTAAATTTAAAATTACCTTTGTGGATCACATTTCTATTGGATAGTGCTGGTCAAGAGTTGATGGTGATGATGATGATGTTAATGATCATAATAGCAGCTTATATTTTTGAAGGCATTGTTCCATCTCCTCCACTTAATTAAGTTAAGCCTTATAAAAAAGTATGAGATAGGTACAACTATTATTTTCCATTTACCAGTGAGGAAACTAAGGCAGCTGCTTACTCATTACTGTGAAAACTGCCTTCTTGAAGAGATATTTGTATACCTGTATTCGTTATTCACAGTAGCCAAAAGGTGGAAGCAACTGAAGTGTCCATCAGTGGGGTGAATGGCTGAACAAAATGTGTTGTGTATGTATACAGTGGAATATTATTCAGCCTTTAAAAAGGAAGGTAATTCTGACATGTTATAATATGGTTGAACCTTGAGGACATTATCTAAGTGAAATAAGTCAGTCACAAAAAGACAAATACTGTATGATTCTACTTATATAAGGTACCTAGAATAGTCAAATTCATAGAGATGGAAAGTAGAATGGTGGTTTCCAGGAGCTGGGGGGGGGCGGTGTTGGGGAGCTGTTGTTTAATGGGTATAGAGTTTCAGTTTTTTGTTTTGTTTTTGTTTTTTTGGCCGCTCCTTGCGGCATGTGGGATCTTAGTTCCCTGACCAGGGATCGAACCTGTGCCCCCTGCAGTGGAAGTGTGGAGCCCTAACCACTGGACTGCCAGGGAAGTCCCTAGAGTTTCAGTTTTGCAAAATGAAAATAATTCTGTAGATTGGTTGCACAACAATGTGAGTGTACTAAATACTGCTGAACTGTACACTTAAAAATGGTTAAGATGGTAAATACTATGTCTTATATCTTAACCACAATTAAAAAAAATTTTTTTTAACTCCCTGAAATTTCAGGTAACATTTTGTCAATAGTTTGAATCTTTTAGAATGAACTTCCCTTTAGTTTTATACAATCTTTTATTTACCATTTGATTTCTCTCTGCTCTGTGACCCTAGCTGTAAGGCACTAGCATACAGTTATCTGAGATCCTTTTTTTTTCCTGTAATTAGTTGAAATTATACAGTTTTAGAGCAGGGAAAATAAAGGAATTATGCTTTTTTTAGTTAATATATTATTCTTAAAGTTAGATCATATTGCTGTAATTTTTCTTATTAAATAAGGACAAGAATAGAAAACCTTTTGTAAACAATTACTATTCTACAGCACAAGTATGAATTACTGGAGTACAGGTGATTATAATCAGACTTTCATACTTATTTGATATAAAGAAAATAGAAAATGTTTAATTTTACCTTTTCTCAAGAGTTTCTGGTGACATAAATACTCTTTTTAATATACCTAGAGCAAAACCAAAGATGTCTATGAAACATTATTTCTTCTAAACTTCAGCAGTATAATTATTCACAGATACAAAATACATACTAGTTCTTATTTATAAGGTATTTGCTGTTTGGGGCTTTAGAACTAAGATTGTAGTGTTAAAGATACTTCTCAGTTCCTTTCAGTTGTTATTAAATGCTGTGGAGTGAGTGACTACTAAAGTGGAAAACAGTTCTTAATAAAATTACATACAGATTTCAAAGATTAACATCTTAGTTTTTATAATCAACATTGACTGTTATTTTAAACACTTCTCACTCTATGTTCATGTTATAGCTTTAGAGGCTGATGTTCTGGAATTATTCTTTTGGGGGGGAAAAAACCTTCTGTTTGTTTTTTATAAATAGGATGCAGGACAAAAAAGATTTGGAGCGGTTTCCTGTAATGTTTGTGGCATGCTTTACACAGCTTCAAATCCAGAAGATGAAACACAGCATCTGCTCTTCCACAACCAGTTTATAAGTGCTGTAAAATATGTGGTAAGTGCAATTCATGACTTTTAAAATGCAGAATCAGATAATTAGAGATGAATTGCCAAATTTAAGTCATTGAAAATTTTTGCCTTTAGGAAATGGTAATATATACAAAGCCCTTGTAGTATATATACAGGCTTATTTTAAAACAGAGCCAAACATAAAACCCAGCAAATTTATTCTGGCTGGTGTATGTTGTGGGATTTTTGAATTTAAGTTATATTTTTAAAGTGTTATTGAACCTCTTCTAACAAGTAATGCTGTTCAACTTGAGTATTTAAAAAATTTCATTTGATTTTAATAATTATTAACTATTGATAAGCCTGCTTAATATTCAGTATAGCTTGGCACACTTTTTATTTGAGGGATTGATAGTGCTGTATATTATACCAAATAGACTGGGGATTTCCTTAACTTCTCTTTGCTAACGTGAGAGCTTTTCTTAATAAAATTAAAGAGAAAAATTCTTGATGGTTGAAACCTCAGAATTTGTAGTATACTTAAAAAAAAATCCCACAAAGTAAATAAGTTTTAGTATGTATTTTTTGATGTATGTGCGTTTGAGGCATAATGGGTATTATTTAATACTTGTTTTTGGAAGTAGCAAAATTTTAAATAATTTTGAACCATTTCAGATATCTTGTGAAAATAGTAATTTAATGTAATTGCTGTTTACCCATATCTGAAATGGAATTTATTTTTATTTTATACATGTTACCTTCAGTACTGTACACTCACATTAATAAGACCTCCAGGATATCTGAACTGAGATCACCAATTCATTTCATGTAGGCACCAGATGTTGGGTTATTTAAAGATCTTTATTGGCTTCAGTTAAATTTGTATCCTTACCTTTGGTTGAAGGATTTATATTCATGGTTTTATTTATCCAGTTACTTCTTCCCAAGATAAGTGGGGTTTTCTTTTTTTGGTTCCCTTCTGTGATGATCCTTTATATTCCTTATTTCATCTGCTTTTCCACACATACACCCTCCTACTGCTTAACTAAATAAAATATAAGGTGTGTGGACATAGAATATCTATAGCTAGATATTGATTTGTCACTTGAAATTTGTACTTTTCCAATTTGACTGTATTAATATCCTTAAAACTTCAAAAGAAAAATAGCTCTATCAGGCAGCTAAATTATAGAATACTTCTTTGGCAAAAATATTTGTTTATTTTACATACGTGAATCTGGTAGAAGTTAAAATGTGTTCTGCTCAAGTTACATTATCTGATTCTTGCAACCAGCTTCCTCAAATTATAAAAAGATTTGGTTTAAAAGACTTAATTCTTTATTTTAAAGGAAGTTCTTAATTTCTGACACAATCTGTAAAGAAATCAACCAGGAATTAATGTACTCTGCTCTTCCACAATACCAAAGGAAATTAGTTTATGGAACAAGGTGGAGTCATCACCTTCTCAACAAATTCTGGCTCTTGCAAAACTGTAAAGCAGTAGAGCAACTTAGGGAAGACTGATTCCTGCCCCACACCCCACCCCCACCCTCCTTGATGGGACAGAGCTATGGGTTATTTTATTTATTTTTTGAAATAAGCTCAAGAGAAGGAATCGAGTTTAGCAGTTGGCCATCCTTCACTAACATCAAAGTTAATGTTCTTATCTTTTGCTGTTTTCAAATGTGTAGGTATACATAGATTTTAAGGTAGAAACTCCTCCAGAACATTGTAGCATTCTTTTCTAGTGTATGGAGAGAGGATAAAAACACACCTATGTTAAAGATATTCTGCTGTGATCACAACCCTGGATTTTGGGTTGTGACATGAATCATTTATTGGGCACCTAATGTGCTTTTGCATTAAGTACTCTTAAGTGTTTGATGAAACATCTAAGTTTTTTAAATGCCAGTTCATCTGTTGTGTTTGATTCTTGGAGAGAAGCATATAGAAAAGAAGTCATTTCGTGCTCTGGCCTTTATTTATTTCAAATGGGCAGTGTTCAGTGATTGGAAATCAAGTTTCTTTCCACTTAGAATAAATTAGAATGAGTTATACTTTTTATATTTTAATCAAACATTCTTTAGAAAATAAGTAGTTTTTCCTTAGGGTAAAAAGTTTCCCTTTGACATGGTAATAATCTATGACAGGTAAAAATGGCTGAAGTCTTCTTTTCAAAAGGTTAAAATAGCATATAAATTATATAGCCATAGTAGCAATAGAAATCGATGCCACAGAGGCTACTTTTGGTTGACTACAATTTTTTCTTTTCCTTATCCTCTTTGGTTTGGGGTAGGGGAGAGAGTGATGGTGCTCTCTTTCTCTATTCCTTCATTGTACTCCATCTGCCTCATTGACACCATTTGGGGAAGTGTATTTTATCTGACTTACTAGAAACTATTTAGGAAGGAGCCCCTTGAGGCCTCAGGGGGAGCCTGGATTCTGGTTTAGACCTAGGTTCATTTCAGTTTCCCTTCATGAGCTAAGATACTGTTTTCCTAAAGGTGTGAAGAGAAAGCAGGAAAAACTCCCCCAAGAGCATTGAGCCATGTTGCTAGGCAAGGAACCTATCCAGAACTCATCTGTATTTTGAGCTTTTAGTAATGCAGAAGAGGAATAATGTGTGGGTTCTTTGCAGAAAATCTCCTAACTTAATCTTTCTTACCTCTGTCTTTCCCTTATCTCCTTTGATTAACATTTGACTGAATGCTTTGTGGAGGACCTTACTCTCAGGGTATTTGATATACCCTTGCCTTCAAATTTAGGAACAAAGCCTGAAAGAAATGAAAAGTTAACAGTAGAAGATTTAAGTAACTATTAAAGCAATAAATCAATATTAACTATTTAAATTAAATTATAAATTAGCTTTGCAATTTAGAAGTGATAGTTACTTTGGTAGAGCAGTGATCAGAAGAGGGGTTTGTTTTCACCTCTTGATGACAAGAAAAACTTCGAAGAAGGATTTGACAGATCCCTGATTAGATGTACAGCTGCACTATCCAGTATGGTAGCACTAAACCACAGAAATGAAAAATGTTGTTCCTCAGTTACAGTAACCAGTGCTCAGTAGTCACATGTTGCTAGAGGCTACGTGTTAGTGTAGATGTAGAATATTTGTATTGTCACAGTGAATTCAGTTAGACAGTGCTGCTACAGAAAGCTGAGGCAGGGAAGCCATGATCCAGTAACCTTTAATTTCTTTTATGTGAAACTTGAATACATGTGAATTTACTTCTGCATACTTTTTCTATATTCCTTTTGAAGATAATTAGGACAAGGAGGAAACTGGGTGTGGAGCAGGAATAGGGATTTTTAAGTCTTGGGATTGGGAAAGGAATCGGAAGCAAAGCAGCCTTGGCTCTTAGAACTGTACTCCAGCATTCTTAGGGAATAGGGAGCCCAGGTATATTTGTAGGAGGAATTCAGAGAGCCGACTCAGAATTTGGTCTGAGTTTCATTGAGTTTCCCTGCTTAAAGGTTGAAAGTTAAGAAGTAGTTTCTTTAGAAATAGGTAGGAATTTGTTACATAAAAATTACCAAATGTCTTATTTCAAGCATCCAAGTTTTTTTTTTCTCTTCCCTGACCCACATTTTTAGTTTTTCTAACTTATTTTATCTTAAAGACTTAAAATATTGTGGTGTATAAATGTAGAATGGGAGCAGTCAGAAAGTAATTTTCCTTTGGGATGTGAAGGCCATATATTGGAGAACGAATACCTTTAGAATGAATGTTACATGCAACAAAATTTTACATTTTTAAAAAATTTATTTATTTATTTTTGGCTGCGTTGGGTCTTCGTTGCTGTGCGCGGGCTTTCTCTAGTTGTGGAGAGCGGGGGCTACTCTTCGTTGCGGTGCGTGGGCTTCTCATTGTGGTGGCTTCTCTTGTTGTGGAGCATGGGCTTTAGGCACACGGGCTTCCATAGTTGTGGCATGTGGGCTCAGTAGTTGTGGCTCGTGGGCTCTAGAGCACAGGCTTAGTAGAAAGTGTTCACAAACTCTGGGGAGGGAAAATATATCTAGTGGCAGATAAAAACTTCAATCTGTTTTTCCTCTACTTTTCTCTATTCCAGAGATGGTACCGCCATTTACTCATATCCACAAGCTGAAAACTTCAGAACAGTCCTTCAGTTTTCTTTTTATTGTCCTTCTAACTCAATCCATTAGTGAATTTCACCTTCAAAATAGATTCCAAATACTCCCACTTTTGTCATGTCTACTGCTCCTGCTCTAAACCAAGCTGGCAGCATTTTTTGCCTGGACCACTTGTGTAATGCTTCCCTAACTGGTCTCCCATCTTCCATTTTTGTTTCCCTGCAGTCTTTCTGCATGTTGTCCATAGCAGTCTTTTAAAAACTTGAATCAGATTATGTCCTTCCTTTCTTTAAAATTTTCCAGTGAATTCACATCACACATAGAATAAAATTCAGAGTACTTAACTGTGACATCAAGGCCCCGCACACTCCCCCTTCTCTAATCTCATCTCCTTACACTCTTCCCCTTATTTGCTGTACTCCGGTCATGCAGATCTTCCTTCTGTTCTTAAACCACTTCAACCACATTCCATTCTTAGTGTATTTGTACTTATATTACTTTTTCTTGGAGTGTTTCTCTCAGATCTTCACATACTGGCTCTCTTCATTCTGGTCTTAAAGACACCCTCCCTGACCACCCAGTACAAAATAGCTCCCCTTGTCCCTCTTCTGTCTGTATAACTTATCACACTCTGAAAGTTTGTTATGTGTATTCCCCACTGGAGTAGAAGCTGTGTCGAAGCAGAGTCCTTGGTAGTCTGTTTATCATGCTGAAGAGCACCTGCCAATGCGTAGTAGGGGCTCAACAAATGCATTGAATTAAAGAACAGATTTTGATTTGAAGCCACAGAACAAGAGTGGTGAGTCTCAGTTTTCTCATTTAAAAATGAGATTAAGGGCTTCCCTGGTGGCGCAGTGGTTGAGAGTCTGCCTGCTGATGCAGGGGACACGGGTTCGTGCTCCGGTCCGGGAAGATCCCACATGCCGCAGAGCGGCTGGGCCCGTGAGCCATGGCCACTGAGCCTGCGCGTCCGGAGCCTGTGCTCCGCAACGGGAGAGGCCACAGCAGTGAGAGGCCTGCGTACCGCAAAAATAAATAAATAAATAAAAAATTTTAAAAATGAGATTAAACCAGATTTCTCTGGACTTTGGCAACTCTGATATTTGTTGATATTAAATCATTGGGAATTAATAGTATAAATATCTTTGGGGGACATGGAACATATTGTAAGTTAGACAGAATAGTAACATACTTCAAAATATGTAAAGCAGCCCAAATTGAATTCATTGTGGCAGTTAGAGGTTTATTAACTAGGTTTGCATATTGAATTACATATCTGACTGAATTTAGGTGCTAAAATCGTTTGTTCTTTGTTTAGAAAAATAGTCAAAGTAATTTAACTTTTTTTTTTTTGGTAAGATATAAGAGGTCATTATAGATTATTTTGTACCAGTGGTTTTTCTTCAGTTGTATTTAATTTTAATTTTCTGTAAGATAAATTTTTCTTTATATATAAAAATAATGCTTCTAATCCTTCTATCACAGGAATTAAATTTTGAGAGTTTTAGTTTCCCTCCTGAAATTCTTCTTTCACATAGTTTGTCTTGTCCTTTAAAATCTTTAGCATACGTGTAATAGCAATTTTAAAGTTCTTTTCTGCTAATTCAAACATTTGGGTCACACTGGGCCTGTTTCTGTTGACTTTTCCCCTCTTGATCTTGGATCATAATTTCCTATTTCTGTCCATGGTCTTACTTTTTTTTTATAGACTTTATTTTTATAGAGTAGTTTAAGATTATAGGGAAATTGAGCTTACTGTAGAGAGAGTTCCTGTATAGTCCTGCCTGTACATATGCTTGACATTCCACACCAGAGTGGTATATTTGTTGCAGTTGATGAGCCTACATTGACAAATTATCACCCAAAGTACGTAGTATATATTAGGGTTCACTCTTGGTGTTGTACATTTCATGGGTTTAAAAGATACATAATGACATGTATCCAGTAATGTCATACAGAATAGTTTTTCTGTTCTCCCCTGCTTCATCCTTGCCTAACCCCGGCCCCAGCCCCTGGCAACCACTGATCTTTTTAACTGTTTCCAAAGTTTGGCCTTTTCCAGAATGGTATGTAATTGGAATCATACAGTATGTAGCCTTTTCACATTGACTTCTTTCACTTAGTATTATGCATTGAAAGTTACTCTGTATCTTTTCATGATAGCTCATTTCTTTTTAGTGATGAATAATATTTTATTATCCTGATGTATCATAATTTATTTACCTGTTCACCTACTGAAGAACATCTTGGTTGTTTCCACATTTCGGCAATTGTGAATAAAGCTGCTATAAATGTCCATGTGCAGGTTTTTGTGTGGACATAACATTTTCAACTCGTTTTTGTAAATACTAAGGAGTGCAAATGCTGCGTCGTGTGGTAGGAGTGTGTCTAGTTTTGTAAGAACTGCCAAACTGTTTTCCAAAGTGGCTGTACCATTTTGCTTTCCCACCAGCAATGAATGAGATTTTCTGTTGCTCCACATTCTTGCCAAAATTTGATGTTGTCAGTGTTCTGGGTTTTAGCCATTCTAATGGTTGTGTATTGGATCTTACTGTTGTTTTAATTTGCATTTCCATAGTGACAGAATAGGGAGCATCTTTTCATATGCTTATTTGCCATCTGTATATCTTCTCTGGTGAGGCATCTGTCCAGGTCTTTGGCCCTTTTTTTTTCCTATTTATTTATTTATTTATTTATTTTTGGCTGCATTGGTCTTTGTTCCTGCACGCGGGCTTTCTCTAGTTTTGGTGAGCGGGGGCTACTCTTAGTTGAGGTGTGCGGGCTTCTCATTGCTGTGGCTTCTCTTGCTATGGAGCACGGGCTCTAGGCGCACGGGCTTCAGCAGTTGTGACATGCAGGCTTCAGTAGTTGTGGCTCACAGGCTCTAGAAAACAGGCTCAGTAGCTGTGGCGCACGGGCTTAGTTGCTCCGCGACATGTGGGATCTTCCCGGACCAGGTCTCAAACCCGTGTCCCCTGCATTGGCAGGCAGATTCTTAACCACTGCGCCACCAGGGATGTCCCTGGCCCATTTTTTAACAGGTTGTTTGATTTCTTATAGTCGAGTTTTAAGAATTCCTTGTATATTTTGGATAACAGCCCTTTATGAGCTAGGTCATTGTAAATATTGATATCTCCCAGTCTGAGGTTTGTCTTCTCATCCTCTGGACAGTGTCTTTTGCAGAACAGAAGTTTTTAATTTTAAGTTTAATGAAGTCCATCTTATCAGTTCTTTCTTTCATGGATTGTGCTTTTGGTGTTGTATCTAAAGAATTATTGCCATACCTAAGGTCATCTGGATTTTTCCCTTTGTTATCTCCTAGGGGTTTTCATAGTTTTGCATTTTACATTTACATCTATGGTCCATTTTGAGTTAATTTTCATGAAGGGTGTAAGGTCTGTATCTAAATCCTTTTTTTTTTTGCACATGGACATATAGTAGTAGTTCCAGCACCATTTGTTGAAAAGACCATCTTTTCTCCATTGTATTGCTATTGCTTTTTACCAAAGATCAGTTGACTATATGTGGGTCTATTTCTGGGCTTTCTATTCTGTTTCATTGTCTCTTTGTTTCTTCTTTCACCAGTGTCACACTGGCTTGATGATTGTAGCTTTACAGTAAGTCTTGATGTCCAATAGTGTTAGTTCTCTGACTCTGTTCATTTTCAATATTGTGTTAGCTATTCTGACTTTTTTGCCTCTCCATATAAACTTTAGAATCAGTTTGTCAATATCCACAAAATAGCTTGCTGGGATTTTGATTAGGATTGCATTGACTCTATAGATCAAGTTGGGAAGAACTGACCTGTTGACAATATTAAATCTTCCTGTCTTGCCTTGTAAGTTTTTCTTGGACATTGTGTATAAAAGAACACTAGCAAAAAAAAAAAAAAAAGAACACTAGCAAGCAACTGAAGTAGATAATCAGATAATTCCCTTCCCTACCCCCGCCCCCCTGCCCCCTAGCCAAAGCTTTCCTTTCTGTCTGGCAACTACATTAAGGGACTGATCTCTTAGATTTCATTAGGAGTTGAGTTGGGTTGAAATTTTAGTTATTCTATCCATTTGGATTTTTAATGTCTTAAGGTTGGGATCAGGTGCCTCTCTCCAGCAGAGGTTGAGGATCTAAACTCCACAGCACACAAATCTCTCTATACCTCCTAGCCCCACTCAGCAGATGTCCCATGGGAGAGAGTTGGTGGAGAATTACCTCTGTGTTTCGCGCTCCTCCAGATTTCAGACTTCCATGCCAGCTCACTTATGACCGTTAAGAATTTGACTGATTTTTCCCTGTCCCAGTAGTAGACTTTTCTTGTCCTCTGCCTGTGGCAATCCTGCTCCTCTAAGACACTGATTGGTCAATGTCTTAGGGATAAAAATGGCTGCTGGTCTCTGCTCACCTAGGTAGGGCGGGTTCATCTCTGGAAATCAGTCCACAGCTCTGCATTGCCTTAAAAAAAAAAAATGCTTTTTAGTTTATTGGGTGTTTTCTTATTACAACAGAACCAGTGATCTTTTTATGACCTTCTTTATCTTAACTGGGAGTGGAACTCCCAAAGATACACATTTAGAGAGCATTTTTCAGTAATGGATTTGGGACTTGGGATGGAGTGGAGTTTGGGCCATGAATTTTTTAAAATCATGAGTGAAACTGAATAGGTCAGTAGATTTGCTCACTAAGCCCAGATGACCTTGAGATGAGACTGACATCAAATGAAATATTTCTTATATACTGGGAGATTATTGCTACAAGTTGAAAAGTGCTTAATTGATGAATCCTAATAAAGGGATGTTTTGGATTCCTTAGTATTTGAGAATGACAGAGAAAACAATCTCATAATTCTTCATATGACTTTTAGTTAGGTCTGACCCGAGTATACCTTAAGAGAAATATTATTCCTATAGTAATAGATTTGATGATGTAATTACAGAAGTTTTCTTAACTGGCACAATTGGGAAAATTGGGTCAGTTAATCAAAAAAGTTGATTCAAGTGGAGATCCTTAGTATCAGAATACCCAACTAATAGTAGCTTAAATCATAAGGATACATGTTTTCTTAAGAAGAAGTCTGGAGGTACATAGTCTTGGGGTTGTTCCATTCAGCAGTTCAACAATCAAAAAAATGTTTTTTAAAAATACCCAACATGAACACTGGGTATTTCTCCTTCAGTGCCCTTCTCTCCTTAGTGTGTTGACTTTTTAGCTTCATAGCTGTAACTTCATGGTCCATAAAGTAAACTCCTGTAGTCCAGATACCATGTTCAGATTTAAAGCAGGAATGTTGGTTGGAGTGGGTATTCTTTCAAAAAGAGTCCCTCAAGTGGTTTTTTCATTTTATCAGTGAAGAACAGCAATTTTCCAGAAGCTCTTGCAAAGTTCCCTATGTCTCATTCACCAGAACTAGGCCTGGTAGCTAGCTACCCTTTAGCTGCAAGAGAGCTGGGAATGTAAGAATCTGTCAAAAAGAAGTAAGAGAATATGATTTATTGTGCCAGTGGTTCTCAAGGTAGGGGAATGGGGTGTTTATTACATAACTTCTGTTAGGTAGCATCTGGAAATACGTGGAGAATATTGACATTTGGTGGGCAGGGTTTAGGGGTACTGAACTTTTTGCAATGCATGTGACACTTCCAAAGAAGGTAGAATGTCTAGCCTAAAGTGCCAGCAACAGCCCTGTTGAGAAACACTGGACTATTTGGAATTTATTGTTGAAAATACACATATTACTGCCCCAAACAAAATGGTCAAAAAAAGAATGGGAAAGAATGGCTTGGGATGGGCAAAGAACAATGTCTTCTATAGGGTCATTACATAGTTTAAACATTTTATTATAATTTGAAGCCTGTCAATGTATGTTAAATGTAATTGATGGGGGGAAGCTGTTTCTTTGAGTATGGATCCTCTAATTAGTTTAGCTTTGTTTTTTTCCTCATATAAATCACACCCATAGCCATCCTTTATGATGTACTTTTAAAAATATAGAGGAAGAACTTAAATATTGCAGAGCGACCTGAGAATCTGGGTATAGAATTTTTCTTGTTGCATTTATGATTTTTAAAAGAGACTTGGCCTATTTGCTTTTTTCCAGAGTGTCCTGCCTAACTTTCATTAAAACAACTATTTTTGCACTCTCGTTTTTCAAAGAGGAGATGCAGACCCAAATACCTGTGCTTTTTTTTTTTAATAAATAAGTTTATTCATTTATTTTTGGCTGCCTTGGGTCTTCATTGCTGCGTGCGGGTTTTTTTTCTAGTTGCGGCGAACGGGGGCTGCTCTCCATTGTGGTCCGCAGGCTTCTCATTGTGGTGGCTTCTCTTGTTGCAGAGCATGGGCTGTAGGCGCACGTGCTTCAGTAGTTGTGGCACACGGGCTTAGTTGCTCCGCGGCTTGTGGGATCTTCCCGGACCAGGGCTCAAACCTGTGTCCCCTTCGTTGGCAGGCATATTCTTAACCACTGCGCCACCAGGGAAGTCCCTGCACTATAATTTTGTCAGTTTATTTGATTGCATTTTATAGTTAAAATAATAAATTGGCATAAACAAGTTTAGGAACAAACAAATGACTCTTGGTAATCACGTCACTTAGTTTTGGAATTCCAAAGTAGTTGTTTACTGGTTGACAGTCAGTGTGCCCCAGGCATCAGCTTCTGTTACCCAGGGAAAACTAAGCATTGGTTAGTCCAGCAAGTTAGTCCAGAAGGTTACTGCCATGTATTAAAAATACCTAATTAGCTGAGCTCTAGACTTTTCTCCTGAATTATAAATTGGGTGACTTTAATAAATACCAGACTTCATCACTTCTCTTTCTTTTAGATTTTTGTTTTTCTTAATCAGAAGCTATTAAAACTCCAAGTAGTTTTAAGATTCTACCATTTTACCCATGAAAATGTTTTGCTGTTCAGAACATATTAAGCACCTCTCATAAAAACCTATTTCTTAGAACTTAGATTTTTCTCAGGAAGTGGTGAAAACTATAATTTAAAAAAACATATATACACATGACAGGGATGTTAGAGAAATGGAAAATAACTGTTGAAAACAGATATTGCTCTGTAAATCATTGAGTTCCTTCCAAAGTAATTTTAAAAATTGTATTTCAGAATCAGATGGTCCTTAGTTATGAAAAGGCATTATTGAAAAAATTTTCTTATATACCATTATTGTATTACTTGCAAGAAAGAATATTTAAATACTTCTCTTTTAACATGTGCTTTTAAGGGCATTTGTTCTTCAAACCTCCATTGTGGAGAAAATTTTCCTTTCACATTTTTTTCCTAGAAAAGATTTTAATTTAGGTGAATTAAAGGGTGGCCTTCAAAGTTTTTATTCTTCAACTCATCTTTTAAAAGAAAATTTATAAAAGCAGTATGTGTACCTAGAAATGGAAATTTCCAGAATTGTAAGGTATAAAATGAAAAAAAAAAAAAGCCTCCTTTTTCCCTACCCTGTTTCCAGTCTCATTCTCCACTGGTTAAGCACTTTTGTCTTTTTCAGTGTTTCCAACATTGTATATATAGCTTATATGTATATATATATATCTCAAGCTGTATATAAATGTGTTTTAGTAAAATCTTCTTTTCCCAGTTTTTACTAGCTATATTTTGATGTTTAGTTTTGTTGATTGCCTTTAATTTTAATATTTATAAATGATATTTGACTCCTTGGTGACTGCATTCTCCCCCTCTTTACCTTCCACATTCTGTCAGCTATAACTAAGTTTTGTAATTGTTCAGTAAGTATTATTTAATTCACTGTAACTTAGTGAAGTAGTTTTCATTCCTCTTTTATGGGTTACAAAACTAAGACAGAGAGGTTAAGTACTTGATTTTATGAATAGAGGCTTTAGTCCTTCAGGCACACTCCAGCGTTTCAAAAATATTTATTGGTTACTTAATTTTCAGTGCTGTGACTTGGGCTATAGTGTGTGTCAAACAAAGTCTTAGTCGTTTTGGAGCTTATGGTCTATATTTATAGTAAGTCTCATTGTAGGCCTCAGCAGTCTAGACATCCCAAAACTCCAGATCCCTGTAGCTTAATCCCTGGATAAAAGAAAATTGGTCGTGGGATACAGGATACAGGATTTATCAAAACAAATAGTTTTACTGGAGGAGTAGAAGCTTTTAGGGGTTTTAGCTTCTGTTCAGTTCAAATATTGCAGAGAATGAGAAAAGTACACTGGAGGAGATCCTGCTATCATAGCATACCTACGAAATGAAAAGTCTATAAAACATCTGTAGAATTGAGTCAGATTTTTCTAAAACAAAACAAATTCTTGTGTATATTCTTTGATTTCTGACTCACTTAATGAATCAAAAAACCCCACTGTGTCATGGGACTTTCGTTTTTCTGAATACCTTCTTTAAAACTGAAAAATTAAACAGGTTGGCTAGCTTTTAGTGGTTAAGTCATTTAAAATGGGAAACGATGAATCTTGAAATACTCTAGTAGTAATAAATACAGCTAACGGATTTGAAGGTTAACTTCACATAGCATTGTGCTTAATTTTGCTTTAATAGACTGATTATATCATTCATGCCTGGTTGACTGAACACAAATCAACATATAAGATATCTTCATGTTTTTTAATTCCCAGAGGAATTTTTTTGGGGTAAATAAATTGATACAAATTAATTTATTTTACATTTAGGAGGGAAAAGAAATGACATTAGTTAAGGTCTTTCTGTGTACCAGGGACTCCTCTAAGCATTTTACCCATATTAAACAACTCTTAGTTCTTTTAGCAGATCACTAAGTAGTTACAATTAATTCATAAATGAGGAAACAGCAGAAAGAAGGATATGTATTTTGCCTGAAATCACACAGCCAGTGAGTGACGTAGTTGGCTCTAGGGTCCATGAGTAATAGACTAGGTTCTTATTATTTTATTTGAATTTCAACAAAATATATTGTGTGTACAATAAATTTAGCTCAGAAATAATTGACCCCATCTTCAGTGCTTGTCCTGACTCACAGCTCCCAAAACCTTTGGAATTTCCTAAGTGATGGGAGAAAGTGTCTTTTGTTACTTTAATGAGATGACCTTTGGAGCTCACCCAAGGACGGGGGCTGTTTGCCAGTGGAGCCGACTACAGAGGGTTGGAACCGACTACAGAGGGTTGGAACTTTCAGTTCTCACACCCTGATCCTGGGGAGGGGAGAGGGGCTGGAGATTGAGTTCTGTTACCAGTGGCCAATGATTTGATCAATTCTGCCTCTGTAGTGAAGCCTCCAAAAAACCCAGAAGGACAGGGTTCAGAGAGCTTTTGGGTTGGTGAACACATGGAGATTTGGGGAAGGGGGTGTGCCTGGAGAGGGCATGGAAACACATCTTTATCATTATTGTTGTTAATACAAGATTATTTTTGCAAAGTATCCAAACATGAATTAAAACCAGCTGCTTGCGGGTAGTTAAAGTATATTAATACTTTTATTATAACATTTTATTAAAGTAGAAAAAACAGGAAATACAGATAAACTAAAAGGAAAAAAATTAAATCACTCAGATAACCTCTGTTTATATTTTGGTGTATGTCCTTGCTGACTTTTAAAATATTCATAAGTACATATTTACTTTTAAAATTCATTTCAACAAAATATTTTTATATATTTCAAGAGTCTATAATTTGTTTCTCTTATGCAGTTTTTCTGCAGTTTTTTATGCCTTCTGCCTTGGGTACTGTCCAAAAGAGCATGTGACCGAATTTTGAATGAGCTAATTTTAATTTACTTTTGTTTCTGAAGACTTAAAATTTTTTTTAAAAAGAGATGGTATTTAGAATATATCTATTTCAACATATAAAAAGTGTTAGACTTGCTGTTGAACTAAAAATGTCTGTTTTTCAAATTCCTTTAGTAATTTTAAGTAAAATTTTAATTGAAATACAACATGTAAAGAAAGGTACCCAAATAATGAGTGCTCAGCTTAATGGTGCAGTTTTGCAAAGTGAACACCCACATGACAAGAAACACCACTAGCATCTCAGAAGCCGCTCTGTGCCCCCACTGCAGTCAGTGCTTTTCCCAGCCTCAGGTCTAACCACTCTGCTGACTGGATTCATTTGACATTCATTTTTCACGTTTGAGTAAATGGTATTTGAGCAAGCCTTGGGCCTTGGGCACAGTTTTGACAATGGGTGATTTGAACTTTCCAAAATAGTCTACCCCATCTCGCCCCACATCCCCACCACCAAACAGTGAGTCCCCAGGTACTCATCACTTAGCTTTAACAAGTCACAATTCATGGGAAATCTTCTTGCATCCACCCCTCCTAATTACTTTAAAGTGAAACCGAGGTGTCACATTATCATTTTAGTGGATATTTTTAAATATGTATTTTCAAAAGATGAAAAGATTGCTCTTTTTTTTTTTTTTTTTTTTAACGTAAACAGGATTTAAAGAGTATAACCACACCTTTAAAATTTAATTCCTTAATATCACATATTCCCTCAGGGTTCAGAGTCTCCCCAAATATCTCGTAATTTTCTATACTGTTTGAATTAAGGTCCATATGTTGCATTGGTTGGTATGTCTCTTAAATCTCTTAATCTAAAGGTTCTCCCCCTAGGTCTTTTTTTTTTTTCCTTGCCATATTTGTTGATAATTTTTTTGAAAAGCTGGTTACTGGTTTTATTTTTCAGGGTATTCTTTCATGGGTATTTCCATTCAACCTTTTATGAAAGTGATTAGTATGAACATATATAACTTGAACGCACAGATTTAAATGTTTGGTTGATGAATTTCAACAATTGTATACATCAATATATTCACCACCCAATGTATTTTGTTTTTAATTGTAATCTTTTTCAAATGGAAAAAGAGGAAAAACCCCTTCCATTCTTTAGGCTCTGAAGTCTAGAGTAACTACAGTGGGGTTGGGGCAAAAAAAAAAATAATTGATTGCTATCAGCAGTGTAAAGCGTTCTGCTTTTCAGTAGCCAGATGGGTGAATTAAGAATATTTGGGGTTTGGAAAATACCACTTGCTAGCAGAGGGATATGTGTAACATGTTAGAGCTGAAGGTGAAAGGTGTAAATGCACTGCATTGAAATTTATATCTTTGCAAAAAAAACCTGTGGCTATTTGGTTCTTCCTCTGAATTGCATTTACCTTTCCCAAAACCTCCACCTCTGTCTCAGTTTCAAGTAGCAGACACATTTCATCTCATCTAAGTATTCTAAAGATAGGAGGATCATGTGGTTATTGACTCCAGGAAAGAGTTAACTGCAGTTGAAGCATATAAATGTCTTTATTATCTTATTTGACAGATATTAGCCAACTTGGTTCTTTCATCTTTGCCTTGTCCAAGATTTGAATTTATTGTCGTATTTAACTTTGGGGACTTTTTAATTGTGTTTTCTTAAAGTAGTACATGGATTTTAGTTTGATACCATTAGGAAGGTAGAGTGGAAGTTACTAGGAGTTACTGAGTGGCTGCTCTCTGTGAGGTATCATCTCTTAAATGCAGTGCTCTAAACTCCTAAGTAATGTATGTGATGACAGCTATTTTGTCCATAGCCTAGGTCAGGAAACAGAATGAGAGTTCCAGTGATTTGCCCAAGACCATATAGCTAGTAACTACCAAGAAATGGGATTTAAACCCTGAACTTTTATTCCAGAACTCTTAAAAAGTTTTCACTTAAATATGCTGTCTTCATAAACATTAGAAACCTAAGCAGTAATAACTCTGCCCGTTGCAATTCCTGCTGCTTATACATGTACATGAAAAAACAATCATACTTAAAACATTTTTAAAAATTGTATCAAATCCAACTGTGATAACATTTCCTGCGTGAACATGCAAGTCTCAACTTGTATCAAGAGAAAGTTTTTGTACTAAAAAGTCAGTAAAGCAAAATACTTTATCTAGTGCCTACGGTGCAATATAATGACGTTAGACCAGTATTGTTATTTTAAAAGACAGTAGGAAAATAGCTTATCAAATTATCTTTAGGTAATTCAGTTCAGGACGTATGACTTTGTTATAAGTTGGGGTTACTTAAATTCTAGCTTTTCATTGAATTTGTCGTTTAGTTTTTAAAATGAAAAGTCTCCATTTTCATTTTATGTGAAATAGATTTATTTTAAAAACTTTTCCCAAAAATAACATAGTAATGTAAATTTGTTTTTAAAGAGGGTGATATCTTTTATTCCTTGTAAAAGCATTTTACCTATATTCAAATCTGGATATGATTCAGATTTTCGTTTCTAGTTTGAAAAAAATGACTTCTGTGACTATTGTTTCTGCTCCTTTTTTCTTTTCAAATCTTGGGAATGCATTACCATCATAATTATAGTCTGAATTTTACTTTACCTTTGGGTGCTCTATTTTTTAAACAAATTCTGATTTTAAATACTTTAATCCAAATTGTGATTTATACCAAGTTTATTTCTAGACTTTTTGTCCCCAGCTAAGATCCTGCCCTCTCCCAAAAAGACCATTCTGGATTATTTAAGAAAATCAACCTCCTTTCAGACTTGCCATAGTATTTTAAAAAATATAGTTACCTTTTTCTTGGTTTCATTGAGCTTTAATATTCTCAAACAAATCTCAGAAAGAAGATGCTGGTTTTCTTTAATAGAAGTACATATTGCTTCTTGAAAGGCATTTTTATTTAAAGTTGGTTGGGTAAGACAAATGGAACAACTAGTTAAGCTCATTCCTTCTGTACTTATTTTTAACTTCAAAGCTCCTAGTTTTAACCTCTGGTTCAGTCCCATCTTACTAGATTTAAGTGGCTTTTGTTTTGTTTTTTTTTTCATGCAGGTTCTGCTCATTAATCACCACGAGTGTGGATCTGAAGAAGAGTTTATTACCTCTCTTTTTTTGAGTATGTTTAACTTCAGATACACACAACGTAGCCTCTCCTTCCCTATTAGATTCTTAGAAGGTAGTTATATTTTTATAGTATCCTTCTTGTGACTTTGATAGTTGTGATCAATAAGAATAAAAACTATTCCTTACATATTGGGCTACTGCATGCAAATCAGTTCATTTAAAACCTCCTGGAGGTCTTTGGCATGCCAGACATAAAACCATGAGTGTTTGTTTGTGGAGGTAACGATGTTCCAAAGAAATTTAAGACTTTAATTCTCTTATCAAGAAACTGGGTGAGTTATCCTTTAGGTTCTGGGAATCACTGACCTTAAGGGGCTTGCTTTTGGTGTGTGATTTTTTAAATTAATTTAAAATGGGAAATGATAAATTAGAAATGCTATTGTGGTATTAGATCTCTGAATGAATAGTAGAGAGAAATTAGCTTGTATTATACCTATTATACAAATTACCTGATTTATCATGTCTTATTAAATATTAACGAGCATATACTTTTCCATGTCTGTAATTTTTAGACACATTGATATATTTTTCTTATTGTACGTGAATATGATGTATGAAATGTGATAAATAAAATTAATTCTTCTATATATATATGTCTAGGGTTGGAAAAAAGAAAGAATTCTAGCTGAATATCCTGATGGCAGGATAATAATGGTTCTTCCTGAAGACCCAAAGTATGCCCTGAAAAAGGTAAATTTCCAGTGAAATTTCACACAGAATGAATAGTATAATTTTGCAGCTAATTTTAAGAGTATAACATATTGCTGGCAGAACACATTTAAAAACCAATTCTGAAAACAAGAAATAAGCATTTAGTCACAACCCAACTGAAAAATTATGCTTTAACTTTGTAGTGTATCTAGCATAAGTGAAATGAATTTTTCGTGGATTGATTGATTACTGTCTCATATTACCAGTAATTTGAGTGATGGTATGAAGGCATAGTAATGAATAATGCCACATAAATTATTTCAAGAATCAAAATTAAAATAAAAATCTGAATCATAATTTGTAAAATTAAAATTAATAAATGTCATTTTATTCTGAGTAAATTTCTAAATAAAAGCTTATTGCAGAAGGGGATCTAGTAGTAGGTCATAGTTATCCTTAAGTTAAACATGAAGTAATCATAATGTTAAGGTAGAAAATAAGATATATTCTGACTTATAAATGTAATGGAGAAAACTTAAAATCCTCTGTGAGCCAGATTTTAGTCCAATTTAGGGTTCAGAGAAATGAACCAGAGAGATAATGAAGTCTGGAACCATTTTATTATATAGAGTACCCTAAATGTCAGGAGACCATAGGACAAACTTATTTTTAATGAATATATTAATTACATTTTCAAATAATATACTCAAAATGTTTTTCCTCCAGATGCTTTTTCAGAAGTACCTCATAATGTAAAGCAATGGGTCTGATCGTTTTATCTGAAAAAATTAATTAAACTAGAGTGTTTTCAACATATCTAGAAACACAAGGAAAGTAGTTTATTTACTTTTCTCAGGTTAATAGTTGGACCTCTTTAAATTTAGGAATACTTCACCTGAAAGGGAGGTTGAAGAAAAACACTTTGAACCTGTTATTTGAAAATATAGCTAACATTCCACTTACAGATCCTTGAACAACGGTTGGGGGAGGCAGTGTTAATCTACATATAATTCGGTGTGCTAGGTTCCTCTGTATCTTCGGATTCAACCAACCACGGACCATGTAGTACTGAAGTATTTACTATTGAAAAATATCCATGTAAAAGTGGACCCGTCCTGTTCAAACCTGTGTTGTTCAAGGATCATTTGTATAAGTTTATCCTGTGGTTCCTGACTTTTCGGGTACCCTGAATATATAACTGAACAATCCCTGTTACTCAAATAAGCTCCCATGTTACCACTGCTGAACAGTATAGACAGTAGTATTTAGAATGGCACATAAACCTGTCTTGTATTTGAAACATTGATCCTTGCACAGAAACAAATACTTGTTGAATTAATGTTGGATTAGTAACTGACTAAATGAAAATTAAATTATGGAATTTTTGGAATTCCAACTGTTATCATTTGGAAATGCACAGTGGGTACTTTGCTTTACTGCATGTGGCGTCCGTACATTTCTTACCAAGACTCCACAGGAAATTCTAATTTCCTCATTTTTTTCATTTCTCAGGACAGACTCTTAGTAACCTACAATTCAGTATGTTACTGGTTGGTAACCCATAATAGGTTAAAAATTAAAATCTAAGGAATTGTGAGTCATTTGCCTTTAGTAACTGAGTCAGGTATTGTATTGTGGGGTATTGTTCTAGGATTAGGAGGACTTGAGTTTTCATCACTGAATAAGGGATGTATTACATGGTATTCTGCATGTCAGAGGTGTGAGTACTTAACCCTCTTAGGTGTTATTTGCATTTTAAACTTAGTGTCACAAATGAATGTTTATTGGACTGAATATTTGCAGATTATTTTTTAACTGGGGAAGGAACTAATGTTTGGGTGCCTACAAAAATCTTGACTTTGAGAACCTATAAAAGTTTGAGCTTACCGTATTTGACCTTGACCACAATTCTAGGAGGTAACAGAAAGAAGCAGTCCGATGCCATATTAACATTATAGGTTCAAATCCCAGAAATCCCAGCTCTTTGGTTCTAGGTGTCCCATATCTGACATGGGAAAGTTACTTTTGAATTTTATTTCTTCTATATGCAAAAGAAACTGTAAGCCTCTAAGAGGTGTTGGATTTAAATGAGATAATATTGATAAAGTGCTTTGCATAATGTCTGGCCTATAAATGGTTGATAAGGAGTAAACATTTATGTCTGTCCTCTGTGTTCACCTGCATTTTACTGATGAGAGTATTCATTAAGCCTTGCGAGGAAGAGAAGTGTGGCTTGCCTGGCGAAGATTCCAGTGAAGTTCTCTCCAGTACTCAAACCCATGATCCTTCTAATGGGAAGTCTTTGTTCTTATTACCTATTGTAGGAGCTCTCACTCCTGTTGTTCCCAGACTGCTGGGCTTGACATTACTCTCCATTCTTTCCTCCTTTTGCAAATTGGTCCACAGGGCTTGAAAAACATTTATTGGTCAGGACAGTCATTCAGAAGCACTCTTCAGAGGATATCCTGCTTGGAATAATATACTCAATTTATTGAACTGAAATAGTATATTTTTACATATATAAAATGCTTTTGTTATTAAAAAAAATATTGTTCTTTATTTGGCAGGTTGACGAGATTAGAGAGATGGTTGATAATGACTTAGGTTTCCAGCAGGCTCCACTAATGTGCTATTCCAGAACAAAAACACTTCTCTTTATTTCTAATGACAAAAAAGTAGTTGGTTGTCTAATTGCAGAACATATCCAATGGGTAAGTGATTTTTAAAGAGTGGTCGTATGTAGTATGGTGTTTAAAGAGTTACAGGAATAACATAATCCTGGTAAATTTTTCAGCGTTTTATGTAAGGAAGAGTATGAATGCAAGAATTCCTGTGTGTAATTCTTTACTACAGTGGAGTTGTATCTTGCATGGGAATTAGTTTCTCAAGTCAGTATAAAGTATAAGAGAAAAATTCTGTAACTCAAAAGTACTATTAAATTTTGTTCGGGAAGTTTCCTTGTTGGCTGCTAACGTAATGTCTGTCTCAGTCCCTTCAGCGCTGGAATAAATCAAGGGTTGGCAAATTACAGCCTGAAGGCAAAATCCAACCTGTTTTTTATAAAGTTTTATTGTAGCACAGCCATGCCCATTTGCTTACATATTGTCTGTGGCTGCTTTCACACTACAAAGACTGAGTTGAATAGTTGCAACAGAGGCCAGGTATGCTGCAAAGCCTAAAATACTTATTGCCTGGCCCTTTATGAAAAGTTGCGCACTCCTGCAGTGGATCACCACTTCTTTGGTTGAGCTCTAGATGAGGACTTGGCTTGATTTAAGAGCCAAATTGTGCAAAAAAAACAAACAATAGTATCTTTTAGTTGCCTGCAAGTGGATGCTTCATCATAAAATTTTCTAATAAAGTACAAAGTCAAAACAAATCTGCGTGAGTTAATTTCCATACGTTAAGCTACATTAAAAAAATTCAGCCTGAAATTGTGTAGTTTATGAATCTTGCTGTTTGTAATTACAGATTTGATTTAAATAAATAGCTGACAAAGTAGTTTGGAGATACAAATTAGATATAAAATGACTAACTCATAGAAGCTTGCCATACTGTAATTGAGTTAATTTTTGCATAGTACAAATTGTGTGGGTTTATTTTTTCATTGCAGTGGATTTATTCTTTGCTTTATCATTTATCCACTTGATAGGTCCCTGAGTCTTGATTGTCCCACTTTTAAGAGATATCAACAATGTCATGCTTGATTTTCCTGAATGCCAAAGTGCTTTCAGTGTGTATTGAATAACTGTTGTGTGTTTAAGGATTGTCCTTAGCAACTCACCCCCCTTAATTTCACTCCAACTAGCATGATTTATTACTCCTGAGGAGGGTTAATAGTAAGATACCGACTTGAGGGAAGTATCAGTTTTTAGACGAAATTGATGATTGAAACAAATGAAGTTAATTAGATGAGGGAAATTAAATATTTGAAGTCAGATTTGCACAGAGTGACAGATATTTGCAAATTTTATGATAGAGCATTCTTACATCTGTTTGGCAAATGACTAAGCATTAAAAGAAATTGCAGACATCTGTCTTGTTTTTGACTGTTTCTTACAGTGTTTTGTATTTGGTTGTTGTTGTTCACAATGAATGTTCTTCAGTAAACCCTTGTAGTTTTCTGGTTTTTTTTTTTTTTTTGGCTGTGCTGCGTGGCTTATGGGAGCTCAGGTCCCTGACCAGGGATTGAATCGGCCATGGCAGTGAAAGCGCTGAGTCCTAACCACTAGACTATCAGGGAACTCCCCACCCTTGTGTTTTTTAAATTTTTATTCTACCTAGTTCCAAAAATGACTTGTAGCAGTGTTTAGATTAGAACATAGTTGTGTAATATTTGCTTGTTTGTTCTTTGTTAACTCTCAGTTGTGTTGTCTGATTGTTTTAACTTGTGTACCACGTCCCATCAGAAGGCTAGCCATGTCCCTTTTTGGCCACTAGACTGGCAGAAGAGATGTTATGTTTTCTTAGAGTTTTTTTTTTTTTTTTAAGAGGTAAGAGTATAGGGAAAGGACCTTTTTAACTCTTGATTCCTCTGCCATCCCTCATCCTAGTTCCTGCACAGCTGTGAACCCTAGAACTATGGCAGCAGGCCCGGAAACAGTTGTGACTGCCAAGTTCTTAACATGTCCTTTTGCTGGTCCTAGGATATGGGAGGTAGAGAAAATTAGCATTCAGTTCCTATTATGTGCCAGCTGTGATGGCAGGCTGCTTTGTATATATTTCCTTATTTAATCTCAGCAGTTCTCTGAAGGAGGTGGTGGAGAGTTCCAATTTATTGGTAAGGAACCCAGAGCATAATTAAGTAACTTTATCTCATGGTCACGTAACTAGCGAGTTAGAACAGAATGTAGATCCAGGTCTGTTTATTTCCTAAAATGAGGGTGAAAGCGTAAGTGGTTCCCATAGTTTGTTAAGAAGCCAGACAAAAGTAGTGACCTCCTCACTAAGGTCAGTACTAGACAGTTGCTTAACAATATTCCCACTTTAAAATTCCCGCCCCTCCAACAATGTCTTTGTGTATAATGGGGTCACTTTGCCGTGCAGCAGAGACTGGCACAACATTGTAAATCAACTCTGCTCCAATATAAATAAATAAAGCTTAAAATTTCCCCCTATTTTGCTACATATAGGGCTACAGAGTTATAGAAGAAAAACTTCCAGTTATCAGGTCAGAAGAAGAAAAAGTCAGATTTGAAAGGCAAAAAGCCTGGTGCTGCTCAACATTGCCAGAGCCTGCAATCTGTGGGATCAGCCGCATATGGGTGTTCAGCATGATGCGTCGGAAGAAAATTGCTTCTCGCATGATTGAATGCCTAAGGTAACTTAAATGTAATTCTTCAAGTCATTTTCAGTAGTTTAGGATTTAAGCAGAGTTTTATAATAAGAATGGCATTTAGGGGCTTCCCTGGTGGCGCAGTGGTTGGGAGTCCGCCAGCCAATGCAGGGGACATGGGTTCGTGCCCCGGTCCGGGAAGATCCCACAGGCCGCGGAGCGGTTGAGCCCGTGAGCCATGGCCGCTGGGCCTGCGCGTCCGGAGCCTGTGCTCCGCAATGGGAGAGGCCACAGTAGTGAGAGGCCCGCATACCGCAAAAAAAAAAAAAAAAAGAATGGCCTTTAGTTAATCTTAAATGTGTAACCTTTATATTAATTTAAAATCTGCATAAGATTGTCAGTATGTTGGATCTGTGAGTGCTTTTTATGTGAAGTTAACCTGAGGGGGAAGAAAGCACTATGGGTTAAGTATTATTAAACCATTTTAACTTTTTTTAATTTGCATCTATGATATCAGGCCAAAATAACCCACTTATTTCAAATTGCGTTCAATATTAGAGAATCTTAAAGATAACCAAAGAAGTATGGGAAATTTCTTGGGAGTTCAGCTTTTGGGAAAATTTGTCTTAATTTAAGAATAGTATTTGTAAATAATCTAAATCTCTTAATAGTTTTTCTTCTTGCTTTTATTGCTTGATTTTTAATCAAAGGTATAGAGGAAAAGATTCAGAAAATTACATGTTTTTTGCTCTTTAAAGCATCTTTGCTAAAGGATTAATGAAAGAGGTTTAAATTAATTATGCAAATGAGGTTTTTTAGGTTGGTCTCTTGTGTCTGTTTATTCATAGAATACCTGTCTACTACTACTTATAGGTATAGCTTTCAAAATAATCCATTATTGTTATAAGTGAGTTCCTAAGACTCTTAAGTCGCTTAGAGCCTAACTGTGTTTCAGGTCTCTCTCCCTTATTTTTGTTTTATCAATGAATAGTGATCCAGAAGGGCTTAGATCTACTTACCCTTCTCTTGACAAGAGGCAGGTCTATTTTTAGCTCTTTCAGAACTAAACCTGGAAAATGCAGCTGATTAAATAATTGTCCTAAATGAGGGTATTGTCCCTCCTTTAAATCTTGTAAAACTTAGGTCTTGTCAAAACCATAAGATGGTTCTAGTTTATAAAAACATAAAACATTGTAGTCATTGTGTTTGTTCTGTGTGATACTGAGATTGCCACTCTAAGCTTCCTGTTAAAACCATAGAGGTTTCTAACTTTTTTCATTTATTGTTCCTTTATGTACCCATCTCACCTTGTTACGATTACAATATGAAAATTCTACTAATAGTCTATATCCTAGCAAAATTTAAAACATTTAAAAATAACAGCTTTATTGAGATATAATTACATAGCACAAAATTTATCTTGTTTTTAATTAACCATTTTTTCTTCCAGTTTTATTGAATTATGATTGACATACGACACTGTATAAGTTTAAGGTATACAACAAATGATTTGACTTACATACATCATGACATGATTATCACAATAAGTGCAGTGAACATCCATCATCTCATATAGATACAAAATTAAAGAAATAGAAAAATTTTTTTCCTTGTGATGAGAACTCTTAGGATTTACTCTCTTAACAACTTTCATATATAACACACAGCAGTGCTAATTATGTTTATCATATTATACATTACATCCCTAGTACTTATTTATCTTATAACGGGAAGTTTATACCTTTTGACTGCCTTCATTGAATACCCCCTCTCCCCAAATCCCCACCTCTCGTAACCATAAATCTGATCTCTTTTTGAGTTTGTTTATTTGAAGTATAATTGACCTACAACACTATGTTCCTGTTATACAACATTGTTTCCGTATTTTTATACATTTCAAAATGGTCACCACAATAAGTCTAGATACAGATATGTCACCATACAAAGATATTACGTAGTTATTGACTATATTCTCCATACTGTGCGTTTCATACCATTGACTTATTTATTTTACAACTGGAAGTTTGTGCCTCTTAATCTCCTGCACCTATTTCTCCCTCCGCCCCCCCCCCCGCCACCCTCCCCTTCCCTCTGGCAACCACCTATTTGTTCTGTGTATCTATAATTATGTTTCTGTTTTGTTATGTTTATTTGTTTTGCATCTTAGATTCCATGTATAAGTGAAATCATACAGCATTTTTCTTTCTTTAACTTATTTCACCCTCTAGGTCCATCCGTGTTGTTGTAAATGGCAAGATTTCATTCTTTTTTGTGGCTGAGTAATATTCCGTTGTGTGTGTGTTTGTGTCTGTGTGTATGTCTCTGGTTGTGTGTATACACACAGCATCTTCTTTATCCACTTATCTATTGATGGACATTTAGGTTGCTTTCATATCTTGTCTGTTGTAAATAATGCTACAGTGAACACAGAGGTGCATATATTTTTTCTAATGTGTATTTTTTTCCTTTGGGTAAGTACTCAGGGGTGGAATTTATATGGTCATATATGGGTCATATATGGCAGTTCTATTTTTAACTTTTTTGAGGACTCTCCATACTGTTTTCCATAGTGGCTGCACCGGTTTACATTTCTACCAACTGTCCATGAGGGTTCCCTTTTCTCCACATCCTCACCAAGACTTGATATTTGTTGTCATTTTGATAATAGCCATTTTGACAGGTGTTGTGAGGTGATAATACCTCATTGTGGTTTTGATTTGCATTTCCCTGATGATTAGTGATGTTGGACATCTTTCCATGTGCCTGTTGGCCCTCTTTTTGTCTTCCTTGGGAAAATGCCTTTGCAGATTCTCTGCCCATGTTTTAATCAGGTTTTTTTTTTTTTGATGTTGAGTTGTATGAGTTCTCTGTATATTTTGGGTATTAACTCCTTACTGGATATATCATTTGCAAATATCCTCTCCCATTCAGTAGGTGGCCTTTTTGGTCATCTTTTTAAAGTGACACTTCACTGGGTTTTAGTATATTTAGAAGGCTGTGTAACCATCACCACTGTCTAATTCTAAGACATTTCCTTCAGTCTCCCCAAAACCTGATACCCAATTTCCCCATTTCCTTCTCCTCCAGCTTCTGGCAACCAATAATCTACTTTTGTCTCAATAGATTTGCCTATTCTGAACTGTATTTTTTTTTAATGTTTATTTATTTATTTAGCTGCATCGGGTCTTTGTTGTGGCATGTGGGATCTTCATTGCAGCATGTGGGATTTTTCTTTGTGGCGCATGTTGTGGCATGCAGGCTCTTCGTTGTGGCATGGGCTTCTCTCTAGTTGTGGCGTGTGGGTTTTCTCTTCTCTCATTGTGGCACACGCTCCAGAGTGCGTGGCATGTAGGCTCTCTCATTGAGGAGCGCGAGCTCAGTAGTTGTGGCGTGCGGGCTTTGTTGCCCCACAGCGTGTGGGATCTTAGTTCCCTGACCAGGGATCAAACCCACATCCCCTGCATTGGCAGGCGGACCCTTAACCATTGTGCCACCAGGGAAGGCTGTGTATTTTTATTTCTCTTGGTAAATAGAGAAATACTCGCGTATGTATATTTCTTTTGGTACATACGTAGGAGAATTGGGCCATATGGTAACCATATAACATTTTGAGGATCTGCTGAACTATTTTGCAAAGTGGCTGCACTGTTTTACAACTCCACGAGCAATGTTACAAGGGTTCTAATTTCTCCTCATTCTCACCAGCACTTGTTATTATCTGTCTTTTTAGCCATCCTAGCGGGTATGAAGTGGTATTTCATTGTGGTTTTTGATTTACATTTCCCTAATAGGTAATGATGTTTGTTGGCCATTTATATATATCTTCAGAGAAATGCCTATTCAATCAATCCTATGTCCATTTTTAAATTGGTTCATTTGTCTTTCTCTTCTTGAGTTGTAATAGTTCTTTATATATTCTGGAGATGAGTCCCTTATCAGATATATGATATGCAAATATTTTCTACCATTTTATGATTGTCCTTTCATCTTCTTAGTATTCTTTGAAGCACAGAAGTTTTTAATTTTGAACTCCAAATTATATATCTTTTTTCCTTGTCACATATCTAAGAAACAGTATCCTCATCCAAGGCCACAAAGATTTAGGCCTGTATTTTCTTTCAAGAGTTTATAATTTTAGTTCTTATATTTAGGTCTTTGATCCATTTTAAGTAAATTTTTGTGTATGATGTGAGGTAGGATCCAACTTCATTCTTTTCAATGTGGATATCCAATTGTTCCAGCACCATTTATTAAAGAGACTTTTCTTTCCCATTGAATGGTCTTGCCACCTTTGTCAAAAATGATTGATCATAAATGTGAGGGTTTGTGTCTGGACCTCAGTTCTATTCCATTGGTCTCTTGTGCCGGCAGCCCACTGTCTGGAATACTGTAGATTTGTTGTAAGTTTTGAAATAAGGAAATGTAAGTTCTATAAATTTGTTCTTTTTAAAGATTCTTTTCACTATTCAGTGTCTCTTGCATTTTCATATGAATTTTAGGACCAGCTTGTTAATTTTTGCAGAGAAGCCCAGTATAGATCAATTTGGAGAGTAATGCCGTTTTAGCAATATTAAGTCTTCTGATTCATAAACATGGGATGTCTTTCTGTTTACTTAAGTAGCCTTTAATTTCTTTCCACAACGCTCTATAGTTATCATTTTTTAGGTCTTGCATGTCTCTAAATTTAATCCTAAGTATTTACTCTTTCAGTGTTATTGCAAATGGACTTGTTTTCTAAATTTCATTTTGAATTGTTCATTGCAAGTGTATAGAAATACAATTAATTGTTTAATATCGATCTTATGTCCTACAAACTTGCTGAACTCATTCTTTATTAGATCTAATAGTTATTTTGTGAATTCCAGAGGATTTTTGTATATAAAAGATCATGTCATCTGTAAAAAGAGATAATTTTACTTCTTCCTTTCCAACGTGGTTGCTGCTTCTTTTGCTTGTCTAATTTTCCTGTTTTAATAGAAGAGGTGTGAGCAGACGTAGCCTCATTACCCTGTTCCTGATCTCTGAGGAACAGTTTTCAGTCTTTTTTTTTTCCATTAACTTTGATGCCTTTTGATGCTCTTTATCAGGTTGAGGAAGTTCCTTCTATTTAGAGTTGTTGAAGTATTTTTATCGTGAAAAGGTGTTGGGTAAATGTTTTTAAAACTATGCTTTTTATAAGACAATTATTTTTAAGTTTCTAGAATATACAGCATTACCTAAAAAGTCTTTATTCAAATTTTATTTGACAGGTTTTTCCAATTTTAATGATTAAAAATAATATACTTTTTTTTTTACCCTTCTACTCCCCCCCCTTTTTTAATAGGAGTAACTTTATATATGGTTCATACTTGAGTAAAGAAGAAATTGCTTTCTCAGATCCTACTCCTGATGGAAAACTGTTTGCAACACAGTACTGTGGCACTGGTCAGTTTCTGGTATATAATTTTATTAATGGACAGAATAGCACCTAAAATAAATTCATGCCTGCAGTCCAGAAGACATCTACTGAAGAGAATGGATTGGTTGCTGACTTTAACCAGGAACTAGGGCCATTTTTATTACAATGAACTCAGGACTGGCAACAACTCTAAGGTTGTTCCATTTTCATAAAATTGGAAAAAATGCAGTAATTGCTTATTGTTGTTTTGTTTTTTAAAGAAGATATTTTATTATCTTTTACAGAAATTTATGATTGATGTATTTTATCTATAGTTATTTAGACATGTTTACATGCAGCAGATAATTGTTCATAGTGGACTGAAACTAATGCAAGGACTATGGTCTCAGTGATAAGTATATTTTGAAGTTCTTAATTATGGAAATATACCAGTGTAGCTTGGTACTGTATTTTTTTATATTGATCTGCTGATACCAGTTATAGTTTTAAAGATTGTATTTTCACAGAGTGGAAACCGATGTTTTTGCATTATTACTCACGGAGGGTGTGATGTTACCTGTTTAGGAACTCAAAGCTAATTCTTAAAGGGTCTGGTATATAATTTAAAAGAATCCTCACAAAAAAGCAAAGCTGAACTTTTTCTTCCATTTCTCTCTTTCCGCTTCTTAACAGCAGCAAAAAGTGGAAGGTGGAAAAGAATTGAGGCTTTCCTTCTTGGAGAGCTGTAAGTGACTAGAATTAGAATGGTACCCTCTAGTTTATTCTTTCATTCTGGTTTCACTTTTTAAAATAAATGGCAACTGGCACACTTCGGCTATTAACAGTCCCAAAGAGATTTATGAAAACCTGTGGAATAGTTGCAAGCTAAATATGGAGGACTTGGTATCTGCTTCGTTACTCCTCAGAAATACTACACTGGGTATATGCCTTCATTATTGGACTTCATTTTGATACTTGTCTATCCTTCATAGTGCCCTCTACTTTTAAAGGGTTTATATGTTGAAAAACTGCTGTGGCCTTTTATGACCTGTATATAATGTAGAATAAAATAATAAAATACTTGATAGCTTTTTCTAAGTGATAAATGTGATAATGGTGTATTATTATTGTGCTTTTTCAGGAAGTTTGTTAGTTTTGATACCTTGAAATAAGATTAAAACACTGGCTTCTTAAAAGGTAGTTTTCACCAGTTTGCCATAGGATAAGTATGTCAGTAACGTCTCCAAAAGACAAGATCCTAACATCAGAATTTTCTGCTCTTTCAAAGAAATAAAGAGCCATGGCCCAAGAATGAAGCACCACTGCGATTTAACATAGATTAATTTTATGAGCTGAAATTAAAACCAGCTAAAAATTAGGGCTTTTAAACTATGATTAACAGATAGGTATATATTTTATCACCCTTAGATGTGTGCTTTTAAAATTAATAGAGTGGTGTAGGGCTCTGTAGTCTTTATAGGGTGGAGTGGTAAGGCAGTGTAAATATTTCCCTCTGATCCATCATGATGGTCCAACTCTCAACACTGCTTTTCTCTTTGGGCTTGAGACTCTTCTAGTTATCCCTGGTCTCAACGTTTGCCTGACAGGGACTGTAATTTTTTAAAAACAGGATGAAATTTTCAGGTGTAGTGTAGATGTCCTAGTAACTGTTAATCTCATAATACAGGCGCAATTTCCATATAAGCAATAGTATGCTTCTTTGGGGAGCCAAACTTGGTGGTTTCAAGGGGACTTGGAAGTAGAGAGGCTATATTTATTGGTTGGTTTAAAGGTTACCATTACTAGGAAAATGGTTTTTCATGTTTGTATTAAAGACACAGCCCCTCAAATAAGTTTTACAATCTAGCTATTTCTCTTAAGAACAGAATTATTAATAATATTTAACACTTGAATGTTTGCCATGTGTCATACCTTGTGTTTAGTGATGCATTATTTTATTTAATTATCATGACAACCCCATGAGGTAGAGTTTACAAGTGAGGAATCTAGAACTTAGACGATAATTAAGGGCTTACAGTAGCAGTCTTTGTGAAAGATGCTGAAAACTGAACTAAACCTATGATGTGTGGGTGAAGATGAGACAGATGAACTCTGAGGAGATAAAACTGAAGAACTGATAGAGTTGATAACTGACCAGAGAAAGATCATGACAGGAGAATCTAGAGTAATTTTCATTTGGGTAATTGACTGAGAAGGGCATACTGGAGAATTAGGTTGGCAAGATTAGATGGGGAAGGATGCGCTCAGTTTTGCTCACAATTTTAAGGTGGTTGCAGAATCTCCAAGTGGAAATATCTATTTTGTATATAACTGAACATGTAGATCTAGAGTTTGGAAAAAGTTTGAACTAAGCAAATTTATTTAGTTATTTGAAGGTTTAGAAGAGATCGCCACCCTGAGGTTTATGAACTGAGAGGGTAGGAGAGAGTATTGAGGAACACTTGAGAATGCACGTGCAAGGGAAGAACCATAAGAGAGTGGTAGAAACCAAGACTCAAAGAACGGTCGACACTGTCACACCACAGTTGAAGGCTGAAGAGTGATGATAGAAGAACGGTCTCTATGGAGTGGTGGAGGCACTGGTGGACACAGTGAGTAAACACTAATAGCCACAGACATCGAAACAGGTTGATTCTGTAATTGCTGATTATATAAAGGCACCTGTAAATTTTTTCTCAGCTACCCTTGAATAGTTGTTGGTCCATTATAAAAATGTCTAGTGTATGGACATTATAGGAACCACCAGTGTAGACAGGAACCATGAGCTCTTAGGGGTCATGCCCTTGTCTGCATGGACATACAATGGTTTTATTTCATTTTGTAAGCATTGTAAAAATCAGTATTTTACCAGTTCGTAACATGCAAGAGTGCATTTGGTATATCTACTAAAAGCATGTATCGTAAGAACAGTAAGTACAGTAGACATGCAGTGATATTTTAAACTTTTTTTTAAATTATTTTATTTTTGGCTGCGTTGGGTCTTCGTTTCTGTGGCAAGAAACGTTGTGGCAAGCGGGGGCCACTCTTCATCGCGGTGTGCGGGCCTCTCACTATCGTGGCCTCTCTTTTTGTGGAGCACAGGCTCCAGACGCGCAGGCTCAGTAGTTGTGGCTCACGGGCCCAGTTGCTCCGCGGCATGTGGGATCTTCCCAGACCAGGGCTCGAACCCATCCCCTGCATTAGCAGGCAGATTCTCAACCACTGCGCCACCAAGGAAGCCCCACATGCAGTGATATTTTAATTGTTGCTTACTTTGCATGGCTGCCCAGCTAGGGCGTCTGGGTAGGAACACGGCCACATTCCTGCCTAGCTGTAGTTCATCGGCAGTTAAGATGGCTGAATTGATTTCTGGGGTAGCGACTGCAGGCATACATATACCTTCTACCTGTTCTCATGGCTCTTGGGCCTTCTGGCAGATAAAGGGAAGATTCGGTCTTATAACAACAAAGAAGTGGTTAGAGAACTTTTTTTTATTTCTTATTATTCCACCTGCCATCAATAATCACTGAAGCACAGTTGACCCTTGAACAACATGGGGGTTACCCCACACAGTTGAAAATCAGGTATAACTTTACAGTCGGCTCTTCATATCAGCGGTTTGCATCTGTAGACTTAGCCAACCATGGTTTGTGTGGTATCATAGTACGTATTTTTTTGGAAAAAATTTGTGTATAAGTAGACCCATGCAGTTCAAGCCTGTGTTGTTGAAGGGTCAACCGTAGATGCTTTCCTTAGCTTACTACTTGAAAGTTAAGACATAAGGAATTTATAGTTTGAATGGCTGTTTCCTTGGCCTCAGAAGTTCTTCCTGAAGTCATCTTTAGTGATGATGTTTTTGTTTCTTTTTTTGGGTTTTTGTTTTTTTCAGGGAAGCCAGTATTTGATTGTTTTATCAGTATTCTCTTAGACTCAGAGGAAGCTTATGGGCCAGTTGCCATGACTCAAGACAAGCCTGAGGAATGTTTGTTCCCTGATGTTGTTCAGCTCTAGTAGTTGAATACAAAGGCACAGCAGTCAGAGTTTCACAGCTGTTAGTCTTTCTAAGGCAGCTGCTTTGGAGCCTTTATCCTGAATCTGTCATCATACTTAAAATAGTTATTGCCCCTCCTGAGGTAACAGCCAGGGGCCTCTGGCCCTGAAGAATGCTTTTATGGTTCTATATCAGTCTATTATTTTAGCACTCTTGCTAATAATAGAACTGAAAGGCATTTCTTTTCCCCTGGAATAACAAGTTAACTCTCAAAAGTTGGTGAAATAACACCTTAGGGTTATACTGCACAGTTCTACCAACCCAAAGTCTGCTTCTCAGGACACGAAAGTGAGTATAGTTGCCATCTGTAAAATAAAAGATTGGGGATGTACCATGAATATTTCTAACATCTCTTTAATAATCATTTCTGGATCTGTTATTCATAATTGTGGCACTCTGCAAATGGGCATGGTAGATACCTTATACGTGTGTATCTTCTTTGGATAAGCTACAGATTTTCAGTGAACAAATATTTACTTTGGACTGTTATGCCAGAAGAATATCTTATAGTCATCCAACCTATGACATGTGGACTTCTAGCCTTTCTTGGACATTGCCGTAGTCAGCTTATTCCATTTTTGAACATACCAGAACATGTAAAGAAAACAAACTTTCTCTTTGGGGGGGTGGGAGAGAATTTTAATACATTCACCAAATTAAAGGACAAGAACATACTGTAGACACAACTTAAGACAATTTAGAATCACAAACAAAATGTGAGGTAGACTGACTAGTGAAATTCACCAAATTTTGGTTAAGAAAATTTTACAGTAATAAAGTAACACAGGTGCCTCCTTTTCTAAAAATCACAAAAAGCATTTGCATAAATTACAGCCAAAAAAATTGAATACAACAATTCTCATTGTAATTTTAGTTTACATTCAGTATTAACCTGTGTGAACTGTCAATATGTGGCAAGGTTCAACAGGTCTATAGGTCAGTTATTATGCAGGCCTAGTGAACACATTCACACAATATTCTTAAGGGATGGCAAGGCTCGAAGTGGAACACACCAAGGTACGTATTAACCAGTCATGGTGTCCTGTGCTTGTGCAATTTTATCCTTGCAGGAGAGCGACCTAACATTCTCTAAAGAATTATACTGATAAGGTGATTTTAAAAGATCCAAACCTTAGTAAGACAGGCATTGAAAAGAATAAGCAGGTCAATTTGAATTCTCCATCACTGGGGTGATGGGCTTTTGGCTTTATTCTGGCATTTCTCTTCCCCAGAGTTAAACAGTATTTAAGAGATCATAAGCATTTGATTTTTCAGAGTGCAGCCCTAACTAATATGGGGTCCCCTCAGGTCAAGTAACTACTTTAAAAAATTTTTCCTTTCCTTAGACTATGAAGCCATAAAGCCTGAAGAAACCCTGAGAGGCCATCTGCTCCAGGTACAACTGTTTTAGGACTATTTCAAGTATTTTATTTGCCCTATAAATATTTTTGGAATATTGCACAAATAGTTGGTTTCTTGATATCGTCTGCGTTAGGCCCTTTCAACAAAACAGGAACAACTGAAATACACTGATATCTAAATCAGCCTGCCTCAGAATGTACCTCTTTGCCAAAAATTCTGCTGTACTAAAATTGAGTATTTTTAAAGCATCTATAAGGCAGGTCCTCTTTCAAGGTCAGTTAAAAATGGAGTTTAAAGGAATTGTTCATTTCAAGAGACATTTAAAGCATCATAAGTAGCTATATTAAAACCAAGAGATCTGAAACCATTTTCAGATTAGTACATGCCATCTCTTCACTAGCTGTAAACTTGTTATCACAAACTAATAAAGCTGGTCAGTTAACACTATTTGTTCTAAGTAAATGCAGGCTTCAGGCCATAAATATGACATCGATTCAAGTTTAAAATGGCCATTTAAAGTGGGAATAAAGTGGTACATACGGGCTAATGAGAAAAATGTCAAGAGATTGTTTAATGATGAGAAGTGGAGTAATTTAAGAGTAAGCTTCCAAAAGACCTAGTTTGTTCTAGAACATTTTCTAAAAATCTGTTTTTGATTAAAATATGTGGTAAAAAATCTGTAGAAACTTATGCCTCCTACTGTTGATACCGAACAGAGACCCCCTGTTGATTTTAATGAGTCAAAGAGACTTACTGGCATCTTCTTTAACACACGCACACCCCACTGGTAGGATTAAGTAAAACAGCCTCTCTTTCTACGGCTCTGTTTCCCATTTCAGCAATTTCTGTGGTGTTGTCAGTATAAGGCAGCTAATATTCATTCAGTGTATCTTTTAAAGGAAACTTTGCTTTAGTCTTTGAGAGGAAAGAAACTAGTTCCACTTCACACAGAAGCTAAGCCTGCCTGACATTTAGCTTTGCTGGTGCCAACTGCTAAATTCCAACCAAACAGGGTGGGTGTGGGGTGACTGCTGAAAGCTTCTGAATTGGCTCAACTACTGAATCAGGCTCTCCGTGTGTAAGATTAATCACTGTTCATATTCTCACAGGCGTGCTTAAGAGACTGAAAACAAAGAATGGATAAAGCAAAAGAACTTAAGCCAGGAGAAGCTGCATGAATACACACAATGCCTGCTCTGCATTTACTAATTTGTTTGTTCAGTTTAAATAGTAAACTTTTAACTCCTGTGGAAATTTTGCCAAAAGTTTCAATACATACAAGATTATAAATCTTAGACTAACACTGCACAGAGAAAGACAAAGCTACTTCTTTTTTTTAAATACAAATATCTTCTACATTCTATCGTTTCAGACCCCTGAGTAATACTGTACCAAAGTACAGATCTGAAGAGAAACTGAGGGTTCAGGCCTCAAACGTTAATCTTCAATTAATTCCACACCAACGGTGTGAGTCTCACGTAACACATTCAGGCTAGCTAATGCTGAGAGTCAGTTTCCCCCCCGACACAGCATAGTAAAAAAACAATGCAGACTCCCTGTGGCCTCTCCAAAGCGTAATCCTCCTCAGCCTCCCGTGGGCAGACCACGTCTTAAGTAATTGCATAACTACCTCGGGTGGAGTTAACCTGAATTTAAGTCCTGAAATTGGAACTGAAGGAGCGTGATGCCCCCCAAGGATCTAGGTCAGATTTGGGGGGTTCTTTGGAGAAGAGACAAATATGTTGCACTTGGCTCCACAGTGATTGTACTTTAAAGGAAAAAAAACATCCTTAATCGTTACTACCCCACCCCACCTAGGCATCCCTTTGCTGGTTTTGGTCTCTTCCAAAGCTCATACGTGACGTCCGGTAAGAAAGTAGAGGGGCTTGTCATCGGCGCTGTTAGCAGTTTGAAACTCGTCCCGGAGGCGGAACTGCCACTCGTCCTCTAGCTCTAAGCGCACAATCGTTTGGCGTAAGGAACTTCGGTCTTGGCAGATGACACACAGAGTAGCACCTTCAGGAAGAGAGCAGAAGTGTGTCTTAGGCTCAGGGATTGAAATGATGAAGAATCTTACCACCTCCCTCTGATTATATCCCCTAAACTAACACATGTGAGAACCAACATACAAAGTAACCTATCAGATTTGTTCATTGTACTATTTATTTTGAATAAAGTAGTTATTACAAATTCAAAAGTTTAAAAGAGTTTAAAGTAAAAGCCCTCCTAACCACAGCCCCCCTTCCCCTATAGTAACCAGTGTTAAAACCCACGTCCTAACGTTTCACGTGTCCCTGTAGAGCAGTGTTCTCAGCCTCGGCGCTGTGGGCCGGACAGTTCTACTGTGGGAGCGTCTGGCTCTGTAGGATATTTAGCAGTGTCCTTGGCTTCTACCCACTCTGTGCTAGCAGCACCCCGCCCTGTGACAACGTAAAATGTCTCCAGATATTGCCAAGCGTCCCCTGGGACGCTCCCTCCCACCCCCAACGCACACGCACAGCTCCATATGTATTTTACACACATAGAAGTAAATACAGTTTCTCCTGTTCTCATAAAAATGGTAGCATGCTGTACACAGCATGATGAACCTTACTTTTTTCCTCCGACCTCAGAGGTCGTCTTGTCAGGATTATTTGTGATGCTTCATCTGCAGTTTGTTCTTAGGCAGATTTAACTCTTTGTATGGCGCATACTCATTGAAACGACTTTAGCTTCTATACCAGAATCATACCTCATTAACCTGATTTTCTCTTTTTTTTTTTGTGGTACGCGGGCCTCTCACTGCTGTGGCCTCCTCCGTTGCGGAGCAGAGGCTCCGGATGCACAGGCTCAGCGGCCATGGCTCACGGGCCCAGCCGCTCCGCGGCATGTGGGATCTTCCCGGACCGGGGCACGAACCCGTGTCCCCTGCATCGGCAGGCGGACTCTCAACCACTGCGCCACCAGGGAAGCCCAACCTGATTTTTATTAAAATTAGATTATATGAGAAGCATCACTTCTTGTATTGCATCATTCCTTTCTAAAATTACTAGTGGCAAACATATTTAATATGGTCACAAACCTGGCTCTATTTATCTGCATTTAGTCTTAACACTCCCCCATTTAAAAAATCAGTGGCCTGGTTTAAAAGTAAGATACTTAATTTACTGGCAAAATGATTGTTAAAGTGCTCTTTTGTATCTTTCCCACTGTATTTTGTCCAGTGGGAACTAATAGCATTCACAAGCAAGATGCTAAATTTGATTTACCTTTTAGAAACTTAAATTTCTTAAGAAGATCAGCACCTACAAAAGAGTCACAGAGGTACAAGAGGAGTCCACTGAAACACACCCCTTCACAGTTGACATTGCTGGAGTGGGGTCTGGAGCTTACGTAGCATATGGCCACCTGGAATCATCAAGCAGAAATAGCACAAGCATTTCAAAAGCAAGCAAAACCTCTGCATCTTCAGCTGAATGAAGTAGCGCCTTCCTTTTTAGCTGTCCATCTCAGGGTCAGGTAAAGGAGACACCTTCCGCGCCCACCCCCGACCCGGCACGCGGGATCCTAGCTCCCCGACCAGGGATTGAACCCGTGTCCCCTGCAGTGGAAGTGCAGAGTGCTAACCACTAGACTGGAGGGAATTCCCACTTTTTTTTATTGAAACTTCAATGGGCTGGTTAGTTAAGCTTTGTACTCCCTTTATTTTGTGTGTCAAGTTTTAACGTATTTAAAGCTTCTTTATTTCTCATAATAAAGGACAGTTATGAGAGAAATTAATAGAAGCAAATCAAGCCCCTCTATCTAATAGGAGTATCAGCCCCTTCCCCTTTACCTCTGGTCCAATGTTAAGGTAGCAGTCGATGGCCAACACGGGACTCCTGAAGTTATGGATAGCTTTGGGGAAGAGTTTGTATGAGGCGTGTTGAAGGAACTTCTCCAGGAGAAACTGTGCAGGGGCTGCCAGTAGTGTGTGTTCGCTGTCGGGAGCACAGACGTACTGAAGGGGCAAGATGGGTGCTAAGCTCTCTGACACCTGAAATCAGAGCCAAGATCATAGGAAATGGGTCTGTCACTATGTGAAACTGGCAAGGAAAGCACTGCATTGCATCCGAACAATCCACAAGTAATAGCACAGAGACAGATACCAGGCTCAAATGTAAGTCTGTCATTCTTGGGTTCTGAAATTTTTTTCTCTTGGAAATAGTGCAGTTGGATTTAACATAATTTATACACAGTAAGGGCAGGAGCAAATGCAAAAGTAGGCTTCTTTGAAAGTTAGTGCATTTAGCATGTACACTGTAAGAGCCAACAGGAAGCCTTTTATAGCGCTGCTGGATGTGGATGGGATAAAATCCACACACACAAAAAAAGCAAAGAGATTTCTAAGCTCCACTGGGGAGTCCACATGCTAAAAATGATTAGATACCAGTAAATCTCTTAAACAGAAAAGGGTAGGCCCATGGAATTAACCCTTAACAGGTTTTGATCTGCCTTACTTTAAAAAAAAGACAACTGGCAAAGGACCATGCGAGCAGCTTGATGTACACTTCTTTCATGTGTTACATAAAGAATGTAAAAATGTTAACTTTGCCAGTTTAAGAATATAGAAGACGTTTGAAACTAAAGCTGTGATGGAGTTAAGCCTTAAATCTAAAGAAAGGTAGTTTTGTTGAATTTTCAAAACTTATGTTTGGCTCTAGATGAGTCTTCAGTAAGGGAAACAAGAGTGCAGATTTGACATTAAGAACAGACTCCCTTGTGTTACTTTCCAGTCAAGTGGCAAGTGCTTAATGCCAGTACCTGATAACAAAGATATTAATGAAAGATCATCTTATTTTCAAAAGTAGACTCAAGCTTGCAAACTTACCATGATCTTTGGTTTAATGACAAAGTCCCTCTGCCCTCCAACCTGAACATGTTTCTTCATGAGACTGAAGTTATTAAAGCGGCAGATGAGCAAGCCACTACTGTTCGTTCTCAGGTTAAAGTCAACGTCTTCACAGAAATACCTAAATTATAATCACAACGATAGGTTTCCTTGAGTACCTGTCACATCTCAACTGTAACAGTTACACACAGAGAAATGTGTGGCAGATATTGGGAGACAGCCTCAAACAAAATCAACCTTCCCCCTCAAGGAGCTGGCTCTCTTGACACTGGCCTGTGAACCTTTTGATTTGGGCATTAACAGCCACTAAGGAAGGAGGAAGTGAGGTGACTGTTCCCAGACATTCCACAGCGCCTTGCATTCCGGAACTGAAATACGAGCGCACATTCTGTATACTCTTGTGGGACCGGACTGCAGAGCTGCTCCCGGTTTTAAAATCCTGGCTGCAAACAGGATAAAGCATCTGCCAAATTTAAAACACAGAAGTGAAATAGCTACAGAATGTTCTAATAGCTACAGGGTTGGGGGTTGACATAAGAGGGACTCTATGGTCTCTGACATTCTTCCTTGGCCATTTCAGATTTTCCAAGATGTGGGCATAATTTGTTCAGGAGGCAAGGCCAGGGCTAGCTGGCTTTTCCCTACAGGATCCAGATCTCAGGGTCTTGCTAACATCTGGGGAAGAGATTACCTTCTGAGTTCTGAGGGTAAATGAAAGGTTAATCTTGAATACGTTTACGGGTCCACACACCGATTTCTGTTGATGAAAAGTTTTGTCCCTGTTTCAGTTTTTACTGAATAATAAGATGGGCAAAATACGTTTTCTAAGCATTTCATGTTGCAGCACCTATCATTAAGGGTCTGGGTCAGTTTGAAGGGTGATGAAGGGGCACTTTGGGGCTTATGATCCCCCTTATCTCTGTCCATATAAAATGAGTCTCAGTTTCTCAAAGACACAGAGACAGGAATAAAAACATTGCTGAGGCTAGACCTGGGCAGAAACAATCAGTAAATGCCAGGATCACATACATCCAGAAGGCCTGACTTACCTGTTGAAGTCATACTGCACATTCTGAGTCAAGTCTATGTTGAGGAGAATGAAGTCGTGCACGTGGCATCTAGAGAATGGGGCCTTCAGGCTCTGAGAAGTCAGCTTGCTGCTCCATTTCTGTACGCCCAGGATTGCGTAGTGGATGATTTTCGGTGTTGCTTCAATATGCTGCAAGACACTCTTCAAGGACACATTCTTACTGGAAACTCCTGTTTCCATGGGCTGGCTATGAAATGTAGAGTTAGTTTACATAAGATACCACTATTACTGAAGAGAGTCACTTATGAAGAGCTAACCGCACTGTACAGTATTAATACCTGAAGGATACAATTAGTCTGGAATGGAGAAGGATGTCAAGCCCGGTTTTCATGCTGCCTGTCACTGCTAACCTAGGGAAGCTGCCTTCTGGGGGCCGGGCTGATCACTTAAAGGCAGAGAGTGAAATCCAGCCCATTTCAAAGTGAGTAATGAACAGGGAGTCACCAAAGAGAGGTAGCCAGAGATTAGAAGCACACAAGTATACTTCCCAGTTCTGGTAATTACGGAATAATAAAGGAATATTTGAAAACTTCACGGGCTTCAAATCCACAGGGGAAACAAGGGCACAAAACCATAATGCCTGAGCTGGAAGGGTCTAGAGACCATCTGGCACAGTGTTTCACTGGGGCTGTGAATATTCGGGGCCATTTACTGCATAGGACTTCTCCAGGCTTAGCATTTCATGGTCCCCATGGATTCCTGTCACCTCTGCCCCAGGAGGAGAACCACTGATTTGGGCCCAGCCATAATTTTTTATGTGATAGAATTGAGACAGAGGTGAAGTAACTTTCCCTTTTCATCCAGACAGTTAGGAAGCAGAGCTGGGGCTAAAAAGCAGGTCTCCTGATTCAGAAGCCAGTGGTCTTTCTAAATAAACCATAGTGTCTTTCAACAGACTTTTATAGCAAACCTAAGCTGTGATGCACAAATGGTCCAGGAATTTAATGGCAGGCTAAGTGTCTAAATTTAAAAATTCCTAAGCCACCACAAAATGTGCTAGTGAGAGTAGTCTCACAGATGATTGTTTTGCTCTGGAAAGCTGTACCTCTCTTATTTACTTCCCTGTGCAATGACAGCCAAGGAGAGTGTCTTCTCAATGACACTGTGTCACACTCCTAGAACTGCGTAGGAAGCACCACTACCTGCTCTGCTCCTGAACACTGTGAATGTTCCATAGGACACACGAGTCATCCATGACAACGATGAAAGGCCAGACACACTGGCGTTTAACTCCCAGCTCTTCCAGGCGGTTCCTCTCCAGCTCCAGGTTGTGATATGACAGCTCCTTAATAAGAAACCTGGCAGCACCTGAAAGGCAACACAACCAAGGCTTGTACATCCTTCGCCCAGGCTTGGCTGAGGCCCTGCACACGGCTCACATGCTCTCCGTAAGCATGCGTGTTCACGTGGTGACCATGCACATGGATGGGGGTCAACCAAATGTTCAGAGCAGTGGCCCTCAACCATCAGTGTAGATAAGAATCACCCAGGAAGTCTGTTTAAAATGCAGATTCCTAGAACCCACCACCAGAGGTTCACTCTAGTAAGTCTGATGAGGGGCCAGAAACCAGAGATGTCTTTGCAGGTGATTCATGAACTACACTTCAAGGAGTACTACAAGAATCCAGCTTCCCTGATAGGACAAATGATACCACATAGAGGAGATCCTTACTACTGGTTTCTTAGAGCCACGATTAGATTCTCAGCAGCAGCCACTTGAATGTCCTGCACTAGGGAGCCACCAGGGCTGCAATAGTGGGTATGCCACTTACACTAATGTGTCCCCTGCTTTAGGTACCTTTAGGAAACTGGCAGCAGTGTCTTTGAAGAAGACTCTGGAAACTGGTATCCTTTCCCTAGGTCTGCTTTTTTGTAAGAGGCATGTGGTACAGTAAGTAAGAGACAAGACTGGAGCCAAGCTGCTTCAGTTTGAATTCTGATTCCACTGCTTTCTAGCTGTGTGACAGTGAACAAGTTAACTCCCCTGTGCCTAGGCTTCCCCACCTGTAAGAAGGCGATGATAATGTCTACTTCATAGGATTGCTGTTTGGTGCTCAGGACAGTGCCTAGCACTTGGTAAGTACTCAGTGAGTGTTAGCGATTATTAAGATGATGATCATCAGGAATTAGCCAGGTTTTATGAGTGGGCCACCCTAAAATGAAACACAATGTAGATGATAATGAAATAAAGAGGCTAAAAAAAACCCATTAAGTCTATGAAGGAGCCAGGAAAACAGTTTGAATAGATCAAGGGTAATACTAGGATTTAGGAAAATCTACCTTTCAATAGCACTGTGTGTAACAGTTTGCATTCTCAACATAAGGACCATATATGAAAAGCCCACAGCCAACATACTCAACACTCAAAGACTGAAAACTTTTCCTTTAAGATCAAGAATAGGACAAGGATGCCCACCTTTATCACTTCTATTTAACATAGTACTGGAAATCCTAGCCAGAGCAATTACACAAGAAAATGAAAGTCACCCAAGTTGGAAAGTAAAATTATCTCTTTGCAGACATGATCCTATACGTAGAAAACCCTAAAGATAACATGCATACTTAGAATAAATGAATTCAGCGAAGTTGCAAACACAAAAACAATACACACAAATCAGTTGTGTTTCTATATACTAACAGCAATCTAAAAGGGAAATTAAGAAAAGTCCCATTTTCAATAGCATTCAAAGAAAATACAGGGCTTCCCTGGTGGCGCAGTGGTTGAGAGTCCGCCTGCCGATGCAGGGGACGCGGGCTCGTGCCCCGGTCCGGGAAGATCCCACATGCCGCGGAGCGGCTGGGCCCATGAGCCATGGCTGCTGAGCCTGCGCGTCCAGGGCCTATGCTCCACAACGGGAGAGGCCACAACAGTGAGAGGCCCACGTACCGCAAAAAAAAAAAAGTACAGTACAATACTTGGGAATAAATGTTAAGCCAAGGAGGCAAAAGACTTGTACACTAAAAAATACAAAACACTGCTGAAATAAAGACAAATAAATGGGAAGACATCCCATGTTCATGGATTGCAAAATGTAATATTAAGACGTCAGTATCACACAAAGCAATCCACATATTTAATACAATCCCTGTCAAAATATCAGGGTTTTTGTTTTTTTTTTTCCAGAAATAGAAAAATCCAACTTTAAATTCACATGGAATCTCAAGGGGCTCTGAATGGCCAAAACAATCTTGAGAAAAGAACAAAGTTGGAGGTCTCACACTTGACTGATTGCAAAACTACAGTAATTAAAACAGTGTAGTAGTGGCACATAGACCAATGGAATAAGAATATAGAGCCCAGAAACATACAGTTGTATATATGGTCAAATGATTTTTGACAAGAATGCCAAGACCATTCAATGGATAAAGGATACTTTCTTCAACAAATAGTGTTGGGAAAACTGGATATCCACATGCAAAAGAATGAAGTTGGACCCTTATATAAAAAAATCAAAATGGATCAAAGAGCTAAAACTATAAAACTCTTAGAAGAAAACATGGGGGAAAGCTTGATGATGTTGGTTTTGGCAGTGATTTCTTGGATATGACACCAAAAGCATAAGCAACGAGAAAAAAGCTGGACTACATAAAAATTTAAAACTTCTGCACAAAGAATGCAATCAACAGTGAAAAGGCAACCTATGGAATGGGAGAAAATATTTACAAACTTTATCTGATAACGGGTTAATATCTAGAATATATACAGAACTCCTACAAGTCAACAACAATAAAAACTTTACTAAAAAATAGATTCTCCAAAGAAGATATACAAATAGCCAACAAGCAAATGAAAAGATGATCAACATCACTAATCATTAGGAAAATGCAAATCAAATCACAATGAGATACCATCTCACCCATTAGGATGCCTACGAACAACATCAATAATTCCCAGAAAAAGCAAGTGTTGGCAGAGATGTGTTAAAACTGGAACCATTTTGCATTGTTGGTAGGAATGTAAAATGGTACAGACATTATGAAAAACAACATGCCAATTCCAAAAAAAAAAAAACCGGCATTACCACGTGATTAAGCAATACTACTTTTGGGTTTATACCCAAAAGAATTGAAAGAGGGTTTTGAAGAGATTTGTGTTCATGTTCATAGTAGCATTATTCACAACAATCAAAAGGTGAGGAGCAGACTAAGGGTCCCTCAGCGGGTGAATGGATAACAAAAATGGGGAGTTAGCCTTTAATGGTACTGAGTTTCAGCTTTGCAAGATGAAGAGAGTTCTGGAGATTGGTTGCATAACAATGTGAATATAGTGGACACTACTGAACCATACACTTAAAAATGGCTAAGATAAATTTTGTGGTGTTTTACCACAGTAAAAAAAAATATGTGTTTATTTTATTTGCATGTATGTTGGTTTCTCTGCCCAGATTATTACAAAAATGGCAAAACTGGCACTAAACAAATTCAGTCAGATCTGGGACGAGGGAACTTTTTCTCCTAAAGGTCAGTTAGGCACAGAAAGGTATAGTTTGAGGGTTATATGCATATAGAAAAAGATTTTAGATAGTTTGGAGATATATTGTTTGGGGGAGGATAAAGGACCAGAAATATATGAAAGTCCTAAGTCATCTGATACTGTGATAAACATGGGAAATTGCATTCAAAACAAACCAGTTTGGGAAAATATTTTAATCCCATATTAAGGCTAAAGTTTAAGGACATGAAAAGGAATGGAATGGAGAACAAGAAAGGAAGAGACCTAAGAAGAAAGGGAGAGAGAGACCTGGAGAGAAGGCCTGTGTGGATCGAGGGCACTACTCGGGTCTCTTCTGTGTTCACTCCAGCTCTGGGCTGGATGTTCTTCCTCTAAAGCTCTTGATCCTCAGCCCTCTGAGACTCTGCACTGAGATACCCACAGAAGCCAATGGGAAGTGAGTTAGATGCAGGGAGTGACTAGACACTAGAGCTCTAGAACACTGGGTCCATGTGGAGGTTTCCTGCCTTCAGGAGGGAAATGAAGGAGCTCTAGACCGCTCTCTCCAGTTCCTCCCCAGCTCTGTCAATACACTCAACAACCAGGTGCCGCCTCTGAGAAATCAGCCCATTGCTCTTAAACTCCTTGGGGAAAAGCAGGAAAGACTTCTTCCAGGCACTTTTAAGATAACTGCCGTAGGCAGTGATGATGCTTCCATTCCCCAGCTGCACAGAGCCCCCAAGAAATTGCTGTGTGCCTTTAAGATTAGTGAAGCCCCTCAGAGATCCCTCCAGACCGGACTGTGAACTACTAACTCCCCTCCTCAGACTCTCCTCCTCACTGTGATGTTCCTGCTGCCAGCCTGCAGCAAGGAACATCTGCGGCCTATACTGGGAAGAGTCCCAGTCCTTCCCAGGGTGCTCAACGTACCAGTGACTTCTTTGGTTACTAGTCCTCAAAAGTTAAAAACTCTGCAAAACTGCAGATCAAGAGAAATGAAAAGTCATTTAAAGAGGAATGAAAAGTCCTTTGGTCTGCAGGGCAAGACACTATCCAGGGGCAGGGGAACCTCTGAAAGTTCATGCCTGGGGAATGGAGCTTAGTTTATCTTTCCAGCCCTTCCCCCCATCTGGGGGCCCCCTTACCCACGCCTGCATTATTGAACATGCCAGGAAGCACCAGCATGATGTGGTTGGGCCAGTACTTGCGGTACAGCGGCATCTCATACTCCTTAACCACCAGTAGGTGCAGGTGGCTGATGCCCTCCATGGCGTGAAAGAGGTTTAGGAGTCCGTGCTCGTGGCGACCACTGGAAGGAGTGAAAATAGGGCTCTTGACCGCATTCAAATTCTGCTGAAAGAGAAAAAGGGAAAGAAAGGACCAGAGACCAAAAAGAGAAATTAGAACCCTTAGATATCAGAAGCTTAGAGAACCTAATCTAATACCTGAGGCCTGTCAGTCCTTGTGTCCAGACGCTATCACCCACCTTGTCTGAAACCAGGGGCAGCCGCATGCTCTCCAGGTGTTTGCCCTGCTTGCTGAAGATGAAATGACTCTCTTTGGATTTGGGAATGATGAAATAGAGCTGCACCTCTTCTCCCAGCATAGAGGAAGAGAACGTGAAGGCGTGAAGGGTGGAGTCGGACATCTGCGTTTGCAGAGAAGAAAGGGAGGGAATGTAAGCTCACGGTTTGCAAACCTCCAGGCCACTCGTTAAGGCTGTTACTGAGAGGCAAACTAACCTGAACTTCTGCCTGCCACCAGACCTGCTGTGCGTGCAGTGTCGAGAGGGCTGGAAAGGCAGACGCCTCATCTTTTAGGGGCTGCCGCTGACCAGAGAGCCAAGCACCTCGCCCCTACACAGCCTCTCCGTGTGTGGAGAAATAGCTGTTGCTGGAAACTATATGCATTTCTCTCCTTCTTAGAACCACTGCTGCTCAGTCCTACGGGGGTCCAGTATACCGAGGGGACGTCCTGCCACGAAACATTCCCAAAGGTGCCCAGTGAGGGGGGAAACGCTTCCGTGTGGGCCAGGTCAAAGGAATATCATTATTCTGAGTAAACTATAAAGACTGACATTATTTAAATGCCTCTGTGGCCCCATCCTTCCTGGCTACCGTGGAAGCTGAAGATACCTGAACAGTCATTTAGCCTAGAACTCTGGCTTCCAGGAGAGACCTCTGACTCATCCAAGCCAAATATAAACCTATTTTTTAAACTGCTGACAAGTTCACACACTCTCAGTAACCCATCCCGGTGAATGACTAAATAAAGGTCTACAATGCAGACAATACTTGGCTTAATGAAAAGAGATCATCACTTATTCAGCAAGAGTTCACCAAGGGTTTTAACCTAGATACTACATTCATAGAGAAATAACATTGTAATTCTTCCCTTAAATTCTCCTTCATTCTGCTTCACAAGTATTGGAATTGACTACTTAGTACTGTAATCACACAAATTATTTAAATAGAGGGTTTTTAATAAATGTTCTAAAAACCGATGATTTATAGATCAGGGGACTTGAATCCTCTATATTCTATAAAGCATTATTTGAGCTGATTTCAAACTATCCCACCAAAAGTTTTCAATAACACAAGAAAACAAATGGGGTATGAAAGGTAACTTGTACCAGAAGAGCAGAATGATCAGTATATCCCTCCTAGTACCCTGTGGGGAAAGAGTGAAGACCTGGTCCTCAAGAGCAGAAGCAAGTCTGGAGGGCATCCACTCAGCACATCCTATAGGGAGGAAGAGTTGTTCTAGGTGTTCAGAGCCAAATAATATAGAAATCAAGAAGGTAAAGTAGGGGAAAGCTTATCCCCCAGACAGGCGCTGGATATGACCATCATTGGTTGCCTTTCCCATCTTTTGTGCTTAAAGACGCTCTGGCCAATAAGAAGACAAGGGCTTCCCTAGTGGCACAGTGGTTGAGAGTCCGCCTGCCAATGCAGGGGACATGGGTTCGTGCCCCGGTCCGGGAAGATCCCACATGCCACGGAGCAGCTGGGCCCGTGAGCCATGGCTGCTGAGCCTGTGTGTCCGGAGCCTGTGCTCCGCAACAGGAGAGGCCGCAACAGTGAGAGGCCCGTGTACCGCAAAAAAAAAAAAAAAAAAAAAAAAAGAAGCTAAATGCTATGGGGTATTTGCTCACCTACTGTGTTCCTACCTCTCAGTTCTCTCCAAATAAAAAAGCAAACACTGACTCCTCTGTATGCCTATGGTCAAAACCATCACTCGCTGGTATAAGAGTGAGACTAGGTCTCTGCAAATCAACAGACTTGTTCACAGCTCAAAGGGCGCACCCTACAAATTTGTAGATAATAGCACCATTTTCAACAACAACCCAAAGGAGGGAAAAGACCCTTTTGCCAAACATACTGTAATATCTAGCTTTTTCAGGGTCACAGATAGACACCTCAGCTACTTTCTAATCTAAACATGACACATGTAACCATTTTGATGAAGTGACTTAAGACACAAACTCAGTTTCTTTCACCCACCCTCCCCCACCCATAATCCTTTATTAATAAACCCCAAATCATCTTAATCAATTGCTTCAAGCATTTTGCTCACAAATGAGTGGCTCCATCTCATATACAAGCCATCCTCTGTCTAGGGCTTGAAACTGGGACTTTTCCTCTCTTACATACAAGTTCCACATTGGGTAACAGGCAAGGGCAAAGGGGCTGCACCTGGGAGGCAGAGGTGAAGTCCATGTACTGGTGGCACTGCTCGCAGTGGTGGAAGGTGTTGTAGGCCGCGTACTTGGTCAGCATCATGGACACGGCTTCTCGTTTCCGGGGCTCCTCAACTTTGGATTCCTTTATTGCTTCTGTGTATAAAGGGGCAAAAGACCGTCCCGTGATGTGCCTGAAGCCCCTATGCTTGGGAAGAAAGTCCCCCACTCCCCAGAAGGGCTTTTCCCAGGATTCTGTAACTTATGCCCTGAGAGGCAGCTATGAAAATGAAAAGGTGACATGTATGTGTGTAAAACGAGAGAAAAGCAGAGGAGAATGAATGAAGCCACTCTCAAAGATTAAACTGCCCCAGGCCTCTTGCCTTCATTTAGGTGAACACTTGACCTTTAGCCTCCACTTGCACTGACCTTGTTTGACCCCTGCCAGCTTTTCAGTGTATACCAGGCTCATCAAACTGTACTTGGGGTCATGCACACTGACGTCAAAGGGCATTTTACTGAAGCTCTCGATGTCAGGCCAGGGCTCTCCCTCTGACTGGCTCACTTCACTGCTTTCGCTGTGATCTAGGCCAAGAAGAAAGAAAGTGCACAGAGCAGGCAGACCAGACCGACTGGCCTCCCTCCCTCCCTCTCTCTCAAGTGTCAGGGATGGAAGGTTGTATGTATGTATGTTGTCCGCCCAGATGGGTGGACAAAGGCCTTTCTGAAAAATGAGCTCCCATGTCCAGGGTAGAGGGAAGCAGACTGTCCCTTCATACCCCCGCCGGAGGAGACGCTTGTCCTCACTGGTCCCCATCATTAGCCTCTGCACATCCAGTCCACACACTTCCACAACTAGGAGATCAACTGGTCTCCCACCCCAGCCCCCCCCCCCAAATTGCCTTAAAATCTTATTTAATTTTGGATGATCCGAATTCTGTCTTAGAGTTTTAGTTGTGGGGTTTTAAGACGTTGATACTGAAGAGATTTCAGGGACACACCAAGCAAGATTCAGTGTCTGCTGCTTATTACGAATCACCCAGAGCCTGTAAAATCCCTGTGCTCAGGCCACACTACCCAGAACCTCCTTCATCACTCAGGCACCTATCGTAGTGTTTAAAGCCCCTTAAGTGGTTCCAACATGCAGTCCAGGTTGACAGCCTGGGGCCCTGGGTTTGAGTCCAGGCCCCACCACTTGTGACTTCGCACCTGCAGGCACCTTCACCTCTCAGGGTCCCCTGATTGTTGTAAAGATTCCAGATGGCATATTGAAAGTGCTAAGACAGCGGCAGGCACATGGTGGGTGTCCAATAAATATTTGTTATTAATACTAAAAACTATAAGATCAAGCTGAAGACAACGTTCAAAGGAAGAAACAAAGAAAAAAATTCCAACAAAAAAGGTCTAAAGACTAGAATTACAGCTATTAGCTTTTAAACACAATACTGCTTATTTTTATATCCCTGAGCATTTTATTTAAAAGTTATTTTTTTAGGGGCTTCCCTGATGGCACAGTGATTAAGAATCTGCTTACCAATGCAGGGGACACGGGTTTGAGCCCTGGTCCGGGAAGATCCCACATGCCGTGGAGCAACTAAGCCTGGGTGCCACAACTACTGAGCTCGAGTGCCACAACTACTGAAGCCCGTGCACCTAGAGCCTGTGTTCCACAAGAGAAGCCACCGCAGTGAGAAGCCCACGTACCGCAACAAAGACCCAATGCAGCCAAAAATAAAAATAAACTTATTAAAAAGTTTTTTTAAGTTTTATTTTAAAAGTATGCATTTTATTTAAAAGTTAAAGCTTATTCTAGTTTTTAAAAAAGGCGTCCTTGTGCCTCTCCAGAGCACCACTACATTCACCTGCACTAAAATAAGGGTAAAGGAATAAAGCCAAACTAACAGTGCTTCTCGTTACAAAGGCCAGGTTTGACTCTCACAGCTATAGGCCCTGTAGCAGGATTTGAGGCGAAAAGTAAAGGCATCACTCTTCTGCAGCACCAAGGAGCCTGGGGGAAAGTCAGCGGATGACGGCCCCTCATTCCTGTCTGCTTGGCTCTGCCCTTGCACCTGGGGCCCAGTCCGCTCCATGCAGCTCAGGGTGTTTCAATCCCCTCTGTGGTGGGCCTGGGGGCCTGGTACAGCTCAGCTGGGGACACAAACAAGATGTGGATAGGAAGATGGAATTGTGTCTGTGTCTGGAATCATGGATGTGAACTGGTGAAGATGGAAATAGAGCCAAAAGCCATAGTAAAATGATTAAATATGGCTGATTTTACCTAGTCTTGTTCTGAACTAAACTAGTCCCTTGGGCTGATCACAGAACAGATCCAACTATTCAGGAAAAGCAAGTGAGGGGAGGTCTCCAAGGGCTAATCTGGTGGAAGATGACAAGGCCTTTCCCTTTTCTGGACTCATCTGAGGGGCTGGGGAAGCACTACCACTTCTCTCTCCTGCCCCTGCCCCTACCCATCCCTGTTTCTTCCAGCACACGGTCATTCTTTTCTGAGATGTGAAGCTGTAGTTTGAAGCCACACTCCCCCTGGCTGCAGAGCTAATGCTGGCTGACCCCTGCTCATGCCCCCTTTCTGGCCTTGCTGGACAGGCTGCAGAGCGGAACTGCCTCCTTCACAGGTGACAGCCGGGGTGGAAGGGCCAAGAAGCCGGGCAGGAGGCACAGGCTAGTCTGTCAAGCACCAGCCCCTGCATCTTACTGCCAGTGCCAAGGGGTTGTTTACAGCACCAGGGTTCTGTTCTGCTCCTGGAAGTTTTCCTTTCGTCGTAGCAACCCACACACCTTCCCTCGGAGCCAGCAGGCAAAACATAACGTCTACTCTGACGAACCAACAAAGGCCTGGTTATGCAGAATATAAAACATGCCCTGGACCCTTAAGCAGTAGACCACCGCACTAGAATTTTAAACCTGGACAGTTTGACCATCTGAGCAGTGAACCCACCTGACAGGACTTTATGAGATGCCTCTTTGCCCAGCGTTGCACAGGACACAGAGGGGATCGGGGGTTGAAAGAGGGGAAGACCCACCCCAACCTCAGGGAGCTCAACGCGGCCACAGTTTGCTTACAACTCTTTGCTGGCTCACGACCTTTAACCTCTCGAGAACCCTGCCCATAAGCGCATGTATACCTCCAGGAGAACGCGGGAAGGCTCCAGCTGTGGTGTTAATACCCATGCTGCCGGCTCGGAACTCACCGGTGTTGATCTCTGCCTCGTCGTACACGTCTACCTCCAGGAGCCTGATAAGCATGCGGAAGAGGATCCTCAGGAACTGCAAGTAGGAGCCAGTCTTCCCCACCTGGTGAAGAGAGGTTTAGGGAGGAGAGGGGCGGAAAAAAGAGATTTCACACGTGAGCTCTTCCGCGTCTCCCTGCAGGAGTGGGGGGCCTCCGTGCCCCGACCACCGGACCCCAACGCGAGACCCCTCTCCCCCCTCTCTGGCCCTTCCTCCGGAGCCCCCAAGCCCCCCCGCCCCCCAGCACCCTTCCCTACCTGCGGGGGCCCGGTCAGCAGCAGGCGGCGGGGATGGCAGAGCCGCGCGCCCGAGGCGGGGTCGGCCTGGTTGCCGTGGTCGGCGTGGTGCGGCCGCGCCGCGGTCCAGCGGCGGTAGTATAGGGACTGCTCCTCGGCGCTCGCGTGCCCGGGCAGCAGCGGCCGCAGGGGGCTGGCCCAGGCCACGTCGGGGTGCGGCAGCAGGGCCGCGGACGCCGGCAGCTTGCCGCCCCGCCGCGAGCCCAGGAGGCTGTAGGCCGCCTTGGACAGGATCACGACCGGGGGCAGCGCGGCGTGCGCGCCCCGGAAGCCCGGCCCCGGCTGTCCCGGCCACCGCGGCGCCCCGGGCCCCGACGAGAACGACGACGGCTTGGAGGTGGTGCTGCTGCTCGCCATCTGGGGGCCCAGGGAGTCACACTCCTGCTTCAGGGTCTCTCCGGCTCCTGCCAGGCCCGCCGAGACCCCTTCGTCCAGCCCCACGCTGTTGGCCGGGCTCCGGAAGCTGGGGGTCAGGGGCTGCTTCTGGGACTTGTCGGCGGTGCTGGACGAGCTCACCCCGTTCTCCATGATGGAGCCTGAAAGAGGACGGACAACAGCCCGCCGCGCGCCCCTTCTGTCACCGCCGCCTCTGCCAGGGGGACCGGCCTGGACGCCGGGGGCGGGGGGGGACCCGGCGGTGCGCGGACTACAGAGCGTCCTGCCCCCCCTCCCATCCCCCGATCCTGCGTGGGGTCGGCCAGTGGAGACGCCATAGGAAATCGGTACTCCCCCCCCCACGCCCCAGCTTCCTCCGGGGCCCATGTCTGCCCATCCCCCCCACACCCTCCCCAGCGTCTTCAGTCCGCGTGGTGGTCTGGGCGCCCGCCCTGGGGTCGACCACGCCATCTCCTGCTCCTTGGCTGCATCCTGCCGGCATATTAAACTCTCCTCAGGTTACCTCGTTTGGATTAGCCTTCTGATTCATTCCAGGACCCTGACCGACACAGGCTGACATCCAAGTCCTGCCCCAGTGCCACTCGCCTCCTTCTGGGGGTCCCAGGGCCCCACGCTTCTGGCTCTGGATACCTCCCCAGCGTGCAGCCCCTTCCATGGACGCCCAGACCAGCGTGGGAAGTGGCTCCGTGGGAAGGGAGAGCTTTATCTCCTCCCAGCGAGATGCTGCTCTTGCCCAGAAATCCCTGCACCTGTGGCCAATTCACTTCAAACATGTTTTCCCCTCTAGTCCATCAGCCCCTCTTTGGCTTGAGGACAAACCAGAAGCTCATTACACTCAAGATTGCAGGCCCTCTCTGGCTCAGACCGGTGCTTCCCAGGCCTGGGGGTCATATCCCGACCTTGGGAGATCCTAGATGAATAGCCAGTAACCAGAGGCTCCTGACACCGTCAATCCACTGCTTATCTGACTTTTGTGTGAGGGCTTTCCTCTCCCTTCATCGGCCCTGGAGTCCACGGGCCTGCACACCTTGGGCAGTGAGCCCCCCTGAGGACCCTCAGAGTCACCCCAAGGCCGGTGGTGTGTGTGTGTGTGTGTGCGTGCAGCACGTGCATCCTGAAAGCGGGGAAAACTCTAAAAACAGAAGGCAAATCATTACCTTTGTGTGAGTTAATCAGAACAAGGCCAGAATAGTGAGGCTTGTGGGGCTGATTAAAGAGCCACAGGAAGGAATTCCAGCGCTCATCACCATCCCCACCCCTACCTTCCTTGCCTCTCGGTCACTGATGCTGGCATCCAAAAGCTTCTAGATGTGATAGTACCCCTCCCCTCTATTACCCTTTACACTCCTCCCAACCTCTCCCCTTTATTCTGACCTGGTCGCAGAGGCAGAACTGGGGAGCCTGTAGTGATGGGGTGGGGGAGGTACGGCCCTGACCCCTGACTGAGGGGAGCAGCTGGGCAGACCCCAAAGGACAGTCCCCATGCTCTTCCAGGCTGAGGGGCACCACAGAAAGTCAGAAAACCCCACAGATACCTGCCTTTCCGTTCTCCTAGGGAGCCCATCCGACAGCAGCTGACAGTGAATAGAAAGACTGGTGCTGCTTTTGGCCATGAAATTGTGTGTGTGTTTGCGTGTGTGTGTCATGGAGATGAGAGAAGGGAAGCACAGGGGAGAAGGAACACAAATGGTGGTTCCCTCTGCTGTGGAGTTTTCATTTTTTACCTCTTCTCTATACTTCATTACATTCTCCAAGTTTTCTATATAAAGCTTTATTATAACTTTCACAGTCAGAAAAAAAATGGAAATAGTGCTGTATTTGCTTAATACTGTTTATCAGAAGAAAACTGATGCCAAGCACTGCCATCAACCCCACAGTAACACAGTCAGAGAGTGGCTGGCAGGCTGCAGACTGGATCGTCCCAGCCAACCCATGGTCCCAGAGTAGGCTTCAGCATACGAACACTTGCCATTAAGTACTTAGAAAAGTCACTCATTCATTCATTCATTCAAACAAATACTTTGTGCCAGATACTAGGCCAATTAGCAAAAACTTACAGCTTCAGGATCTGGAAGGAAAAGAAGGCCTTTGTGCAAATATCAGATGCGTAATATCTACGAGATGATTAGGGTGAGAGAGACTAGGGGAAATGGTGGCAGCCGGGGTTGATGAAATTTAGTTTCTGTATTATCTAGCTTAGTAGCAAGCTCTTCATTAAATGCTTCCCTAGGAACGTATCTTGTGGCTGTTCAAGAGTCATGTCTTCCAAGTATCTCCTGGAGAACCAAGGTCGGGACAGGATGCCTGAGTCACCCAAGGCTCTGAAAGCCTTGATGGGAGTCAGCAGATGCCTCTGCCTTCCATACTCCTACCCCCCTCCTCACTACTGCCTCTGATCCCTTGAAAGAGAAAGTACTGACCTGAGGTTCCAGTGACAGCACTGCTGTTGCTCTGGGGCCTCTCCAGGTCCATGAGCAGCTCCTCGGCACCGTTCTCGCCGACGGCGGCTCTCTCTTGCTCCTTGCCACTAAGGTCCAGGGCAGCAGTGGGCCCCCGGATGACCTCTTTTGAGACGTAGCAGCACGCCAGACCCACCTCCTGCTCCAAGGCCGTGCGAGTTAAATAGCTTGAATCAATTAACCGGAGGTCACAGTACTTCAAAGACCTGCACGAAAGTAAGGATATCTTTGGCGAGTCTGTCTTTGGTGAGGCATGCCATGTTTATGTGTGTCTGGGTGTCTGGGTGCGGCGCAGCAGTCAAAATCGTGAGCTTCGGTGCCAGGTAATGCCTGATGTGAACCTCAGCTCTGCCACCTCCTAGCTTAGGCCCTCGGGCTAGTCACTTCACTTTCTCCACATATAAAATAGAGTAACAGTGTCCAGCTGACCCAGTTACTGAAAGGAATGAATGGCATGACAAGGGTAAGGCATTTAACACAATGCCTGACACACGGTAAGCGTTCAGTGAGTGCTATGATTATTGGTGCTGTTGCCTTCCAACCTACAGGCCCTGGATCCTTGAGGGAACAGCAGACTAACAGAGACACTTCATCCCCAGAACTCCTCATTGGGGGCAGTGCTTTTCCTCGCTGCCCCTCTGGCTGCCGTGCTTCGATGCATAAACACTCCTCATCTGTGGCTATCTCCCATTCCCCAGATTGCTGGGCTAACTCTGGAAAGTCAAAAGAGAGACTCAAGGAAGGCTAAATTTCTCATATCCCCGAATAAAACAATTCTTTTCTCACTTGCCAAGTGAATGAAATGGGTGACCATCAGCCAAGTTTTAACCACCAGCTCAGGTGGGCAACTAATGGAAAATAAAAACTAATGATTCACATTGTACCTGGGAAAGGTTTCTCCAAGGGGATCTTTGCCAGTTAATATCACAATACAAGGCAGACCTTCTAGATCTTCGTACGTCCGGGGGGTCCACTCTTCTGCTTCATTTCCTCTCCAAGTCTGTAGAAAGGGACCCACACAATAAAATTAAAACCCTTCATTTAAGTTCCCACCTTCTTAAAGGTTTCTACAGCCAGGCTTTATACACATCTGTGGTTCCAAATGACTTCCAATAAGTGTGTTTGTGTTTGTACATATATTTTAATTACTACTAAAAGACATGCACAAAGCACTCTAGAATGTAGCCTTTCGTTTTATCGCAGTAGGATAAAACAGGAGATCTTGGTTTATATCATACATTAGCCACACAGGTCAAAGAAACATACAATAGGAAATATTCCACCGATGGTGCAAACCTTACAGAAATCCTAGTTAAACTATTTGACTCAAGGCTCTTAAGTACACTTCCTTCATATAATGGACAGACTCTTCGGACTGATTGACTGAAAAAGACCATTTCAGTTGTAAATGACTAATAAAAGAATCTCAACAAAACTCCTCACACGTAATCAGCTTCTCATATATATTAACCCATATACACACACGAATATCTTTAATAAATGGAACATCAATCTGAAAACATGAATATATCAAGAGGAAGAAAATCCCAACTTGAAAGATGTTCAAAAGTGAAAAGATCTTATAGACTTTTCTGTCTGTTTTAGAGCAGAGAGAAAATAAACCATCTCTTAAGTAGATAAGGTGGCTTCTACTACTTTTTATGAAGTGTGTAGATCTAACTGTGCTTTATATCGGCTTTCTAGGAGGAGTTATAAGAAATGAACTGGCATTTCAGATAATGCTTTTGGGAACAAGGACTAAAAAGTGAGGTACTAAGTAATGCATACAATTTTATTTTAAAATAGACTGGTACTTCCTTTGCTAAAATCAGAATGGGATAAAAAGAAATATATCAGGCAAGATATGATATGATATAACAGAGTTTGTTTACTGATTTGTTGATGTCTAGGAAACCCAGTCTTTGGAATTAAATATACCCACAATTACTGCAAGTAAAATGCATATAACTTGTAAAATTGGAAGAACCAACCTGAATCTTTTTGCCCAATCTGTTATCATATGTTTGCATGCCAAAGAGAACTCAGTGGATCTACGTAACTGTTTACAAGTTTGAGAGACTTCCTATGTCTTAGAAAATTAATCTGTCAAAATATTTTTTAAGATATTACAAGAAAGTTTCTCCCCCCCCCAATTCAGTTTTCCATATATTTTCATGTCAAAGGGAACCAGAACATTACCTAATTCAAAGCAAATAGGAATTGTTTTACTCATAAGCCTTCACATTGGATTTATGATATCCCTGACACCGGGGTCTCCTCGAATATATTTCATCGTTCTATCAAGAATGAGGTTGGGTTATAATGATGGGATAACATATTATGTTTTATAAGGAGATTTATTTTCAAAAGATGATTAAACAAATTCCACTTTTACTCTTGACCAAGCAGAGCTAGCTAAACCCCCTATAAAATGCTTTTCTGTCACATTGTTACTTCTGATGATCGATGGCTGCCATTCTTCTATGGATCTGTCATGGCCTCAGGATGATTTTCCTGCAGAGGCAGTTAAGACAACACAAAAGACTAGGCGAGCATTGACTTCAGGGATAATATGGGGTTCAAGGCCAAGGAAACCTAATGAAAGCTTCACAGGCCTTCTGGATGAACTGATTTATTTAGATATAAACCTTGTATCCTTCCAAAGTACTTGTTATCACTTATAAGTTAACCATAATTTCTAAAGGATAATTAGAGGTAAGCACAAAAAGAAGACCATCTAATGGAAAAAGAGGCATTGGATTTTACCCAGCGTTAGAGATGAAAGGCACACTGGTGCTATCTCGTCAGTGGTAAAGTTGGTAATTTAGAAATAAACAGGTGAAAAAGAAAAAGAGTGAATGAGAGTCAAAGAATGCTACAATAGTTAATTAATTTAACAAATTTTTACGTGTGCCTCTTTTGTGCCTGAAACTTCATTGGGTGCTATTCATATTGAGAGGAAAAGTCCTCATAGAAATTTCAGGCTATGGGGGTAGAAATACAAGCCAATAAACAAACAAAATTTTTAAAAAAGAAATAAACAGGTGAAACAGAGACCACCTGGCAAGTGGTCGTCTTTCTTAGGATGTGAGCATTCCCAAGGGATTTCAAATTTTCACTTCCACACAAATAGAGAATATAAAAAGGATGGATTGATGTGATCGAGAGGTTTTGAGCATATGGAAATCTCTTTTGTGTGGCTGGTGCCTGGCAGCGACTCATGAGAATTGAGATATAACTGCTTTGAGAAGTAATTACTTGAGACCCCCTTCGTGTATGGCGCACACTCCCAGCAGCCCTTTGGAAGCCCTGCAGGTGATTCTGATGTGCTAGCAGCCAGGCTAGGAAGCTCAGGTCTTGACTGCAGTTTTCAAACAATGGCCCAGAGGGGCATATTATTTAGGACTGCTGAGTTATACTGACTTAGTGACTGGCATTCCTGAAGGGTCCCAACAAATGACCTAAGACTCTGTAAGTAGCTGCACTTGGTCAGGGTCAATGGAGACCCAGAGAAGTCCCTGCAGCCTCACATCCTTTTAGACCATCTCCCTGCAGTAGGTGTGTGAGACTTCACAGAGCAGTGCTGATAATCTGCTTTTCCAGATTCCTCATCATTATTCAGATTGTCCCACAACCTATGCCTCTATGAATTATACTGTAAGAAGAATTTCAGGACTCTCATTTGTTAGTTATCCCAGGAATTCTGCTGTAATGTGGTCTATGACTCTAACATTGTGAGCATTATATCTATATATCCATATGTGAAATGTAAATGTTACAACTTCCACTAAATAGAGGAGCTTCTATTTTTAGACAGATTTATTTGTTCCAGCTACCTATCAAGCTAATGCAAGACATTTTGTTTGCATTTTGGATTGTTCAAGATAGGTAATAGAATACAATACAAAGGCTTACATTTGCAAAATGCTTTATGAACACTAAATAATAATCCTCGAATTAGAGCTCTTAGAGATCATGCAGTCCAACACTCTCATTTTGCAGCCCAAGGTGGGAATGCAAATCCCCTAAGACTACGTGCTTTCTTTTCATACAATTTGTGTCAAACTGGTTTTTCTTCACCCAGTTTAGCTCAGTGTTTAGTGTGCAAGGTGCAGAAACCATGTCGGTCTACCCCAGACACATAGTACCTAGCTTAGTACCATATCTATGTGTACGCAGGATTTTATGAAATGCTGTCAAATGTCTGGGACACATTGGGTTATAAAAGTCCCCAGAAAAGTCTGAGCAGGGCATGAGGTAGAGATTTAGGTTAATTGATTAAGAAATTCTCCCCCGCCCGCCATGCCTGACAGGAGGGGTTCAGGAAAAGCAGTGCGTCCCTGGCCGTGCAGGGGGCGGGGCGGGGGTGGAGGATGGGCGGCGCTTAGCCATGCACAAATCTCTCTGCAGGAGGCTCGGCTGAATCTCAGCCCAGCCCACGCCTTGAGGCCAAAGCAAATACAAAGAAACAGCAAACTGTTGGGGAATCCACATGCACGAGGGTGGGGAGTAGTTCTCTATGAGCACTGAAGATGAAACAGGATACTTTACCCACTCTGAGCAGACAGATAGGCTACACGGACAGAAAAGATTCAGTGAACGGATGATACTTAAAGGCGTGCCCCACGGAGGTCCGAGAGAACAACTTACCTTTTTTTCTGAGAAAACAGATGGCCGTGGGCTAGATGCATCTCGAACAAGGTCAATAAACATGGGGTGAAATTGGGTCATCGCATTTTTGCACCTGCAGTTGGAGAGCATGGAAGACCAACTGCATGCATGTGCTAAAAGGGGGGCCGGACAGAATCTTATTAAACTAGGAAAGTGGACACGTTCCTTAGTTTAGCCTTAACATGGTCACGAAGATCACACCGACATATGTGCAAAACTCTATCAAACTCAGGCCTCTGAGCCACCTACACGGGAGTCCTAGAAAACAGAACAAACGTCTGTCCATTGCTAACCTTTAATCGCGCCACAAAGTGGGCTGCGACACTGAGTTCAGAGGCGGGGTTCCCGAGGATGATCTCGAAGCGGTACTGCAGCCCCAGCTTGTCGCGCACCTCCTGCAGCCGCTCCTTGGCCAGCATCGCCAGCTGCACGGAGGGCACCCTGAGAATGAGCATGTGTCCCCTCCCACTTTTGTTTTTTCCTGGGCAGCTGAGGAGGTCATCCACGATGCTGAGTGTTTCCGGCGTGCTGTGGTCTCGGAGGGACGCCATGGTGGTGAGAGCCATCAGAGCCTCCGAGTACTGCTGGATGAGGAGGTAGCAGCGGACGACCATGCTGTGCAGCCTGGGGTACCTTCAACAGAACACAGGGAGCTAGCATCTGGGTGTGGGGCCCACTGGGACAGCGAGGTCTGTGCTGTAGGAATGCAGACCAAGCATGGTGGAAAGGGGTTCGTGACAGGAGTGGGGCTTGAGCTCTAGAATGACCTTGAAGCCCCATCACTAGAAGGAAAAGGCGAGCTCACAGATCCTGCTGGGATAGGTACAGCAAGTTCACGAGGTTTAGGGACAGTCTAGTGACCTGAGCTTCTCCCAGTGCGGTCTCTGGACCAGCAGCATCACCCAACAGCAGCACCACCTGGGAGCTTGTTAGAACCGCCAAATCCTCCCACCACACATGTACTGAATCAGAACCAGGCTGGACAAGGTCCCCAGGTGATTTGTATTACATTGCATTTTTTTTTGTGGGGGGGTATAGTTTTGTGTTAGTTTCCACTGTGTGGCGAAGTAGAGTTCCCTGTGCTATACAACAGGTTCTTATTAGTTATCTATTTTATACAATCACATTGCACTTTGAGAAGCACTGGTCTGTTCATATTTTCAACAGAGCCATAATGGATCATCCCTAGATCCTAACCTCTTGCTGGTGGCTTGGGGTTAGGATGCTTGTTAGCTTATTTCTCTTATACTTAAGATTACAGTTAAGGAAACTGAGACACTAATGTAATGTCTGTGGAGTATCAGGAGTAAAAAGAGTAATTTTTATTGCTAATTTGAGGTCAGCTCCTTTGTAGCAATAACAATATCTTCCCATAAAGATGGAGAAAACTTGGAGCTGGCTGGAGAAATAGCACCCCCTAGTGGTGTGGCCTCCTATCCACCTGAGCCCCTGCTCGGTGGAGGGTGCCCAGCAAATAGTAGGGGGTGTCCTTGACTCACCTCAACATTCCCCTCCCTCCACCCTTCACTGGACTGCCAAATTGGCAGTTTTTACGATTACAGAGCAGGCAGAAAATAAACCTCTCATTAATGTGCTATTCCTCAGAAAGCCAAGCCTGCTGACAGAATGAATACAAATGGGCAAAGAGGACCCACTTGCAGGCATGAAGAGGTGCTTGCAGATATCAAGAAAGTAGGCATGGGCAAAGCAAGGCCCTGGACCCGAGCTTGGCCAAGCCTCTCGTGGAGCCTGCAAAACAATGGCGGGTCTGAACTTCCCTTCTGGATGCCAGCTGGTAGCACATGCAGCCGCCTAGCAGCTGGGTAGGTCAGTGGGGGATTTCACCTTTGCTCCACTTTATAATTCTATTTAAAGTGAAACAGCCATCACCAGCCTTATACAGAAAAACCCAGGGGCAAATAGCAGTTAGGGTCATCAAATGACTAGTGTGGTTCTGAAGTACTTAGAGCTGGAAAGGACCACAGATTCCCTGGGTTCTGACCACTCCACCTTCTCATAGAAGGAGGCTGAGTTAAGGATTGGGAGAAATTCAGCTCCTTTCCCGAGATCATCCAACTGGTCAGAGACACAGTGTGGATTTTATTCAGGTCTCTGACAATGTCTTCTTACGTGGTAAGAATTTAGTAGATTGGGGAAAAGTAAAGAAATCCTTCAGTTCAATCAGTCCTGGGCCAATCCCTTCAAGTGTTCAATAAATCATAGCTATTATTAGCCTGGGGTGACTTGGCTAGAGGAAGTGGGCACAGATGATCCAAGTTTAAGGCTTAATGCTTTTTGCTGGGCCATGTAGGAAAGCCAGAGTTAGATCAAAGAGTAACTTTGACATACAGGCATTTAAATTTCACACTGAAAGAGCTATAAATTTAGAAGTGAATAGTTTCCCTAGTTTGTTTTGTTTGCATTAAACTGTAACTGTAGTTTTTTGGTTTTGGTTTTTTGCGGTACGCCGGACTCTCACTGTTGTGACCTCTCCCGTTGCGGATTACAGGCTCCGGATGCGCAGGCTCAGCAGCCATGGCTCACGGGCCCAGCCGCTCCGCAGCATGTGGGATCTTCCCGGACCGGGGCACGAACCCATGTCCCCTGCATTGGCAGGCGGACTCTCAACCACTGCGCCACCAGGGAAGCCCGTAACTGTAGTTTTGTAAGTATTACAAAAGTTGTATAGGAGTTGATGGGATCATCCATTAAAATACGACTTATAAAACTTCGAGTGATGTTACTGGAAGAAAAGATAGGTTCCAAGAGGGCAGGCGGAACAGAAGGGTGGGAAACAAAGGGGAGACTCATGGGATGATTCTGGAAATCTAAGATCACATGTGCTGTGAAAGGATTAACATCTCAGTGTCAGTTAAGTCTTCTCAAATCCAACAGCTGCAAAAATATAAAATCCTACTCAAGCCTGCTCCTTTTCCTGACACTGCATTATAACTTGCTGGGTAGGATGTATCCCCCATCCTCATCTTTATTTCTCTTTCTTTTTTCTTAGCAAAGTTATAGGGCAGCTTGTTAAATAGATGGTTTGTGATCAATTAGAGCCAGTTTTAAGAACTAGAGCTACTAAAAATTAGAATGTGCCTCATCAAATAGTGCCCAACTGCCCCCATCACTGGATGATCAAACAGAATACTGTAGTGGAGGGCAGGGAGGGACCTCTAGTAGGCTAAATTCTTTTTTTTTTTTTTTTGGCCACACCTCACAGCTTGCAGGATCTTAGTTCCCTGACCAGGGATTGAACCCAGGCCACAGCAGTGAATGCTCCAAATCCTAACCACTGGACTGTCAGGGAATTCCCTATTACGTTAAATTCTAATGCCTCTGCCTAATTTTTGAGTCTATGATTCAAGATCAGGGAAGAAAAAAACCCAGAAAAACCCTTTGCTCTTCCAGAGTCTGACCTGGAACTGGGGAAGAAAAAGGAGACAGAGAGTCATGAATCTTAACCCCAAGGTCAGGGATGGAGGAGGGCCACTTAGAACTGAACTCACTTAAACGATGTTTGTTCTTTAATTTTCTTCAGTCTACACTCCAAATCTCTCAGCGTAAAGTTTTGTTTTTACTGAGGGTACTTGCCTGTGGTGGACAGAGGAGAAAAGAGAGGAAAATGTAAAAGTGTGGGGAAGGCCAGACCTCAGAGGAATGGTCTTTAATAAGCAAATCCCTCTGTGCCCAAGTCATCTCTGGGTGCAGCAATGAAGCCTGCCTGGGAGACAATTCAGAACACAGAAAGTGCTTCTACCTCCCACTCTGAGTCACTGGTTTCCTTTGTTGGTCTTGGATGATCATAGAAAACCCATCTGAGTGAAAGGTCATCTTAGGAAAGGCTATTTTTATTCTGCCTTCACATGTCATTTGCACAGCCTGGGCTCCACCAAAATTCCCTGTGACACTGACACAAAAGACGTTTGGCTATTTCAGACATGCAAGTACAGCTAAAGAAAAGGTTGAAAGTCCTTATTTACCTCTCCAAGAGTGTGTTCACCATCTTTTCAAAAGTCTCATCACATCTCAGAAGTGGGCTCGTGATTCCCCACTGAAGAGATTTACTGTACTCGTTCATGCCGAAGTACAGCTTCTCCTTGCAGCTCATGTCCTCCTGGTTCAAAACAGAGCAAAACCCAGTGACGGCAGGATACAATGTGTCTTATTTTCTGGGGGTCGGGGGAGAAGGGACCTGTAATAGGCTATTGCCTAGAAGGTTAAAAAAATTGTGAATAAGCAATTAGGACTACATCAAGCTAAAAAGCTTCTGCACAGCAAAGGAAACAAAATGAAAAGGCAACCTACTGAATGGGAGAAAATATTTGCAAATCATTTATCTGATAAAGGGCTAATATCCAAAATCTGTAAAGAGCTCATACAACTCAATAGCAACCCCCCCCCCCCCCCCGCCACCAAATCCAATTAAAAACTGGGCAGAGGATCTGAATAGACATTTTTCTAAAGAAGACCTACAGATAGCCAACAGGTACATGAAAATGTGCACAATAGCACTAATTATCAGGGAAATGCAGATCAAAACCTCAAGGGGCTATCACCTCACACCTGTTAGAATGGCTATCATCAAACAGATGAGAGATGATGTGTCAGTAGATGTGGAGAAAAGGGAACCCTTGTGCACTGTTGGTGGGAATGTAAATTGGTGCAGCCACTATGGAAAATAGTATGGAGGTTCCTCAAGAAATTACATATTTGTACGTGTGTGTATGTATATATACATATGTTTGGTGATGAATGTGTTAATTAACTAGATAGGAGTCCTCATCCTTTAAAAATGTATACATAAATCATCACAATGTATACTTTAAATATCTTTTATTTTTATCTGTCAGTTATACCTGAATAAACCTGAACAAAAACTGTGTTTCCTTATATAACCTGATACCAACTCTACAATCATCTCTGAAGCACCAACTGAAATTTCCCTTCACTTCAAATGAACTTAGTATGTGATTAGTGGTATGGTGATATGCTTTCTTAAGGCAGATTATAACTACATCGATGGTTTGTTTTCTCTATCTTTTGTTCAGATTTTTTAGAGGAAGAGCATTTCTTAGGCTTGTAGAGTCAGAAGGTCAGATTTTTTTCCTTCTCGAAGCAGCTCTGTAAATTGATACATATGAGTTCTATAGAACTCGCTGGAGATCAAAAAACTCAAAAACGCCTCTATTACAGAAATTTTAACTTTTCTGATGTTATTTAATGATGGTGATTCTCTTGCACTTTTACAAACAAAATTCATTTTAAAGGTGAAATATATAGTTTTCTTCCTTCTAAAACAGAATACACAGTATTTAATCTATGCCCCTTCTTGATGATTCACTCATCACTATGAAAATGAATAACTATTTGGGGATGTGACACAAAGATTTCCTCAGAGGAGCCTGACATGTGTGACAAACTGCTTGTCCTTAAACTAAGTAGCTCCAGAATAATCAATAAACATTTTGAGTTCATGTATCTGGTGGGTTTTTTTTAAAATAGTTTTCCTTCCTCTGTTGTACACTACTTTTTCATAGTCATTTCTTCTTGCTGTCATGTTGCCTGTGCATTTTATTCTCACTTTTATGTGTTATTTATTATGTACTGACATTTTTCTTTAAACACTCTCCAACTCATAAAGGTTACACAGCAGCTTAAAATATATAAGACGAAATTAAGCAATTAGAGGAAGAAAAAGCAAGGGTAAGAGCAAGGAGACTGGGCCAGGGATGAAGTTAGTACTCTCAAAAATGCATCCCAGAAGTTTCTGCCGTTTTGTTAGAAGTGGAATGCGAATTTGGTTCTGAGCTTTTAAGTAACCCATCCAAAGAGATGAGCAATTGTGTCATTTATAAGGTCCATAAGATAAAAATAAAATACTATAATTGGCAGCTTTTAATTTTTTAAGCCCTACCCCCACCCCCCACCAAACCAGCTTATCCTGCTTATTGGAACAGGGTCTTATTTGAGAGTAAATATGCTTCATCAGAGCCTTACAGCAAAGATGGAGCGACATCTATAGTTTACTTGTTTGCTTGTTTCTTTCTGGATTCTTGGCTGCGTTCTGAATAGCTGTGTCAAATCATCATTTCAGGATGAAAGAAGTCAGTCACCTGAGTTTCCCTCTTTATCTCGACTTGGCACAGAGTAAGGGGAAAAGCTTTTTCTTACATGTATGTGGTTTTCACATTTCTTCTCATCCACAATCATGTTTCTTTGGGAAGATGTAAAATCCGACTCCAAGCCTGCTCCTTTCCCTGACAGCATTATAACCTGCTGAACGGGAAGCCTCCACCTGTTTTCATTTTTACTTCTCTTTCTCTTAGCAAAATGAGAGGGCAGCTTGTTAAATAGATGGCTTATCACCAACTGGAGCCAGTATGGTTTTAAGAACTAGAGCTACTAAAAATAAGAAGTGAATAGTTCCCCCTTTCTGTTGTATTTGCATTAAACTGTAAGTACAGACTTGTAAGTAGAAGTTAATGGGACTATCTTTTAAAATACGAGTTATCAAACTCAGAATGATGTTCCTCTAAAGAAACACACATCCCCAAGTATCACAAATCATAAGTGATACAATTTATTGAATCCTTGTATCTTTGGGGATAAGAAAAATATCTCTCCTCCCAAAGTCCTACCCTCTCAGTGACCCCCAGCTGCAGCCCTCCCTGTCCTTTCACTACGGTCTCTGCTTTTCCTCCAGCCAAATGCTCTGCTCTGTGGACACTGTTCCCTGGAAGGTCACCAAGGATTCCTGAGGCCAAAACCTCAGTCCTTGGCCTCACTGCCCTCTCAGCCGTTCTCTTCATTACTTTCTTCCATGATTTTATCTACACCAGCTGCTTCAGTGATTAGCATTTGTGAAATCTATTCCAAATCCTCATTGTAAAGCCCTAATCACAACTCCCACATTGCATTTGCGACTGTGCACTCGTCCCAGTCTTCACTCAGCCCACATCCGTCTCATCTGCCCTCCAGAGGTCCACCTTCCTCTTGACTTCTCTTTTCCAACTAAAGGCATTGCCTCAAAGATATCTCTGACCCTTCCCTGTTCCCCAATAAATAAATCCTAGAAGATTTACCATTTCTTCCATCCTTTGTATTTCCAGGACCACTATTCTGATTTAGGTTCTTGTTCATTCTAACCTGAATTATCAGAAAAGCCAGATGACACATCTCCCCCTTTCTAATCACTTTGACTTGGCCTCTATAGTTGATAACTTGCCTTAAAATGCAGCCTCTTAGTAGCTACTAAAGCTGAACTCAGAACTCAGCAATGTCACTCCCAAATGCGTACCCAACAAAAATGCATACATATGTCTACTAAAATGCTTAAAGCAGCACTATTTGAAATAAGTGAATAGGATGAATAAATGAATTGTGGTGAGTCACCCAGCGTAATCTATATACAGCAAAAAGAATGAATGTTTTATGACTCATGCAAAATATAGAAGAATCTCACAAACAATGTTGAGCACAGAAGCCAGATATAAGAGAGTGCCTACTGCATGATTCCATTTATATAAGGTTCAAAATGGGGCAAACCAAGACAGAAGAGTGCTTCCCTCTCGTGAGAGAGTGCCTGGCTTCTGGAGTGGTGCTAGCGTTCTAGTTCTTCATCTGGGTGCTGGTCCCATGGGTGTGCTGTTTGTGAGAATGCATCAAGCTGTACATTAACATTGTGAATATAAAAAATAAAAGAAATATGTATATTCTGCTATTTCTTTTTTTTCTTTTTTAATTTATTTTTTTATACAGCCAGTTCTTATTAGTTATCCATTTTACACATATTAGTGTATACATGTCAATCCCAATCTCCCAATTCATCACCCCCCCACCCCCCCCGCCACTTTCCCCTCTTGGTGTCCATACCTTTGTTCTCTCCATCTGTGTCTCAATGTTATTTCTAATAATACTATGCCCTTGCTAAAATATCATTCATGCCTGTGTAATAAGTGTAAGCTTTTCCAGCCTGGTCTCAAAGATTCCATATGTATATTTCCAAGTTTCTTTTCATCCCACTAAGTATTCTCTGAAAAATGTCTGATGCTTACTCCTCTGTGGTCCTGCCCGAGCTGTCTGCTGCCAGGAGTGGCTGCTCCCCTGTCTGCTCTGTCCTTCCTCTCCTCCAAGGCCCATCCCAAGTGCTCTGTCATCTATGTCGCCGTTCCTGATGCTCTCAAATGGGTAGGACTTCTCCCTCCTTTCAATCCACAGAGCACTTTGGTTTTCTGCAATTGTCTTACTCTACTTTGTTTTTATTTTGTTACATTTTTTGTTTTGTTTTGACAAATTGTATATATTTAAGGCGTACAACTTGATTTTTTTCTTTTTTAAAAAAATTGAGATATAATTGACATAAAATTATATTAGTTTCAGGTGTACAGCGTAATGATTTGCTATCTGCGTATGTTGTGAAATGATCACCACAATAAGTTTAGTTAACATCCATCCCTCACCACACATGGTTATAATTCTTATTTTCTTATGGTGAGAAATTTTAAGATCTACTCTCTTAGCAACTTTCAAATATACCATACAGTATTATTAACTATAGTCACTTTGCTGTACATTATTTCCCCAGGGATTATCTATTTTATAACTGGAAGTCTATACCTTTTGACCACCTTCACCCATTTTGTCTACCCTCCAGCCCCCGCCTCTGAAAACCACCAATCTGTTTTCTCTATCTATGTCTTATTCTACTTTGGAATAATAGTGGCTTTTATCCGTACTTTGCTTTCTCCTTAAACCATCAGCTCTCTGTGTGTTCTTGGAAAGATCTAACACAAGCCCACAAGTGCTCACTAATATTTTTTGAGTCTACTTTCTTTGTTTTTCTCTATTATTCCTTCTTTAGGACATTGGCTTCAGGATAACTAAAGGAAGCTAATCACTAGAGCTTCGCCCCTAAATGTGTAAAGTTGTTGTAAATTAGATTCAATGTTTTTACCTTTTCTCCATGCTCCTCTCAATGTCATAGTGATGATTTTTTTAAAACTTTAATTAGAATATAATAGCTCCCCACCCCTCAATTACTTTGAATATGATCCTGGGTATCATATCTCTAATCCACAAATACTTCACTAGATACCTCTAAGATTGGAAGTCTTTAAAAAATATAACCACAATACCATCATTATACTTAAAAAAATTAACCACAATCATAGGAATGACTTTTAAGGAAAATTATTTTAAACTTGTTTCTCTATTATTTCACATCAGGAGAAGACAAAGGGCAGAAGCTATGAGCCCACCTTCCTATCACTGGAGTGATCCCTCCCAGAAAAAGACTAAACCAACTGTTCAGGATAGGATAGCTCTCCTTTTTCCCCCCTAACAATATATTCAACTTAACATTTAGTTGGAGCCCTATCTGTTGGATTAAAAACACTGTTTCCTTTTATCAGTTCTACTGGCTATCCCATTCCATGTCAGGACAACTACTGGGGTAGACCCTAGGCACACCATACGGTTTTGGTTCAGAGGCAAAGGAACTCTGGCAGCCTCTTATCTCACCCATAACTTGCCCACCCAATTCATGGACAGAGCTAGGGTGGAGAAGATACCAGCAAAGTGAAAGCTCAAAGCAACCTCCTTGTGACAGTCAACACACCGAGACAGTTCTCACAAGGGAGGGACTGGTGATGCCAACGTGAGTCAGGGACCTGAGCTTGCTTGATTGTAAAGGACACACCAATACTCAAAGAGAAGGGCTCCAAGTCTTCTTACCTACTTCATAACAGAGTGAAATGCATTGGGTTGAAAAATAAAGTTATTCTTATGTAAGACATTTCTGGCCTCTTTTACTTAAACATGTTTATTTTAAAATATCTCACAGTTCAATATTTCTAAACAAAGGTTCTATTGCTTAATGGCTGATCTTTATTGTTTTTTAATAAAACTCATTTTTTTATTTGCTAATATATTTAGCTTACAGTTTATAGGTCACAGAAAATATCTTTTAAGTATTAGGGACTGGACCTGGATGTGTACAGTGCTGAGCTATTCTCAACGCATTAAATGATACTACTGAGTAATTTAGAGTGTTTTGTTTTGTCTGTGGAGTCCTAACCACTGGACCACCAGGGAATTCCTGTTTAAAGTCTTTTTTTTTTTTTTCCTTTTTGGCCACACTGCGCAGCATGTGGGATCTTAGTTCCCTGACCAGGGATCAAACTCATGTGCCCTGCGCTGGAAGCACGGAGACTTAACCACTGGACTGCCAGGGAAGTCCCCTGAGTAATTTAGAGTAACAGTACCAGCATCTTCTGTTTCAACTAGAAGTCTGTGAGAATTGATTAAAAGGAAAAATTCAGTTGCTGGGAAGCATGAGACTAATTAACATATAGATATACATCTAGATCAGTAAGACTGAAACAAGAGGACAATAAAATTTCCAAGTTTTAGATTGGAATGAATCATTTAAAGGCACAAAGCTAATCCAGGATATTGAGGATGGTGTCAGCTGACATCACATTTTAGGGGGACAAACTATACTGGATAGACAATTTTGTATCTGCATGATAGCCCAAAAAAGAACCACCGAACCAAATTTATAGAGGACACTATTCACTAGTTTTTAGTGAATAATAATTGTAATTATATGGAACTTTTAGAAGAGAAAGCATTATGTTAGTTAGTTTTTTGAACTCTTTTGCCATGACCATATTTTATTACAAGATTCTGCTCCCCAGGGGAACTGAGAACATGACTGTGTATCAGAGGGTAGAACAGAGACTCACTGTGCTGTCCAGCTGTATCCAGTGAACCTCGTTGTTGGCGCTGATTCGGGACTGTTGGGTCTGCAGAGTGTATGGGCAGGAGGTGACCTGGAGCACCAGGAGGTTGAAAGCTTCCAGAACCTCTCTGCAGTTAATGACTCTGTCAGCCAATCCATGGCCGGGTTCACCATGTGACAAAGAGCCCGAAATGACACTGTAGAAATATTGAAAGTCACATTAAAACCTCCTAATTTAACTGATTAGATGCAGAATCAGATATCAAAATGGAGGTGGTGTTTTAGCTCTTATTTTTCTGGTTCCTATTAATTGGGGGCAGGAACAGAAGCAACCAACATTAGATTTGGAAGGCAAAGAGGACCCACCTTCTTACCCCTTTCAGACAAATTTCAGGGATTTTTTTTTTTCCTTTTTCAGTTTGTCGCTGATATACCTCAAAGTGTAAACTCAGTTATCCAAGCCAAGGATATCCAACTCCGTAGCTGAGGTGGATCACTTCAGTTTGAAAGCCCACCTGAATGAGGGAGCTCTCCATCAAAATATGATGCTTATAACTGTGCAATGATCTGTACCCCCAGAGAGGCCCCAAAGCTATAAGGAATCCCCTCTGTGTTAACACACTCTCCTTCCTCACTTGAAGCTGCTAGACCGTGGGGAAGACTCCTCCGGCCTCCTCCCCACGACCAACATTTTCATATCTCTGAGTCATTTTCAGTTCCGTTCAATGTGGAGGTATCCCCACCCCACCCCTCTCCCTCTCTCCCTCTCTCTCCCTCTCTCTCTCTCTCTCTCTATCTATCTATATACATATATATATGTATATTCAAAAAAGTAATCTCAAGGCCCATGAGGATTAAATACAGAGAGATCCAATGTGTAATCCTCAGAGCTATTACCCCAAACTTTCAAAGATGAGGTATACAAGGTCAGTGAGCTATTTCTGCTCATAGAACATAAGCAGTAACTGAACAAGGTGTGGGCAAAATTTCTTTTCTTTATCTTTCCTTCCTCCCTCTCTCCCTTCTTTCCTTCCTTGCAAATCTAACAAGTTATACCAGGTCTTATTTACACGTACATATGGCTCTGGACTTCAGATTATGGAGTACCAAACACATTCTGGCTTCTGAACAATTCTGACATTTCTACCACAGATCAAAAAAATTCCAGATGCCTAACCTCAGTGTGTCCTGAGGAAATAAAATCTATGAATGTTTGATGATGCCTGAAATTTCCCTCCCCTGACGTGGTGAGGACAAACCATGATATGTAATATTTGACAACTATTTGCCCTTAAAAAAAAACAACAACAAAAAACAACTACTTGCTTTTTTCAATCCATAGGAACAAAGATACCCCCTACTAGATAAGTACTGTGATTTGATCTGACTCCGTCACACTACACAAACTGTTATTTCATTAATAAGCCCATAAAGAGATAGGATGGTCTCTTGTTTAAACAGGTAGATCGCGGAAGGTTTTGGATCTGCTCTCAGATCATTGAAGTGGCATCTCCACTGCTGCTAAAGGGAAGAGGGAAGAGAGAAAGGCAAGGAAGAGGAGAAATGGCAGGAAAGGAAGGAAGAGAGGACAAGGAAAAGGAGAAAACGAGAAGAACCACGAGGAGGAGAGGGGGTGGGCGGGAAAGCACATGGCCCTTCTGGGAGCTCACTCACCGCGACCCCCTTGTTGCCACCCTTTCGCTGAAGCAGCTGAGTCCCACAATGCTCTTAAGACCGGATTTTAACAGGAATTTGTAAATTCGCCCACAGTATAGTTAAAATAAAATCAACATTAAAGTGGTAAGAAAAGTTGAGAAAGCAAGGAAAGGGTGGGAATAAGTTAACCATGAGAAGATGCCAACTGGTAGGGTCCATGGTCTTTCAAATCACCACCTTGTAAATTATTTAGTACATGACCATTACTGCTGTAGAAGAAATATTGTATTTGCTCACTCTGAAGCAATCACCTCGTTAGTTCCACATGGGAGTTGTCATGAACTAGCACAAACAGTGTGTACGGGTTCTGTTTCACCCTTCTCATAAAAACTTCAAACTTGGTTTGAATCTCATTGTCTAGACGAACAACATATTTCTCTGCTCTCTGATAGGCTGTCCCATTTTCCTCCAGACCCAAGTCTACAAGGACACCTGCCAAGAAGAAAAAAGAGTTTATCTTTTTTACACACATGTCTATGAGATTAAGTTCAGTACTGATATACTGGGTGCTAACCATATACAGAGGTTTACAGGGCAGATAGTTTTCCTTTTCCATATTCCCCACAACAGTTCTGAAGAGGAAATATCAGGTTTCCTTTTCTTTAGAATACCGCACCCCACCTCCCATACTTCATGCAAATGACAACAGGGACTGACCTGATACGTTAAGTAGAAGCTTGAATGTACGAGACCTCTGTCTAATTAAATTCTATTTATATGTGAAATATAAACTTATATTTATATGTGAATTTAATTATGTCTAGTTAAATTCTATTTACCTGCTAACAGCTACTATAGGCCACTTGGAAAAAATGAAGCTTTGGACCAGAGCTCTTGGCCAAATTGATACAATCGTGTAAATCTTCCTTACCCCAAATTTAGCGACAAAACACATATAAGAAAAAAGGAAAATAAAATCTGATGTCCAAAGATACATCGCTAGATCGTGAGCTTTTTTAGGTAGTATTTTACTCATTTTATATAGTGACAATGTTGCACAGTACCTAGAGTATGGGGTGCCCTCAACGATTATTGGATTATGTACCAAATTAATAGAATGAACTGGATTACTCAAGATAATTATATTGTCAAAATGTTAGAAACTGTAAAACTTGTACTGTATCATCATCTCTGTCTATAGTAAAATTATTTCTACATACAAACATCTAAAATAGTTCTAGGCACATGAAGCTGCTGTTGGATACAAATCCTCCTTTAAAATGAAGAGACAAAGTGGCAATTATGTGAGGTGAAGTGTGTGTTAACTAACCTTATTGTGGTGAACATTTCACAATACATACATGCATGAAAACATCACACTGTATACCTTAAACTTAGACAATATGTTAATTATAGCTCAATAAAGCTGGAAAAAAAACACTGCTCCCAAACAAGGGTGCACAACACTCCCTTGCCCAAGACACTCAGCCCTCTGAGAGGAGAGCCTTGTCACTCAAGCCCATGATCCTCCAGGCAGAAGGAACCAGAAGACTGATTAGGGTTAGATATGTCACATTTGGGGGTTAGATATGGTCCTCCAAGGATATCTATTTAACATCCAATATCAGCCACATCTACCAGTTCCAACTGTGTGGAAAAAAATTTAAATTAAAAAAGATAAACAAGTTAAGTGAAGAGACTTTTATGAATTATGTTGACTTAGTTTTGTTTGTCTAGTTTTTCTTTTCATATAAAACCAGACTAATTAACAGCTATATGCAATTAGCATCTAGATGCCGTAATCCTAATAGCTCTAAATGGTATAAAAGAAAAAGGAGGGCTTCCCTGGTGGCGCAGTGGTTGAGAGTCCGCCTGCTGATGCAGGGGACACGGGTTCGTGCCCCGGTCCGGGAAGATCCCACATGCCGCGGAGCGGCTGGGCCCGTGAGCCATGGCCGCTGAGCCTGCGCGTCCGGAGCCTGTGCTCCGCAATGGGAGAGGCCACAACAGTGACAGGCCCGTGTACCGCAAAAAAAAGAAGATAGGAAAAATGTTTTACCGTATGAAAAATTCATCATACCAGAAAAGGTAAACAGAAAGGTAATTTTGCTTTCAAACTTTTTTCATCAGGAGCCTTTACTCAGAGATTGTTTTCAATTTCCACCCACGTGTAGTCAAATGATGTTGTGAATATTTCCAAAAGCAATTAATCAAACATTTAATTTGGCAAGTAGTCTGATTTTTTTGGAACGTGGATTGCTTATAAAATTTATTCAACATTCAACAGAGATTTACCGAACATCCATTATATATCAGGTACTATGTCAGGTATTGTGCTCAGCCTGGGGATACACAGGAGGGCAGGACAAACAAAGATCTTAATCTCATGGAGCTTATGATGGAGAAGATGGATATTTTTGGCAAGTGTCATGATGAGAGACAAAGTCCTCTGGTGTAGAGGAGGTGAGCAGAGGCACAGAAAGAGGACCTACTTAATCTCTGGTGGTTTCTGTTTCCTTATTTGTAAAATAGGGAGAGTAGAACCAGTTGAAAATTAGTCTATATTTCCTAAGTTTATCCTTAGGAAACAAGCAGTGAGAGTTAGGAGGCTCTTAGTATGATAAGACCATAAATAATTCACAAAGAGGAAAATTGTATCTTATGGATACTTGAGTTGATCACATTTCAAAACAAATGAAATGCCGACCAATTGTATGCCTTTGACAGGTCAAGTCCATACATGCCCTTAATGGAAAGACAAAGTTCCATGAATCTCAGAGGTCATTCTCTCAGACATAACATGGTATATTAGTCTATGCTGCCAGCTGGCTCTGCAGTGGTATGTCTCGGTGCGGGGGAGGCATATCAGAGGTACTTGATCGTTTTATTTCTAACAGGGCATTTTTAGTATATGATCCTTACCTTTACATTTTGTTTTAGACTTGCTTTTAGTTTTAAGTTTTGTTTCTTTCCTGGTTATGAAAGTGATAGATACTCATCTTGGGAAAACTGGAAAGTATAGAGATATATTAAAAAAGAAAAAATCATCCAGGATTCTTTAACTCAAAATAAGCCACTGTGAACATTTTTGTGCATTCCTTCCTACTTTTTTAAAATGGATATTCTGCTACCTAGCTCACATTTTATAACTGTATATCCTGACTTTTTTTACCTATAACTGTAAAGTGAGAAACAAAACTCTCCACAACCAGTCTAATGATACAGTATTTATCCTTTCATAGAAGCTGGTGGTCTTACGCAGTGTATATTAAAATGTAAACAGAATATAATTCAATATTCCATTTTAATTCCTCTCTCCCTTCACAGCTTCTCCTTAGTAAATGTAAAACAAAAATGGATGTGGTCTCTTCCTTCAGAGGGCCTCTTTCAAGAGGTGTTAATGGCATCATTACAAGCATTTTATTTCAACTCAATAAAAATATCTTATGCTTTTACTATATTTAGAAATAAATGGAACCACCAATTACTGAAAAAAAGAGAGAGAGAAAGAAACAAAACTATCACTATTTACTAATAATATGTCTTGGTAGAAAACATAAAATAATCCATCAATAAATCAATTAAATTAATAAGAATTTAGTTAAGTTGATGGATTCAAAATCAATTTATAAAAATTAGTTGTATTTCTATATACCAACAGCAAACAGTTAGGAAATGTATTTTAAAAAAACTATTTTACAATGACGTCAGAAAATATTATCTATGAATAAATCTTATAAAAGGTGTATAAGACCTTTATGGAGAAAATGATGAAACTATTAATGACATTAAAGAAGACTTAAATTAGAAGCATATCATAAACATATAGTTAAAATTTTAAATTGTTTAAAAATGTATATGGCAGAGCAAAGAACCAAGAATAGTCAAGACAGACCTGAAGTAGAAAAGGTGGGAGAGATCTGCCTTACCAGAGACTAAGAATTATACAGCTGTATTAACAAGACAGTGGTTTTGGCATGGAGCAAACCCTGGAAACACACCCACATGCATATAAAACGGAGATTTATGATAAAGCTTGCAATGTAGATCAGTGGTAAAGGATGGGCTCTTCAACAGTCAGCACTGAAGAACCAAGAAATTATATTGGATCTTACCTGATATGCAAAGAAAAAGAAAAAGAAAAAAAAATTCAGGTGGATTGAAAACTTAAATGTAAAAGACAAAACTCTAAAAATTTTAGAAGACAATAAAGGAGAATAACTGTGGCAACTCATAGAGGATTACTTAAACAGCAAAGGCCAAATGATAGATAAACTAAACTTAAGAAGGTCTATTCATCAAAGATATTATAAATAAAAAGACGAGCCTTCCAAATCTGTAACTAGTATTACTAAAAAGGATTAGTATTCAGAATACATAAATTACTCCTACAAATCCAAGAGAAAATGGGCAAAAAAAAAAAAAAAAAACTTTAGCAGGCATTTCCTAGAAGAAACCCAAATGGCCAATAAATATCTGAAAAGATGTTCAGCCTCATTGGTAATAAGGGAAATAAAAACCATAATAAAATGGAATAATACCACATTAATACAAATTTTTAAAAACAAGATAACTGTAAGAAAGAAGTGGATGAAAGAAAATACTTATGTACCTCATTTCTGCAAAACAACTTCAAGAAGGATAAACCACAACCTAAAGAGATTGGTTACCAGTAGGGGGATGGGTGGGAAAGGGGTGTATAGAAGGGAGAATGGGAATGAGTAGGTATGAGGAGGGGAAGACGCTTCTCTGAATATACCGTTTTGTATAGCTTTGACTCTTAGAACCATAGAACAAAGTTAATCAAGAATGGAGTAGGGGGTGGGGGGGGCTTCCCTGGTGGCGCGGTGGTTAAGAATCCGCCTGCCAGTGCAGGGGACACGGGTTCGAGCCCTGGTCCGGGAAGATCCCACATGCCACGGAGCCACTAAGCCTGTGCGCTACAACTACTGAGCCTGTGCTCTAGAGCCCACGCTACTGAAGCCCGCGCGCCCAGAGCCCATGCTCCGCGACAAGAGAAGCCACCGCAAGGAGAAGCCTGTGCACTGCAACGAAGAGTAGCCCAGGCTCGCCACAACTGGAGAAAGCCCGCGCGCAGCATTGAAGACCCAATGCAGCCAAAAATAAATTTAAAAAAAAAAGAATGGAGTGCGGGGACTTCCCTGGTGGTCCAGCGGTTAAGACTCCGTACTCCCAATGCAGGGGTCCCGGGTTCGACCCCTGGTCAGGGAACTAGATCCCACATGCCGCAACAAAGATCCTGAGTGCCACAACTAAGACCCGGCGCAGCCAAATAAATAAATAAATATTTAAAAAAGAAAAAAAAAAAGAATGGAGTGGGGCATGGGGGGTTGGGTGGGAGGAGGGGCAGGCAACATGGAATCCAAATGGTAACAAATGAAAACTAACATAACCACATTGATGGGGGGTGAGCATGAAAAGAGCAAACCTCAGTAAAACAAATCAGTGTTTTGGCTGGAAACCATAAGGCTAAAGACCAAAAGAATTGTATGGCAACACTTTAGCTGGCAATCTGTTTTCTCACACGGGTGTGGGTTAGCAATTGTGTAACTTCTAGGAAAAAAAATCAAAGAAGTGAATATGTACATTATAGATAACAAGAATCAGGTTTCTCCCTGTCAGAGAAAGAAGTTACAAATAGAGAAATGGGGAAGGACTAAAAGGAACCTTGCAGTGTTCACATGGAATTGGAGATAGCAGTTAAAGTCATGAAAAACAAGGTAAAATTGAAGACATGTCCCAGGTTGCAGGAGACTAAGAGGACAAAAGAACTGAATGCAATGTTTGATCCTGGATTGAATCCTGGAACGAAAAATGACATTAAGGGAAAACTAGTGAGGTCTTTAGTTGGTTAATAGTTTTGTTCCAGAATTGATTTCCTGTTTTGATCATGGTACTAGGGTTATATAAATTCTCAACTTTAAGCAAAGCTGATGAAGGGTTTATGTGAACTCCCTATTTTTTAACAGCTTTATTAATATATAGTCCACATACATTTCATCCATATAAAATGTGCAATTCAATAGCTTTTAGTAAATTCACAGTTGTACAACAATCACTACAAGCAATTTTAGAACATTTTCGTGAAACCCCAGACCCTTTAACCGTCATCCCTCAATTCCCCCCTCAGTCCCCCAGCCCTAGGCAATTACCAATATATTTTCTTTCTCTATAGGTCTGCTTGCTCTGGACATTTAATGTAAATGGAATCATAACAATATCTGATCTTGTGTGACTGGCTTCTTTCACTTGGAATACCGTATTCAAGTTTCATCCATGTTTTAGCATTCATCAATACTTCATTTCTTTTTATTGCTGAGTAATATTCCATTGTATAGTTTACTACATTTTATATATCCATTAATTATGGACATGATAGACATTTGAACTGTTTCCACTTTTTGGTTATTATGAATAATGCTATTGTAAACTTTTGTGTACAGGTTTTTTGTGTGGACCTATATTTTCACTTCTCTCTCATTTCATATCTAGGAGTAGAATGGCTGGATCATATAGTAACTCTTTGTTTAACCATTTGAAGAACTGCTAGACTGTTTTCTAAAGTAGCTAAACCACTTACATTCCCACCAGCAGTGTATGAACTTCCAGTTTCTCTACATATTACTTGTTATTGTCTCTCTTTTTGCTTATAGCAATCCTCATGGGCATGAAGTAGTATTCATTGTGTTTTTGATTTTCATTTCTCCAACTGCCTAATGGTGTTGAGCATCTTTTCATGTGCTCTTTGGTCATCTGTATATCTTCTTTGGATATGTGCCCATTCAGATCCTTTACCCATATCTTAATTAGGCTATTTGTCTTTTTATTATTGAGTTATAATAGGTCTTTAAATATTATAGATATGTCTCTTATCAGACATATGATTTGCAAATAATTTCTCCCATTCTGTGGGTTCTCTTTTCATTTTCTTGATGGTGTCCTTTGAAGCACAAATGTTTTTAATTTTGATGGTGTCCAGTTTATCTATTTTTGTTGTTGTTGGTGGTGGTGGTGCTCTTGGAATCGTATCTAAGAAATCGTTGCTTGATCCAAAGTCATGAAGATTTACACCTATGTTTTCTTCTAAGAATTTTATTGTTTTAGGTCTTACATTTAGGTCTTTGATCTATTTTAAGTTACTTTTTGCCTGTGAGGTAAAGGTCCAACTTCATTCTTTCACATGTGGATATCAAGTTGCCCCAGCACCATTTGTTGAAAAGATTACTTTCCCCATTGAATGGTCTTGGCACCCTGGTCAAAATTCAGTTGACCATAAATAGCAGGGTTTATTTCTAGACTCTCTCAATTCTATCCCATTGATTTATATGTCATCTTTATGCCAGTACCACAATGTCTAAATGCTGTACCTTTGTATTAACTTTTAAAATGGGGCAGTGAGAGTCTTCCAACTTTGTTCTTCTTTTTAAATATTGTTTTGGGTATTCCGGGTCCCTTGAATTTCCACATGAATTTTAGGATCAGCTTGTTAATTTATGCAAAGAAGTCAGCTGGGCTTTTGATAGGGAATGCATTGAATCTGTAGATCAATTTGGGGAATATTGCCATCTTAAAAATATTAATGTCTTCCAATTCATGAATGTAGATTACATTTATTTAGGTCTTTTAAAATTTCTTTCAACAATGTTTTTTAGTTTTCAGAGTATAAGTTGTACACTTCTTTCATCAAATATATGCCTAAGTATTTTATTCCTTTTGATGCTATTATAAATGGATTTTTTTTAAGCCAGCATATTGTGATAATTTTCTTTTTTTTTTTTAACATCTTTATTGGAGAATGGAATTATTTTTAAATGTCATGTTTGGATCTCTTGTACTGTTTCTGTGACTTTTCTGAAGATATAAAATCATTTAAAAATTAAAAAAACTTAAAAATAAGCATGACCATATCAAACATTTGCAACTGAAACACATGCATCGCTAGTGGGAATGTAAATATAACCAACCACCTTGGAAAAAATTAGCATTATTTAGTAAGGTTGAAAGTGTACATAACCTATGCCCCAACAATTCTTCTCTCAGAGAAACTCTTGTACATGTGTACCAGCACTGTTTGAAATAGTAAAAAACTAGAAACAACCTAAATGTCCATCAACAGGAGAGATGATTTTTTTTAAATGTGTGTTATATTCATTTAATAGAATACTAAAAAGCAGTAAAATTAGTGAATTACAGCTATATATAACAACAGGATTAATCACAGGAATGTAATATTGAGTATAAAAAGTAAATTACAGACAAATGCACTTACAAAAAGGTTTAAAGTATACAAAATTAAACAATATATTGTTTAGGAGTTATGCACTATGGCAAAACTATAAATAAAACAAGGGAATAATAAACACAAAATTCAGCATAATAGTTACCCTTGAAAGAAGACGAATGTTAGCATCAGGAAGGGGAACAAGAGTCTTCAGTAAGTTATTTTGATAGGTACACGGGTGTTCACTATATTGTGATTTTTAATACCTCATAAAATTTATAAATTTGATCTATTCAATATTTAAAATTTCTTAAATTTTCTTTCTACTTTGAATACTATAGAAAAGCTGAAAGACTAGTGCAATAAATACCTGTATACCCTTCAATTAGTTTCACCAATTGTTAATATTTTGGTACATTTGCTTTTTCTCTTTATTACTTTTTATTCATTGTTGTTATTATTGCTGAATAATTTAGAATATATAATATTCACCCTTATATACCTCAATATGTATTTCTTAAGAGCAAAGGCATTCTCTTACATAACTAAAATACCATTATTACATCCAAAGAATTGAACTAACATTGATATAATATTCTCTAGTACACAGCATACATTTGGTTTTTTTAAACTAATTTTTATTGGAGTGTAGTTGATTTACAGTGTTAGTTTCTGCTGTACAGCAAAGTGAATCAGTCATACATATACATATATCCACTCTTTATTAGATTCTATTCCCATATAGGTCATTACAGAGTACTGAGTAGCGTTCCCTGTGCTATGCAGTAGGTTGTTATTAGTTACCTATTTTACATATAGTAGTAGATATGATTTTCACGAATTGTCCCAGAGCTGTGTTTTTTACTTTTTATTTTTAGGTCTAAGATCCAATCAAGAATTAAGCATTGTACTTGCTTGCAGTGTCTCTTTATTCTGTATAATTAAAACAGCTTCCCTGTCTTTTTTCTTTTTTGGTCTTTTCATCGATATTTTAAAAATGCAGGCTAGTTGTTTTGTAGAATGTCACACAATCTGGATTTTTCTGATAGTGTCCTTGTGATTAGATTCAGGTTAAACATTTTTGACAATTATACTTCATAGGTAACATCATGTACTTCCCCTTGTTCATAATGTCAATCTGTCCCATAATGGGAGATGGCGAAGTTTGATTGCATGGACATGGTACTGTCTACTGCCAGGTCTCTCCATTGTAAAGATGCCTTTTCCTCTTTGTAATTTTTAATATGTGGGATGACACTTTGAGACTGTGTGAATATTTGTTCCTGAATACATTTTACCCAATGGTTTCAGTACCCATTGATGATACTTGCCAGAATCAATAATTATACTGTAGGGCTTCCCTGGTGGTGCAGTGGTTGAGAGTCTGCCTGCCGATGCAGGGGACACAGGTTCGTGCCCCGGTCTGGGAAGATCCCACATGCCACGGAGCGGCTGGGCCTGTGAGCCATGGCCGCTGAGCCTGCGCGTCCGGAGCCTGTGCTCCGCAACGGGAGAGGCCACAACAGTGAGAGGCCCGCGTACCGCAAAAAATAAAAGAAAGAACACAGGTCTTTGTTCACTGAGCTTAATGCTCCACTACATCATCCTACTTACTATATTGGTAGTGCAAAACAGGGATTTCTTAATTCTGTTATTTTCTTATGTTGATTAGCTGGTACTCTTTTATAAAGGAGAGCTTGCGTCCCACCCCTCACTCCTGCCCCTTTTATTTTTTTTAGCATTACTGTGGACTCATGGGCTTTACAAAAATCCAGTAGGTTACAATCCACTGCCATCATTCCTTTAGATGCCCCAAATTACCAAGTTTGGACAGCAAAGTCTCCTTCAAGCAGGCTGCTGTGTCCTTTCGACATGCCTCCATCGATCTTTGAGTACTTTCGCACTTTCTGGAAACCAAGATTCCAGACTGCTCCTACCTCAGAGCTGGTATAATGGGGAATGGTATTTATAACCTAAGATCTAGATGCTAAATGTGCACACACACACACATTTGATACTAAAATATCATTTTATTTTATTTATTTATTTTTTTTGCGGTACGCGGGCCTCTCACTGTTGTGGCCTCTCCCGTTGCGGAGCACAGGCTCCGGATGCGCAGGCCCAGCGGCCGTGGCTCACGGGCCCAGCCGCTCCGCGGCATGTGGGATCTTCCCGGACCGGGGCACGAACCCGTGTCCCCTTCACTGGAAGGCGGACTCTCAACCACTGCGCCACCAGGGAAGCCCTCTCTTGATGTTTTTTTAATAAAGAATTTTATTTCTAAATTTTTCATTTCTAAGTTTTATTTCTTGTTCTTCCTGTCAAGAAGACATCCTAAAGAAAAATAAAACTATTCTTAGTTTTAGCTGTTCATCTTCCCTTGGGATCGAATTAATTTCTCTGAAGTTTTGGTATGCAAAAATATTCTAATGCTTAAAAGGAAATGAAAATCATGCTTAATTTTTGCCTGATTTTATGGGTTTGTTATAACTGCTTTTACTGATATGTCTTCAGATCCCTATTACAAAAAAAGTAGAATATAAATTGCTATTGTTTTTTAAAAAAGGAAATGAAAATCCAGAAAATATTAAATCATTAGAGCATGCTGAAGTTTTAAGTATTATAACAATGGACATTCCTTCACCCTGGCTGTCTCTTTTCAGCAAATAACCTGGGAGGAGGACAGGAGGAGGGTGGCGGGCAGGGAGGCCAAGCAAGGACTCGCTGCCAGTGGGTGGGAGACACGGATCGCGGCGAGCAAGGTCTACTGAGAACAGACCCAGTACCCGAGGAAGGAGAAGATGTTGCTGCCACTATCGGTGCCACTGAAACCCTATCAGAGGAGGAGCGAGAAGAGCTAAGAAGAGAACTTGCTAAGGTAGAAGAAGAAATCCAGACTCTGTCTCAAGTGTTAGCAGCAAAAGGAAAGCACCTAACAGAGATCAAGCGGAAACTTGGGATCAATTCACTACAGACACTAAAACAGAACATTGCCAAAGGGTGGCAAGATGTGACAGCCACGTCTGCGTACAAGAAGACCTCTGAAACCTTATCTCAGCCTGGACAGAAGGCTTCAGCTGCTTTTTCATCTGTTGGATCAGTCATCACCAAAAAGCTGGAAGATGTAAAAAACTCCCCAACTTTCAAATAATTTGAGGAAAGGGTTGAAAACTTAAAGTCTAAAGTAGGGGGAACCAAGCCTGCTGGTGGTGATTTTGGAGAATTCTTGAATTCGACTGCAAACGCTAGTTCCACCACCATGGAGCCTCTTCCAGAAGAGACACAGGAGAGCCTGTGAGATTCCACCTTTGTTCTGCTACTCGCTGCCAGACGCTGCAAGCGAGATCCAAGCACATCTTGTCAACATTCATTGCCATGAATTTCCACCAGATGTGCTTTTGTTGAACTTTACATATTCCTTTGACCAAATAGTTTGTGGGTTGAACAACGTAAAAATATCTTAACCTCTATTCCTGGGAGACGCCCTTTCATGTGCATTTAAGGCCCTTTATTTAGGAAATATCATTATAAAAACACATATAGTACCTGGAGATCCTCACTAGAATGACCTAAGAAGCTGTGGGTTATCATAATTGCTTTCCTACTTTACAAAATTGCTCTGGATCTGGGATACCAGTTTGATCTTTGTCTTCTATACAATTTTCTTTTTTCCTCTTTGAATCTCTGTATATTTGATTCCTACATAAGATTGCTCTTTAAAATTTTCTGTATCCTGGTTATTAAAAGTTTTAGCAAAATGTTCTTTACCTCCAAGGGAAGAACTACCAGCTACAAAAAATATTTCAAAAACATATTGTTTTGGTATAAGTTATCTTATATCTTGGGTGTTTGAAGACACCAGACTAAATATTCAATTGGTTATAGTTTTGTAAGTGACAATATGTACAAGTAATTCAAAATCCTAGGCGACTTGAGAGTGGAGCCCTCACATCCTTGTTTATCACCATCTGTGACAGTAACCATTTTAGTGTCATGGTTATTATGCCACTTATAGCTACTTATTTTTCACCAGATTAAAATTTTAGTTTTGGAGTAAATTGTAAGTTAACATTCTGAATCAAGCATATTGTATTATCAATACGTTGAAATATGAACACTCTCCTCAAATGTTCAGTTCAAAAGCCTGAAAGTTTTTAGATCTAGGTAGCTGAAAAGTGCTAAAATCAATCACATTAGGGGAAACATTGTTGTCTTCATTTAATTCATTTAGCAGCATTTACAGTAAGTAGCACACCAAGTTATATGACTAATATAACTTGAAAAAATTTTATATTAAGGGGTTGGTGATAACTCCTGAGGATTTAATGCATTAATAAAAATCAACTCATCATTTTCTACTTACTTGTTTTCAGTGTGTTAGAAATTACAAAATGATACTGTAGATATTGTCCCCTGCTTTAAAAACTGAGTGTCAGGGCTGAATGAACCAAAGCCTCTGGAAGTATCTGCATGGAAGCCAAGGTACTCTATTAATGCTAATGGCTACTTACTATCTTTTCCTTATGCTGTGTATGGTTATGGCCTACAATGTTGTATTTGTTATTTATCAAGTTGTGATTGTTTTATTATTGTTTAAGCCAAATGTTAATTGCCAAGCTTGGAGTGACCTAAAGCATTTTTTAAAAGCATGACTAGATTTACTTTGGGATAAATGATTTTATCCAAATCTGAAAAGCTACAAGTGTTGATTGTTATAAAATATTGATAACATGCTGCCATTCTTGATTGCTGGAGCTTTTGTTAGCACTTCAGATGCAACTGAAACTATGCTCTATTACATGTGAAAAGCTTAATAAATTCTGTATATCAGTAAAAGAAAAATAAATATATAACCTGGGAATTGAAACGGCTGGTTAAAATTCCAGGTAATTGTTTTCGGTGCCCATTGCTCTGGTGGTCCCACTGTTTTCTGGTGGCCTGGCTGGCTCCCTTCTGTCCTCCCAGTGGGAGAGAATTCTCTAATTTGGGTTCGGTGAGACTTCTCTGTGTGGGTGTATGACTATGCTGTTTGTTTGGGTCAAGGAGGAAAGCAGCACTAGATCTGCACAAGAAGAGCATTCTGAACACACAGATACAACTTCAGAGCCCTGTGTGACTGAAAGATACATCTGTTACATACCCATCTTAAGGGCTTTACTCTTGGCCAAAGTAGGTTTGCGAAACATGGTTTTAATGGCTGAATTTGTTTTTGCCACAGGACTGCCACATCTTAAATATTAATTACTTCTATGTCTTCCTCTTATTTATTTATTTATTTCAGCTGTGCCACACGGCTTGTGGGATCTTAGTTCCCCAAACAGGGGTTGAAACCAGGCCACGGCAGTGAAGGCACCAAGTCCTAACCACTGGACCGCCAGGGAACTCCCTATGTCTTCCTCTTAAAATAGATTTTAACTTAAAATTCAACAGAACGTTACAAAACTTCAGTTCAACACATTTGTTAAGTGTCTCCTGTGCCATAGACAAGACAGACCTATACCCTGAATATTTGCTTTCTAGCTGAAGAGAAAGATCATCAATAAACACACAGCCACTACGCAGTCTTGAGTGTCGGGCTGGAGCACCACAGGGTACAGAGTAGCACTGGAGCATGACTTGTAGAAGGAAGGCTGGGAAAGGATGTGTCTTGGAAGCCAAAGGCACTGCAGTGCTTAAAGGAAGGAATGGAGGGCACCTGTGCTGTCAGGAGTCCAGGTAAGGACAGAAAAGGTCATTGGTGACATTGGTGAGAGTCCTAGAAGCGTGGCAGTGGGGAATGGAGGCCAGTTTGCAGGGTGTTGAGTGACTGGGAGTTGAGGAAATGAAGATGACAACAGACAACTCCCTCAGTAAGTCTGTCACTTAAGTCGAGGAGGATAAACTGGAGGGTTAGGTAGGATTAACAGAGGCTTGCTTGTTTTGTCTCTGAGGGAGTGGGGCAGGTTAAAACTGATGGAATGAGCTCCAGGAGGGAAGGAAATGGAAGGTGACAATGAGAGAGGAGATCATCAGAGTGTGAGGTCCATGAGAATGAGGACAGCACAGCCTCCAGAGCAAGGTGGGAGAAGCAGGCTTACACAGAGCAGGGCAGCTCTTCACTGATCAGGAAGGAAGGGGGAATGATGGGTGTATATGCAGGTAGGTTTCCAGATTTGGAAGGAAGTTTTTATCTGAAGTTTTCTTCCTCTGGGGGTGGGGGAGGGAAGAAATAAGCGGCATGGTCCTTTGCTAAGAGAAGGATGAGGTCAGAACTGTGAGTGAAACAGAGTCTGCAAGAGCCAGTCACCGTGGAGAGCGGGAGAGAGAGCCAACTAAAGAACCAGAAAGAATTTATGAGGCATCAATCGGAAAGGTTGATTTTTTTTCCCCACACAGTGTATGTTGCAAAGAAGTCTGTGGTCTGGTGTTGAGGTTGTTAGAATTTACAGTTCCAGGATCCAGGAGCGTCTGGGATATGACTAGGGGGCAGGCGCCTGATGAGCAGTAGAGGTAAAGGTGTTTGCGGATGAGAGCTTAACGCAGAGAAGCTAGGATTCGGTGGGGTCGTCCACTTGGAGGGGAGGTGGTGGCTGTGAGGCAGGTGCCAACGCTGTCTATAAACTAGGGGTGGGCACTGGGCAGCTACGACTTGGCTGGAAACTGACTTCACGGATGCTAACGTTAGGTACTTGTTCAGTTCTATTTGTACAGAGGAATCTCTGGTGTTTCCCTACTCCACCTCAGGGCAGAGTGCTTTCCTGGTACTTTCTTCCCTGGGATCCCACTCCCTGCTGCCTTTCTCACTTCCTTTTTTCCGCTTACATTTTCTGCTGACCAACAAGGAGACATAAGGTTGATGAGACCAAGAAAATACATTTCAGAAAGTGAAACTGCCTTCCTTTATCTCTTCTCCTCCCCTCCTAATCTCTCCCACTGCCTTAAAACCTATCTACGTATCAGCAGACGAAACTGTCTCTCTGGTTCTTTTATGATCAGACATGTATTGAGGTGTCAAATTTACGTCATTCCCCTGAGCATGATAAAACTTCCTTGACTGGATACTCGTAGATCTGCTCCCATTTGCTGGGGGCTCCCACGGATACCATTTTAAAAGCAGGGAGGAGGAAAATATGGTGTCACTAATCCTTCCTGTTTTCATCCTACTCGTGTGGAGTTGAAAGTGGCTTGCATTTTGATCGCATTTTGATAACCTAGTATTCTAATTTATAGAATTTGGAGCTTCTTGAATTAGAAGAACTATGCTACAACATCAGTCTGTAAAAAAAAATGACACTAAAACAAAAGAATTTCCTATGGTCTAAAAATTCCTTATGTTGCTTTTCCATTGATCACTGCAGCATTTACAAGTCCATCTGGGGCAAACCATTTCATTTCTTTTTTTTTTACCTTCCAATTCTTTCTGTAATGTTTTCTTTTGTCTTCTTTTCCTCCCTGCCTCCCTTCCTTAGTTAGAAAGTAAGTTAAATGCTTACTTTCTATGCTTCACCTTAGTGCTGAGTCTGCAACAACGTGATGGTTTCTATTTTCACCTTTTTCTTTCAGCCACACAAGGCCTGCCAAGGATGTGGCCTTTCTGCATGTCCTGGCTGCTTCTCCCTGCCTGGTGCTTTTCCTGGCAGGCTGGCTGCTGAAATGCTTCCTTTAGGGAAAGGCAAATGGAACCAGAGAGCAAAGCACTTGGACACTGGTGTTCCCTCTACCCATCCCTCCCCTTCCTCCCTCCAGCTCCCAGCTCTCCCTTCGAACCCTAACCCGTAGTTAAGCCCCTACTGGTGCCAGGCCCAGGAGAGGCAGAAATGAGGCACCAGGCACACAGAGATGAGAAAACAGTCCTTGTCCCCAAAGCACTGCCCTCTGGACCTTAGGCAAATGTAGCTGTCCTTGATTCACATGGCAAAATATGAGGAAACTGAATCAGATGACTTCTTGAGAATCCTCTGTGTTTTCATAGCAATGACTTTCAAGAGTTGTTTTAGTGGAGAATCTCTGCTCTGGACAATCTCTTTACACCTTAAAATGCTTCTGGTCCTTCGGGTTCTATCAACTGTGATGTGTTCCAAAAATACAAAGGTATTCAAATAAAAAAAGCAAATAAATTTTGGTGTTGTTATGATATGGAATATCATATACATTCATTATGAATGATGCTTACAAAAGCTTAATGATGTGGAAAAATGTGCCTACTATAATATCAGACATAGGCAGAGAAGAGAGCCTGGAACACTAGGTATTAAGTCATTTTAACAGTGATTATCCTTGAGTGGTGGGATTATAAGTGTTTAAAATTTCCTACTTTCTTTTATTTTTCAAAATAAAGAAAACAACAACTCTGGTTTTTTGTATAATAAAAATGAGTACAGTTATTTAAAAATATATAGAAGTGATTGCTTCTGCAGCAAAAATTTTCAGTATGTATGCCAAGGCCAGATGTGAATAATTTTAAAAATATGCTTTGCCTTGAATTTTCTGAATCTCTCTGTAACACTGATTTTCTTGGATTCTAAGCTTATGTAACTAGTCAAATACCAGTCCTTTCTGAGGAATGATAATCTCAAAATACTCACTTTGGAAAAATCTGAGGGCGTTGAGAAGGGAAAAGGAGGGACCAATAGAGTTTCTCTATCTGTCAAAAATGCAGGGTTTTATTTAGGGTCTTGCATTGATTAAGAAAGGCGAAAATACAGGTCATCAAGAGGTTATTTGAGGAAAAGGCTCTGGGGGGAGTACAACCACTTGACCATGGATGATTTCACCCCTTGAAACAGGTGCTAAGATGACTTGGCTAGAGTATGACTGGGATATCAGATCACAAACTCAGGAAGGCCACAAATGCCCTTTGGTACAAGTAAAAAACCTACAAGAGAAGGTGCTCCCTCCATAGTAATAAAGTGGAAAATCCACAAGAAGTAGCAAAAATCTGGTTAATGCCTGGTGTGATGAAAGCCCCTCCATTTCCCTCAGTGGAGGGGGGCGGAAAGAAAATGACGAATGGCCAGTAGCTGAGGATGTCTAGAACTCACTCCGGTTTCTGGGAGAGCTGTGAGAGAAGGCATTTGACCGTCTCTGGCTAATTCACCTATAAGTCAATATTTCTAACAGGCCATTTTGTAACTTGTCATTCAAAATTTTAGAGGCTAAAACGCAGGTTGCATTGTTAACCAGGCGCTTGGGTCTCGACGAGGCATGGAAAGACTTTACATGTCTTAGTCATAGCCACTAAGAGGTGTTAAAGAGGGAAAAGCCTTTTGTTAGTCAGCTCATCTGGCCCATGGAACTTAGAATGAAAGATTTTTTGTACAGCTGTGCTAATCAAAGAGTGGTCCTCTGACCAGTTGCCCAGGTAGCCCCTGGTAGCTTGTTTGAAATGCAGAATCTGGAGCCCACCCAGACCTACTGAAGGGGAATCTGCAATTTAACAAGATCCCTAGTGATCTGCATGCACCCTAAAGTTTAAGGAGCACTGAATGACAGGCGTGGAACATATAAACTGTATTTTAAGCTCTTCTGAAGTTTTCTGCTTCCTGTTTTCAAATATATTGAAAATAAATTTTTTTACTGTGGCAAAAAGATTTATCCTCCAGTTAAAATCTGTGTGTGTGTGTGTGTGTGTGTGTGTGTGTATGTGTGTCTTCCCCCAGCTGAGGTACTCAGAAGCAACTTGACATTTATAATTTCTTTTTCAAACCTAGTTTACAAAGGCAGGCATTTTCAGCAGTCTCAATTTTCTAAATTCCTTATTGCTTCTTGTAATTCTAAGCAACTTTTATGTTTGAGAGGGATGTTATTTATCACAGACTTCTAAAATATTTGCTCCCTACCTTTTCACATTTTCTGGAAAAAAATTTTTTTCCTCTCTACTTATTCCCTTAAGGAAATTAGGAGAAATTCTAGCTTTGAATTTTTTTTAATGAGGTTTCTCATTGCTGACACAGGGGACGGCGTTCTGGTTTCTAGGCTGAAAAATCTGCTGGTAGTGTGCAAAAGGTACAAGAATCCTCCCATGAGAATGACTCACTGAGCCACAGAAGGACTTCAGGTGGCACAGACCCCGTCATCCCAGGCAGGGCTATCTTTGCCTTGAGGACATTTCTCTTCATAAATGAGTGGCCAGTTTCTAATCCACTGATGACATCACAGACTTAATAGAATCAGGCCCCTAAAAATGTTTGAATTAAGCCAAAGAAAGAGACAGAGGGAATCTAAGGCTGGATCTAGGTAGGGGGCCCTCTTTGAAAGTTCCATCCTACCTGATTGTCGAATCCGTTGAAGAGTTTGCTGGACCAGAACCTCTGATCTTGGGACAATGATGATGAAGTCCACTTTGCTGAAGTGGCCGAGGTCCAGGCTCTGGCTGCCGCTGTCTGCTATGGCACACACCTGGGACAAGAGTTTTCTGGCAACCGTAAGCTGCGGTTGATAAATCTGGAAGGGTTCATTATCTAGATCTAAAATTTAAGAAAGTCATAAGAACAAGATTAATTCACTTCTGTGATGGCCTCTATGAATCCATATAGGGACAAATAATACACATAGGGTAGAGTGATGCTCTATCACCAAGAATCCTCACTTTCTACCCTCACTCTCTATTGACTTTCAATAGATTTGCCCACTTTCCCTGACAACTTGGCTGAAAGGATGTGCTCAAGAGTGAATGTAGTAGTTTTACAAATGTATTATTTTAATATAAATTGTCTCACAAGGCATGAACTCAGCACCCCTCCCATGCCCAGAAATGGAGGGACAGACTGCACTCTGGCAGCTGGAGCCAGGACTCATCTCTGGAAAGGGGAAGAGTTTCCTGGTTTCTTTAGGACTATCAGCACAGGTCAGGTGCCTGAGCCCAGACCCAGTTCAGAGCTAATGCCATAACCATAATCATGCTGAGTTCCTTTGAGCTTTTCTGGATGGCACTGCAGTAAACATTTCCTCTCCAGCAAGTCAGTTGTAACATGGCTTGAAATTCTCCTCCCCATGACACTAACTTCACCTTTCTTCCCACTTGACTCCACTTTGCCAGTGCTTGTGACCTAGCAGGTGTGGGTGACTGTGGTCAACTCCCATGTTGATGCCTGTACTATCTGAAGAGACCTGACCCATGACATGGCCAGCTGGCTGCTCAATAGGTGACGTATTAGAAAAACATTGCCCAGATACTCTAACCAAGCCAGTAGCTTTTTATTACAAGTTATAATCAAGCGATCAATCTCTCTTACACATGCGTGCATGCACACGCATACATAATGAGAGACAGGCTTAGTCAGCTAAACACCTGAGCAGAAATATTTAATGCTTCTTGAAAGGGCTGGTTTTTATCAGGAACACATGTGGAAGTCTGACTGGAACACGCAAGGGCCCAATTAACCTGTGCTAATGAATGTTTTCTAAAATCAAGCTGCAATACTTCCCAGGCAAAGACAGTAGTCATGGGACCCCAGCCACTATGGAACCCTGACAGCAAGTGGAGATTTATACAGGTGGGTCTCCCTACTGGCTGAGAGAACCTACTAGAAAAGCCCCAAACTGCAACCTTTAATAATAGCCCAAATAGTTTTTGACCCACAAAGATTACCAACCAAAATAAAAATCTGTCTTTGGATAGTCAGGCTGTTGTTTCTTTCATTTTGTGGGTTAGATGAATGGGGACTAACACAGGGGATGGCATAACTCTGTAGAATTGAACTTAACAAATTTTGAAGTTGGAGGAAACCTAAAAATATCTTTAAGCAATGTTTCTTTTTTCTTCTTCTTTTTTTTTAACCACCAAGATCTCTTATTTATTATTATTTTAAGCTTTTTTTTTTTTCTTTTTTTGGCCACATAGCGTGCGGGATCTTAATTCCCTGACCAGGGATTGAACCCAGGGCACCAGGGAATTCCCAAGCAATGTTTCTTAAACAGGGAATCAAGGATATGTACGTGGGCATGTGAGAATTTCAAAAATTTAACTTTGTTCACATAACACATTTTAGATCATCTGGATGGTCACTTTATTGTCATGCAATGTCCAGAAGTCAAAAACTTTTGCCTTTGAATTCATTTTTACGCCTGAGCCGATGCCAAGCCGTGCTACTTTTCCTGCTGTCATCCTAATGCATAAAGGATGCATTCCCATCAAGTGGAAGCCAAAAGGCTGTCAGCATCCACTTGTATGGATCTGCTTTGTATCCATCCTTCTCCTGTTCTCTGTTCTGTCCTTTCTTATATTGTCCCTATCAAACAGGGAACTGGGGAAGGATTTGAACCTAAAGGAATCTAATCTAGCAATTGAACTCCTCACCCCTGGTCCCACCGTCCCCCTTGGCATTCTGCAAGCTCGTTGTAGGTCAGATGATATATCAGTGTTTCTGCTCCAGCTGCCAGGAAGGCCTCGCTAACCCTGAGATTACGTGTGTTTTACACATTGGAGAGTAGATGCAGGGAGCAGAGAGCCAGGAGCCCTGCACAGACTGTAGTCTAGATTCTTTCAAGTAGTTCTTTGAAGCCCTACCTGAGCACCCACAGTGGTGAGCACAGCTGGTGGAGTTAAGGAAAGTACACCAAGGATCCCCGCTCCCCCAAAAAAACAAAAACAAAGAGAGGCACTGCTTAAAATAAAGTCTTTGGCTTTGATTTTAATTCTAGGAGAAATTTACTAAGAACAAAGGCATGGGGCCCAGGCCACAGGGTAAGGCATTTTTAACTTGAGCCAGATTTATCATGTAGATAATGAGGAAAGGCCTGTCATAGTCTGTGACTTGAAGACAAGACCTCAAAACCCTCAGAACAACTTAGCTTCTGTCTGTCCTGAGCACTAGTCTCCTCCTTTTGGCCTCTGGTGACATTACCCAGGTTCTGCGTGGGGATCATAGCAGCAGCCTCCTGAGGTGACACACATTCATTAAGGTCTCCATTGAAAGGGGTCACCACACTATCTCCTCTTCTCTGTTGCATTTTTTCTAGCAGCTTGTCTAGGTCATCACCTATTACAAAATAAAGTGGAGATAAGAAAGTCACAAGGAATGACATGTTTGTATGTCTCCAAGTTGGGCAGTTACGCTGGGCTCCCGTCGAGATCTGTTGGTCATCCCACTTTTCACGTCGGAATTTACACTCACCCATCCCTGTAGCAGGATCTCGGTAGCCAGAGCTACCCTTGTTTGTATCGTGCTTACAGGTTCCATGCTCCCACATACTAAATCTCTCTCAGCCCCTATAATACTCAGAGCAGGCAGGACGGGGTCATTATACCTCCATTTGACATGTTAGAAAACTGAGATCTGGGGAGGCAGAGCGTTGCCCAAGGTCACACAACAAAGCAGTGGCTGAGCTGAGGCCTCACATCCTTGTGCCTGGACCCCTTTGCTGTGTCAGTAACAAAATGCTTAGGAGAAACCACTCCAAATGAGGGAAGATCAGCGGGCAAGCTTAACCTCCACACTCAGCTCACACTAAGATTTAAATTCAGAAAATCACGCAGCCAGGGGCCGGCAGTGTTGCTGAATCTGACTGCCACTCACCTAACGATGTGGTTTTGAAATGCGATGCCAGGAAACTGACCTTTCCTGTGATGAGCTCATAACTAATTTCTTTCAAAAACTCACTTGTGGTGAGCATGCTCTCTGCCAGAGCTCTGGACTGATGCTGACCTGCAGAAGAGAGGGGGAGACAACATGCCAGTGAACAAATGTTCACCGGGAAGTGATTTAGAACAGCAAGAACTGGAAACACAACTAAAGTATGTAGCTAGAGGGACTTGGCTAAGAAAAGTATGGCACATCAAAAGATGGGCAATTATACAGCATTTGAAATGACAGTTTCAAAATTTCATTTGAAAAGTTTATAATACAAAGTTAGGTGATCAAGGGAAAAAAATAACATACCTTATGTTTGTAATGGTGAGAACATACCATGCATCTATTTAAAAGACTCGAGAGGAATGTGAAAAACCTTTAAAAAGTTGTGTCTGCATGGCTATTATGAATATCAGTCTTAAAAATATAAACTTATGTTGTTTTTTTACTAATGAAAATTAGAAAATGAATGTGTTACACTTTCTGATGAAGCTTTTTGAAAGAAATATGTATCACAGAGAGATGGGCAGGTGGGTTTGGTCAAAGCAAGAGGGCTTGGCCCCTTTGCTAGGAAGAGGTGAGAGCCATTCACTGAGAGGAGAAAAGCAAAATTTGGTCCAAATGGCAACTCAGCAAAATTTGGTCCAAATGGCAACTCAGGACGGTACCTGATAGAAAATCAGCACCAGAAACAAAAATCCATTTTGTAACATACCAACTTTCTGAACGTTTTCTTTAGGGTCAATGTTATAACATTAAATATCCTCTTAGTGAAGAGGTGAATATATGAGCTAAGTTCCTGGCAAATATGATTAACTGGCTTAAACCACCTGTGGCAATGGCTTTATCACATGCTAGAGTGGTAACATTTCCAAAACATCTTAAGGACAGAAGTTACATGAGACAAGGGTATCTGTTACTAGGGTGTGCTTTGAAATAATGCTCCCACAACCAGCTGACAGGGACAACAGCCAAACTAAGGGCTATAAAAATCTGATCTGAGGAGCAAAGGAAAAGTTAAAATTAGGAGGAAGAACCCAAGTTGGAGCCCTTGACCAGAGATTAATTACATGGATGCCTGAAACACCCCATTTAGTATTATACAAATGGACGGATGATGAATGAATGAAAAAGTTACTCACCTAATACTACCACACAAAACTCATTTCCTCTGATTTTCGATGCACAAATTGTCACAACATAATCTGGTAGTTTTTGATAGTGTCTCATTTCACTGAGAGTCCTCAATGTCTCTGAAATGCCCTCCGCCAAGGAGTTCTGGGTCACAATCACATGAACCAAGTCTTGAGATACACTGGCAATTAACCTAGCCAGCCAGGGGAGTTGTCCTGGTGACACAGGCGTGCACTGACCACCCATCTGCAGGGCTCTCTCTCTCAGAGTAAATTCCTGCATAGCTTTCAGCATAATTTGCTCAAATTCTTCCCTGAGAGGTATCTGATCAGGACCTAAATTGAAGAGAATTACAGCTAGAATTTTTTTTTTTAATCACAGCTAGAAAAGACACACACACACACACACACACACACACACAAACACACACATCAGAGTGCAGTCTATTCCAGCTGGCAAATAAGCTCTTTTTCCTCTAGTGGCCTCAAGTATACTGCCTCTACTAACCATTTTCCATTGCTAAATTACCTTCTCTCTTTTTTGTTTGCCTTGATACACGTTTATTTTAAAATGCAGACTTCTATTCTTGATATCTTTAAAAGAAGATGTGCTCAGAGACAGTATCAATTCCATTGTATGCCTTGGGAGATGGTCACTGAAGGTGGTATTTTTGTTGACATATTAAACTTGGCGTTACAGAAATAGTTAATGACTAATGAAGCAAGAAGCTAACCTACTGGTATATAATCAGCTTCAGGCTTCACTCATTTCTCATTTTATTCATAGGTGCCTTAGAAAAACATTTTAATGTATTGCCTCTATACATAATTTTGAGAATATTGTCCACGAGGAAAACTAAGTTTAATTATTTTTCACTCCCAATGTATATTTAGGCAGTTCCACACTTTCCCCAGATAGAGAATGCTCTCATCACCTAGTTATTCCCCAGGGTTCTGGGTTAAGAATGGCATGTGGCCCTCTTCCCTGGCCGAGGTTATGGTTAAGCTTACATGGGTGATCTGTGGTCCCTGGAATTAGAGGTATTTTGTTTCTCTTTAGAAACTCAACCAGTCTTTTTTGTTTTTTGGCCGAGCCGCGCAGCTTGTGGGATCTTACCTTCCCTACCAGGGATCGAATCCACACCCCCTGCATTGGAAGCACAGAGTCTTACTCACTGGGCCGCCAGGGAAGTCCCTCAACCAGTCTTTGAGACAAAATAAGCAAGTCAGTGTCTGGCATCCAAGTGACACAAATGAATTCCTACACTTAGTTTAAATTGAAACCGGCAAGACTGTTCACTCCTGCTACTCAAAGGCATTTCTTTTGCTGTGTGGACCTGAGATTTGAAACTCATCCTCCTGAAACAGATATAGACCCCCTCAGTGTCTGTGATCTGAGATCAAGCAATAGCTTCAGAATCCAAAGCCAAAATCCCCTTGCAAAGAATACAGGGATGAGGGACTGGACTTCTGTATGAGAATGAGGCACATGAGTGAGTCAGAAACCTTTCCTTCCTCTAACAGGGGTTTAAGTGGCCTCCCTGGACCCTGTCCATATTCTCAGGGAAAGTAAAAAAAAAAAATGCAAGTTTAGTAATGGATAGGATAAGGAAAATTAAATAAAATATCATACATTTTAAAAATAAACAATTTTAATTGGAAAAAAACAGTTTTTTCCAGGATTGGTTGGAGCCAGAGGGAAGCAGGAAAGAGGGCAAGAAAACGGCAATGCTTACATTGTGTTTATGTTTCTGTGCCTTCCCCAATCCCTTACTAGTGGATGCCTTATTATCACCTGGGAGCCACCAAAGCTTCTGATCTTCATTTAACTTTATCAAATTAGCACCACGGTTCGTGGCCACTGAGTACACACTTAGTAGTGAGCTCAAAGCGCAAGATCTGTACTGACTGCATGGAGAAGAAGGGAAGATGGTCATGTACTTAAAGCTTTCTTCCATCAGAACAAATGACAGCTCAAAAGCATGTGGCTGTGACTTCTCCAGTTCCCTCCTGCCTCTCATAGACAATCTGAGGAGGCTGGTTAATAGGTGTGTCCATAAGGCCCCCTCCAAACCACCATGGAGTAACATTTTCTGTTAGGCAGCATAATTAATTCCAAATACGAAGGCATTCTGGGAAAATAAAGTATCAAACATGTTCATAGCGTTCTCGGTTGCCTTAAAACTCACTTTTACAGAGTTTTGACTGAATTACTGTTAGGAATTGAGAAATGGAGGAAAATGTATCAAAGTTTAAATGAGGTAAGAAACTTTTTAGAGTAAATTGCCCTGCTTCCAATCACCTCCTGTCATTTCTGCATCCTTAGCCTTTACAGCTAAATTGCAGGAGCCTTTTCTCCACTTTTCACAAGCTTGATAATATATAGTAATTTTTTTTCTTCAGATGCTTATCTCCAGTAACTCAGTGTAGCCCAGGCATCAGGTCCGAAGGCTTTTCAGATAGAGCCACCACAATAGGAAAAGACAAGGTTCCAATAGACTCAGAGCCCTCCGAGAATCTCTGGATTTGCTGATTTCATTATCTACTTCAAAAGATTTTCAGATTGTGAAATAACAGACTTTTTTTTAAAAGTGATTGTAGTGGAAAGGTCTGTTCTTTCTGAAAAATCTTCCTTTTCTTCTTCTCTGTTACCTTCAGATAACTGAGCCATTCAAGTATTACACCTGTCCTTTTAGAAGTTTGGATTTATTTTTTCAAATGTCAATTTATAATCTTTAGCATATGTGAAAATATTCTTGCTGCCTTCTTCAAAACTTCTGAAGGCAAAAAAAAAAAAAAAAAATTAAGGACCCCAGAAGAGTTAAAGAGAAGAGGTGTCTCAATGTACAAAATTTAGATTAAGAAAAAGAAATATCTATTTATGTTGGACATTGAGAAACATAATTAATTGGTTGCAAGTAAAACCCTGGAGAGAACTGATCTTGCAAGGCAGAGAAGAGTTTTGTCTAATTGAATGGAGATTGTTCTATTTTTTAAGAAAAGAGCTTTTACTAATTTAAGGAAAGAGGTTTTGTTTTGACCATTTAGTTCCTTTAATTAACTTGGACTTTGACTATTTAAATTGGTATTGAGATTTTAAAAAATGCTATACTGATAGGCTTGGTTAACTAAAATAGCATTGCTTTATGTGGCCTTGTATAACTGATTCTGGATACATCTAGAAGCTAGTTTTTCATCTTGGAACACGGTTGAAAGTCAGTATGTATCAATTAAAATGATGACATCAAATGTCAGACCCGGGAGATTTTTATAATTTTACTACCTACTAATAAAAATGATTAGCAAGTCCTAGATTTATCATGAAAGTGGCTCATGAGATACCTGAAGCCTTGCAAGTTTCAAAAGCCTGTGTCAAAGCAGATCCCATGTCAAAGTAGATTCCATGTCAAAGCAGGTCTTTGGGCTCTCAGGGTACTAAGAGTTGCAGCCATGATTGCTAGCTGATGCTCCAAAGACTGAAGCTGAAGCTTCTGTGTGTGTGTGTGTGTGTGTGTGTGTGTGTGTGTGTGTGTGTGTGTTTAACATTGTTTGGCCCATGTTTTTTATTATTTAACACCAAAGTATTTAAAATCATTTAAAAAAATTCACAAGAGTGCAGATAAAATTTTTAATGTGTAATTTCACATCTTGAACATTTTCCTAAGTAAATCAGTGGTTTGAAGTCCTGGAGTAGGTATATAATTAGGCTGCATATTAGATGGCCTACTGCAGTTTGCAAAATAAAGGACATTGCAATGTAAATGCTGCGGAGCCACTAAAGTACTGTCAGGGCACCTGCATATACCCACTGTGGGGCTCAGGAGGAGATATCAAATAGAGGAAGTGAAGGGTTCATGACCTAGGTACCCCCTTACCCTAAAGCTCAGAAAATCTTCCAGGGAGGTCCAAGTTACTACCTGAATGAAAGGAAGCAGTTTGGGACTACATCAAAGGGATGGAGCTGGAGAAGAAAAAAATGGGTGTAGGGGCAGTGATAAACAAGATAAAAAGGCTAAGTGGAAAATAATTGTCTAACACAATGGCTACATTTGCATTCCAGATGGTAGCTGCACTTTCAGAAAGGTGGCTTGGCCTGACTCACAAGGGAGGTACCCATGGCACAGCCCTTGGACAGTCTGCCTACATCAACTACTTTGGAGACTTTAGGACCATTATGGCACTGGACACCAGGTGGAGCAATTTATCTCTTCTAGGACCCAAAGAAGCAAAGCCAACAGCAAGGGAGGCTAGATCTGAGAGAAATAGGGGGGAGAAAAAGAAATAGGAAAGAGAAGGAAAGGAGTAGGAAAGAAATGGAGGAGAGGAAAGGGAAAAGCCATAGAGAATGGGGTTGAAGAAAAAGAATGTTAGACGTGAAAGAGGGGAAAGTAAGAGGTGGATAAATGTGAGAAAGTGGGTAAGAAAGGAAAAAAGTATGTTCCAAAAAAGAATAAAAATCATCGCCACCAAATGATTATTGAAAATTGCTTACCCAGCCGCACGAGATACTGTATTGTCAGAAGAATCATGTTTTCCACACTCAGGAGTTGGCTGCCAGTCAAACCTAACTGTTCCAAATCTTTGTTTTCCAACTGTGGAATCTTGTAGCAATTCACCAGCAGAGGACTCACAACAATGTCACCAACATTTCCATAGAAATAGGGTAAAGTGCCATAGCCTGCCCCAATAGAAGCAGGTCAGTAAAGTTCAACATTTCTTTTTGAGGTCCAACCAGGTATATTTGCTCAACTAGGATCAACGATGCTTAACAAAGTTCCCTGCCCTTTGAGATGGTTACCGAACAAATCACTCAAATATATCAATCCCAGGGAATTCATGCGAATGCTCTAAATTCTACCCTTTCATTAAATTAGAAGAACAGGAAGCAAAATACTTCTAATTATATTAATACTCAAACTATATTATATAAGAGACATGTTAATATTATATCTCTGACATAGAGGACTGATGAGAGTTTGCAGAAACATCTCTGTACCCTTTGTAAAACTGCAAGAATAAAATGTTTTCAGATAAAATTCCTGATCAAGTTTCTTTTCAGAAAAGAAGTCAGAAAACAAACAAACAGACAAGCTACAATAACATGTGTCACTTCTTGAGGTTTTCTTTTAAAACATTTAAGCTAAATTCATCGATCAACAGCAATATTCTTCCAGTTGCAGGGACTTGGAGGTTCTTACTCTTTTGGCTATCTTAGCCATTTTTGTTGTGTTCTCTTCCTAATTGTCAGTAAACAGCCTTAAATCATCTTAGAAGTAGGTAGGACACAAATGTGTTGAAAATACACCCTGTATTGGTGGTATGGTGAAGAGAACAGTCCCTCTGTGAGTCTTTCTAAAAGGCAGACACCAAAGGGTCCTCATGTTTTATGTATCTTTCCAAGGCTTAGTTGCACTGTGCATGCAATTCAAACGTTCAGTAAGAACTTCCTGACTATATGGAATTTAAACAACTGGGATTCCCCCTAGTGCCTATAGGTCCAGGAGCAGTGGATAGGGCAGTCTGATAAAGAACAGGGCTCAAAGCGAAACCATCCATGTCTGGCTCAAGCCAACTGCAAGAAACAGATAACACCTCACATAGACATACCATAAAGATCTAGTGGGCTTAAACACCCTATCTGTTTAGTCCCGAAGGTAAAGCCGGCAGTCTTCTTCTTCTGGCCTAGGCTAGCCCCCCGACGAGGGCACTCTTGATGTGGGTATGAAAGGCTCTAAATTAGTCATGGAATCTAGGGACCCCTACATTTCTACACTTCCACTTATAGAGAGCTTGGAAAGGCTCTCACTCCTAAATGCTTCCCCATGGTTTAGATCTGCAGCTCTGGGGCCTCTTGGTTCTCCCAAGTGGGGCCTCTTTGCTGGCTCAGTTTGTTCCTTTTCTCTGCCGTTTGGCTCCCTTTGACTGAAATGAGTCCTCCCCAACCTTGTCTGCTCTCATCCACCCCTCAGCTCCCCAGCTGAAACATCACCTCTGAGATGATGGAGAGTTTGGCTGTGAACCTCTAGACTGCCCCACTAAACAGTGCTCCTTGTGGGCAAAAAGACTTTGCCTTATTCCCAACTTCTAGTCCCATGTTTAGGATATCATGAAGGAGCTGATCAATAAGCGCTTAAAGAATTAATAGATGGATCAATGAATACCTTCATGAACACATGAATAGACACGCAGTGAAATGGAGGATTGTTCCTAGATTCCAGCAGACACAGGCAACTTGGAATTCCTTTCCTTACCTATCAGGATTACTGGTCTAACTCCTGAGTTACTCAGCAGATTTTCAGGAACAATTACAGTTTCCCCTGCAGGAATGGGTCGAGGTTGTAAAATTCCAGTTAATGGGGTCTGTGGAACTGGGGCAGATAAAAGGGACTCTGGAAAAAAAGTTGTTTGACAAGAAGGATTAGATAGGAAGGATAAATGAAATATAGTTGAAATCAACACAGCGTTATTACTTTTAATATGCAAGTTTTATAAGTCTAATGGCTTTTTTATTAAAGTAATTTGTGTTTATTGTATAAAATAAGTGAGAAAAACAAACAAAAATATCAACCATTATCAAATCGTCTGGAGATAACTACTATTTAGCATTTTGGCAGATTTTCCTTCTAGTTGTTTTTCCACATACAGTATTTTGGATTCTGTTTTGTATTTTATCTCCCCCACCCTTGATTATCAAGGCATATCTACTCATTACAGAAAATGTGAAAAGTATAGAAAAGTGAGAATAAGGATAAATTCATCATTAATCAGTACTACCTAGAGGCAACCACAGTAACATACCAGCATAATTCTTTCTGTATTTATCATTTCTCTGTAGATTTTAGAATTATTTTTTAAACAAATGTAAATTTTTAAAGAACCCCATCTATGTCTTAGAATTGGTATATTTACATTTGTCTGTGTTTCATACAGCAAGGTAGATGAGCATCTGAACATTTAATTGTAAGTACCAAACGGCCACAGATTGGATATTATAAAGGAGAACCAGTTGGTTTTTCAGGATTCTAGTCACAGACTGAACCATCCAATTCAGAAATAATACGTATAGGTCACATAACAAACCAGATCACAGGAGGATACATCAAATACCACTATTGGCAAAGCAAGTTCATTTATGCTCTATAATGGTGGATTGGTAGCATCACGCCCTACATAAAGAGTGGTTTATTGATACTATAGTGTAAAACAAAGACAGATGGTGAATCAAGATCTTTTGTGATGGCACATGTGCTTATAGGGATGGCAGATGTGGTGGGGACAAAATATTACCTGCTATAGTACTGGACACAAAAGTTAGTTAAGGAAATTTATTTTCAAGGGTTCATGGAAAGAACGAGAGTAGCAGATACCTTTGTTAATTTAAGGAAACTTAAAACCCATCTTCTGTTGAAATCTTACCAGTTCTTGAAAGAGGGCGAACTGCAGGAATAGGTACAACTAAACCAGATTGGGGGACAGGTGACCCAGGATACCATCCTCGGTGTCGTTTCTTTGGTGGTCCAGAAATGAACATGGTAGCTGAATACAAAAAGAAAGATGAGCCTTGTCCTTAGTAATGGAAGAAGGGAAAGAAGCCAAAGTAACATAGGACCTTTACTATGATTATACTCAGAAAGTTGAAGTCACTTTTCTAGACGTAAAGATAAAGTTAGAAAAAGTCACACACTAACAGCACTAACAGCTGCAGGCTGTTTTACAATGTACCGTTTCACCCAGATTATTTCATCTGATTCTATCAACAACGCTGTGAAGTTGTAGGACAACTACTTTGTTATGCCCATTCTGTAGATGGTGAAAGGAAGGCTCACATTTACCCAGAGTCACACACAGAGAGGAACTTTGAACCCTGCACTTTGGTCATCAAAGCCCATGGCTTTTCAAGACACTTCTTATATATTTGTTTCAATCTTATTTCCTAAGTAGGCCCACCCTTGTAGAATCACCAAGATATGTTAATCATAATTGTTCATACCAATCATAAATTTTCAAAACATTGTACGAGAAGCTAAGGAAAAACTGGGAGTGTGCCGCCAGATAATTAATCATTCCAAACTCTCTGGAGCACTTCTTCCATAATTAAGTGTTATTTCAAAACTCTAAGATGGGTATTGTACCTTGGTCTCCTGAGGCAAAGCTAGGTCTTGGTGACAAAGAGTAATTCCCTGGGCGGGCTGGAGTGGAGCTAGACGCACTGCTCTTTCCTCCATGGCTACTGTTTCCATTAGCAGCATCTGTGGTACACAAGAGGAGCCACTCAGAACAGAGTCTGGGCAGGACACTGCTTTCTGTGATGCTGCAACCATATGACAAACCTCACATAGGATTCAAAGAAATCCCACTGACAGAACAGCCCAGTTGTACGGAGCCAACTACAACCATCAGAGTAGTACTTTAACTAACATGAAATGTCACCCAAAATAATTTTCTAGGACCCCAAGAGATCTTTTAGAATTCTTTTCAGTGAAGTCTTTGGAGATGGTGGGTAGAAAACAAGAGAAAACTTTCTTTTTTTCTTACCTTTTATCATGGAAATTTTCAAACATATATAAAAGCAGAGAGAATGGTATATAAACTATGTACCCATCACCCAGCTTCAACACTTACCAACATGTGGCCAATCCTGCTTTACATATACTCCCTATCTTTCCCCCGCCACCCACAGACACACATATGGGCTCTGGATTATTTTGAAGCAAACTCATTTGTCATATCATTTCATCCATAAATACTTTTGTATGTGTTTCTAAAAGAAAAGGACTCTTAAAAAACATAACCGTGATCTTTTTTATACTTAAAATTAACAATGATCAATAATTTCTTAATATCAAATATCCCATCAGTATTCAGATTTCTCCCAATCAGCTCAGAAATGGCTTTTTACATTTCTTGTTCAATCTGGGGTTCAAAAAATATCCACACACTGAATTTAGTTGCTATGTCCCTTAAACCTCTTTTAATCTATAGAATTCTTCTTCTTTTTCTTTCTAACAATTAATTTGCTGAAAACCTGGCAGAATTTCTCATTTCCTGTATTTTGCTGATTGGATATTCATGGTGCCATTTGATGTCTCCTCTAATTCCTAAACTAATCATTAGATATAGATGTTTGCTCAGATTCAAGTTTGATTTTTTTTGGCAAGAGTATCTCATAAGTCCTATTGTATACTTCCATTAAGAGGCACATAATGACCAGTTTTCTCTTTTCCTGGAATGTTAAGATTCAGCAGTGGGTTTAAGAGTTGTCAGCCTAATCTTCAAGTTACAAAGTTGTTCATCAGCCTCTCATCTGATGGTTTTAGCAATCATGATGATTACTGCCAAGATCCATAATTTCATTCATTTTTCTTCTATGCTGTAAAAACTTGGACTCAGTTTGTTCCAGTCTGTAATCTAAACAGAAGGCAGATTCTGCAAGAATTGTTGGACCAGAGTAAGAACAAAAGTGGTCTGGATAAATTATGATACCTAACTATTGGAAAGTTTCCAAGAATGATAGGTTCTCTTTCTCTTTATTTTTCTTCTACCTCTCTGACCATTTCTTTTTCTTAAACACTGAAATTTTCTACGGGTCTGCCTTTAGTTCATAGCTTGCCTTACCCTACATTTCTCCTTGGCTGACACTATTTACATGGTGATTTTAACCATATGCTGGTGGCTCAACTTTATACCACTAGTCCTGTTTTCCTCCTACGATAAATTAAATTACCGTTGAGTAGCGCCACTTGGATGCCTGATGGGTATTTCAAACTCATCATGTCCAAAATTGAACTCACAATCTCCTCCTGGGGAACCTGCTCCCCTTGCTGTATTCCCTATCTCAAGCAATGGTACTAACCATTAGCCCAGAAAGATGGACGTCAACTGAAACCCATTCTTCTGTTTTACGCTCCCATTAATCAGTCAAGTCTGCTCATTTTACATCCTGAGTAGTTCTCCAATCTGTCTCCTCCTCTCCAACCTATTTTCACCCTGGTCAAGGACCTCATCATTTCTCACCCAGACTATTGAATGACCTGCAACTTGTATTCCCAATGCTTTCTTTTTGCTGCCAAAATGATCTAGCTTAAGTTAAAATAAGACCATGTCACTCCCCTGTGCCATAAGTTATAGAGTGAAATCCATACTTCTTATCCTGACCTCCTATGACCTTTCCCTTTTCTGCCTCTTGCTCACCTCCTGCTACTCCCTGAGTTTTACATTGTATGCTTCTAACGAGTCCAAACTGCTGGAAGTTCCTGCACATGTCATGCTGCTTCTTTCCTTTCCTTTTCCTTTCAAGCTTTGCTCCTGCTTTTCCCTGAATTTGAAATGTCTTTCCCCTATTCCCTGACCAGGGTTTGAACCCACGCCCCCTGCATTGGAAGCGCGGCATCTTAACCACTGGACCACCAGGGAAGTCCCCAAGAACCCGTTCTCAATTACTCCCTAAAATGCTGGGCTAACCCCCCCCCCTCTGTGCTCCCCTAGGATATTATGTATTTATTGCAGTACACTGAAAATATCTTCTTTTAGGTTGATCTCCTCTGCAAGGTTACAAGTACATGAGAGGTCAGGGACTGAGCCTTATTTATCTTAGTATCTATCCCCAGTTCCTCAGTATAGCAGGTATCCAAGAAATTTTTATTGAACAGAATCAACCTGTTTTGTCTCCCCTGTGTGCCAAATGTCATTCACTGACTCTTCTGGATGTAACACAGAAAACACAAAGCTTTGTATAAATGTGCGTTATAGTAGACAGCCCCACTTTTGCCTTCAACTGGCAAAGAAGGAGCTTCTGTTTTCTTCTACCAAATTGTCAATTAAATTTCACACAAGTCTTTTATGGACTAGGTATTTACCAAATAAATGTAAGTGAGGAGGGCTTCCCTGGTGACACAGTGGTTAGGAATCTGCCTGCCAATGCAGGGGACACGGGTTTGAGCCCTGGTCCAGGAAGATCCCACATGCCATGGAGCAACTAAGCCCATGTGCCACAACTACTGAGCCTGCATGCCACAACCACTGAAGCCTGGGCGCCTAGAGCCCGTGCTCCGCAACAAGAGAAGCCACCGCAATGAGAAGCCTGTGCGCTGCAACAAAGAGTAGCCCCCGCTCGCCACAACTAGAGAAAGCCTGTGCTCAGCAACAAAGACCCAACACAGCCAAAAATAAATTTAAAATAAATAAATTAAAAATATATATATAAGTGAGGAAAACATCACCTGCAGCAAAAGTCTTCCCTACAACCTGCAAAGATAAAGCCAGTGGCTTCACAACATTCTTATTCCAGGTCAGGTCCTGAGCTCCACTTAAATTGATTGCAGAATTAGCTGGACTGAGAACCGGCGAATCTTTAAAATGAAAGAGGAAGGAAGTTCAAATTAGAAACTATATATGCAGGAAGGAAGTTAATTCAACAAGAGTGAGCTGAGAGAGACTATAGTAGACTATAGAATTTCAGTTTTTCCCTTGATCTATTTTAAGAAAGTCCATTTCTCTGTACATAGGTTTTATTTTCTTTTTTATGTATTTAACAAACACTCACCAGTGGGTACTATGTGCTAGGTGCTAGTTTTAAGTTTAAGCACTTTAGATATATCAATTCACCTAATTCCTATATGAACTCAATGAGGCTGGTACTATTACCTTAAATAATGGTAGCCATGTAACTTGGTCATATGATGTGGCATCAAGGATATCATCATGTGCCATATTAAAACTGTCTCCACAGTTTCCCTTAAAGCCATATTTTAATGAGATATATTTATCTCTATCCAGATAAGTTTGTCATTTGAAAAATGTCATGTAAGCTAAGTCATTGCAATTTAGGGGAAAGAACTTTTCTCTGAAGAAAAGTTGCTTTAATATTTGGAATAAACTAGAATTTTTCCTTATGTAATACCAGAGAGATCCAAAAGAAAATTCTGGCAGAAAAACCATATGCCATTTCAGAGGCAGGTTATGGGAGAGATAAAGACTCCAGGCAATTAGAATTTTCTGAAATGAATATAATAGACCCCAAATCCCTGACTCTACACCAGCAGAACAGCTTAATCAGGTAACACAGGAAAGTGTCAAAGGGACTGTTAAAACTCTGAGAGTTTGAAAAACTCTGAGAGTATCCTGTTCTAAAGCGCAGGATACTGATGGTGCTACATTAGAAACTATCTAAAATATTAGTGCTCATGCCACAATGTGATTCCTGATACATCTGATCAGTGCTTATCATAAGAACTCAAAAGACTGAAATGGTTCCCTACTGGCTCAGAAGAGTTATGTGCCTCTCTGAGGGACTGACTTACATCAGGGAGTGATTTTAAGGTCTACAGGAAGAATAGAGGCCGGCAACTACACATAAAAACATTATAAAGTACAGGAAACTGAAGACAACCTGAGTTTTTCAGGTATTAACAGAGAAACTTACAGGACAGGAATCCCAGGTAAATTTGACATATCACTACACAGGTTGGTTATTACGTTTCAGGTCACAAATATGTTGTTTGGTGCAAGACTAGTAGCTTACTACACTAGTTTATACCTAGAATTTTAGCATATTTCTAACAGTCCAGGTAGGCATACAGGTGAAATCTGGTTAGCAAATTATAAAGGGTGGTAACCTTTTCGAGTCAATGAATTCAAATTAGCACAAACAAATATTTAAATAATAACAAAAGTGTACAAAATCAATGTACAGAAATAAATCTTCCTATATAAAAACAATGAACAACAGTTAGATAAAAGGCCTAGGAATAAGCTTAATAAGAAATGTACACAACTATATGAAGAAAAATTTATCATATTTCTTATATAATGTCTGGGATTTGTTGTAAAACATTGAGGTAGGGAGGGAGAGAGGCAGTAATACTGAAAATATGGCCATGTGTTCATAATTATTTAAGCTGGGTAATAGGTCCACAGTGATGGTCTGTGATATTATTCTCTCTATTTTTAACTTTTCTTATTAAAGATTTTTAAAAATTAAAAATTTTTTCTGAAGACCTTGAAAATAGGCCTGTACAAACATTAAGACAACCATGTTTCAGATCAGAAATATTCAATGCCAAAAAAATGCCAATCAATCTAAGTTAATTCATATATTTAATATGATCCTAGGAAAATATCAACAGGTTTAGATATTATTAGAATTACTATTAGAATTATTAGTAAGTAAGCAAATTGTTTAAGTAAGCAAATTGATGTAATGTTGATATGAAAAAAATAAGCACGCAAGAATAGCAAGAAACATTCTGAAAAATAAGAGAAATGACAAGAGGCTAACATGATGATATAATAAGACTTATAAAACCACAGTCTATAAAATACTGTGGTCCTAGTGCATTAGTAGACAAACAGAACAATGGAAGAAAAAAGACAGTAAGAAGCAGATGCAAATACACATAAGAATTTAGTATAAGATAAAGGTAGCAGCCCAAAGCAGCAATGAAGATGAACCATTCAATAAACGGTGCTGTGGCAATTGGACATATAAGAAAAAAATTAAGTTGGATCTACAACTTACACCAAGTAGCAAACAAAATCAAATGGACCAAAAGTAGAAACTTAAAAACTGAAGATACAGAAATAATAGGAGAAAACATGGGAGAGTCAATTATCACCTTGAAATGGAAAAGGCCAAACTATTGTTCAAAATGCAGAAGCCATAAAAAATTTATGTATTCAGCTACATAAAACTTAAAAAATTCTGTATGACAAAACACACTATATATGCAAACAGTAGCTAGAAGAGAGCTGGAGTGACCATACTAATACCAGAAAAAATAGACTTTAAGAAAATATTATTACTAGAGAAGAAAAAGGACATTTTATAATGATAAAAGTGTCAATCCACCAGGAAGACATAACAATTATAAAAATATAAACATATAAACAACAGAGCCCCAAATTCATGAAGCAAATCCTGACAAAACTGAAGAGAGAAATAGGCAATTTGATGATAACAGTTTGAGACTTCAGTACCCCACTTTCAATAATGGATAGAATAATTAGGGAGACAGTCAAGAAGGAAATAGAAGACTTGAGCAGGACTATAAACCAATTAGATGTAACTGATATCAACAGAACATTCCCTGAACAAAAGCAGAATATACATTCTTTTCTAGTGCACAGGAAACATTCTCCAGGATAGACAATATGTTAGGTGATAAAACTAGCCTCAATAAACTTAAAAGAATTAAAATCACACAAAATACAATCTCTAACCTCAGTGGAATCAAAATCAATAACAAGGAAATTTGAGAAATTCACAAATTTGTGGCAATTAAACAATGCATTACTAAATAACCAATAGACCAAAGAAATCACAAGGGGAATTAGATATCACTTTAAGATAAATGCAAATGAAAACACGACAACTGAAAACTTATGAGATACTGTTTAAAAAGTGCTTAGAGGGGGCTTCCCTGCTGGCACAGTGGTTGAGAGTCCGCCTGCCAATGCAGGGGACACGGGTTCGTGACCCGGTCCGGGAAGATCCCACATGCCGCGGAGCGGCTGGGCCCGTGAGCCATGGCCACTGAGCCTGCGCATCCGGAGCCTGTGCTCCACAACGGGAGAGGCCACAGCAGTGAGAGGCCCGCGTACCACAAAAAAAAAAAAAAAAAAAAAAAGTGCTTAGAGGAATATTTATGGCTGTAAATGCCTATATTAAAAAGGGGGACTTCCCTAGCGGTCCAGTCAGTGGTTAGGACTCAGCACTTTCACTGCCATGGGTCCCTGTTCAATCCCTGGTTTGGGAACTAAGATCCCACAAGCTGTGCAGCATCGCCAAAAAAAAAAAAAAAGGAAGAAAGGGCGGAAGATCTAAATAGATATTTCTCCAAAAAAGACATACAGATGGCCAAAAAGCACATGAAAAGATGCTCAATATCGCTAATTATTAGAGAAATGCAAATCAAAACTACCAAGAGGTATCACCTCACACCAGTCAGAATGGCCATCATAAAAATGTCTACAAACAATAAATGCTGGAGAGGGTGTGGAGAAAAGGGAACCCTCCCACACTGTTGGTGGGAATGTAAATTGGTACAGCCACTACGGAGAACAGTATGGAGGTTCCTTAAAAAACTAAAAAGAGTTACCATATGATCCAGCAATCCCACTCCTGGACATATATCTGGGGAAAACCATAATTTGAAAAGATACATGTACCCAATATTCATTGCAGCACTATTTACAATAGTCAAGACATGGAAGCAACCTAAATGTTCATTGACAGATGAGTGGATAAAGAAGATGTTGTACATATATACAATGGAATATTACTCAGCCATAAAAAAGAATGAAATAATGCCATTTGCAGCAACATGGATGGACCTAGACACTATCACACTAAGTGAAGTAAGTCAGAGAAAAACAAATATCATATGATATCACTTGTATGTGGAATCTAAAACAATGATACAAATGAAATTATTTACAAAACAGAAACAGACTCACAGACTTAGAAAACAATTTATGGTTACCAAAGGGAAAGGTACAGGGGGAGGGATAAATTAGGGGTTTGGGATTAACATATGCACACTGCTAAATATAAAATAAATAATCAACAAGGACGTACTCTATAGCACAGGGAACTCTACTCAATATTCTGTAATAACTTAAATGGGGAAAGAATCTGAAAAAGAATAGATATATGTATAACTGAATCACTTTGCTGTAAATCTGAAACTACCATAACATTGTAAATCAACAATACTCCAATATAAAATAAAAATTAAAAAAATAAATGAAAAGGAAGAAAATCTCAAGTAAAAAGAAGTAAGAAAAGTAAACTAAACCCAAAATAAGTAGAAGAAAGGAAATAATAAAGACTAGAGCAGAAATGAATGAAGTAGGTAATAGAGAAACAATAGTGAAAATTGGCAAAACCAAAAGTTTGTTCTTTGAGTAGATCAACAAAATTGACAACACTTTAGCCAGACTGACCAAGAAATAAAGAGAAAAGATGCAAATTACTAAAATCAAGAGTGAAAAAGAGGGCATTGCTAGCAAACTTACAGAAATAAAAAGAATTATAGAGGAATACTATGAACAATTGTATGCCTTTGTTATGGACTGAATTGTGCCCCTGTCCCCACAAATCATATGTTGAAGCCCTAATCTCTAGTACCTTAGAATGTGACAGTGTATAGAGTCCTTAAAGAAGTAATTAAGGTTAAATGAGGTCATAAGGGTAGAGTTCTAATCTAATATGACTGGTGTCCTTTAAAAAAGAGGAAGAGACAACAGGGATGTGCATGCACAGAGGAAAGGCCACGTGAGGATATAGCAAGAAGGCAGCTGGTTATCTACAAGCCAAGGAAAGAGGCCTCAGAAAAAAAAAACACCCTGCTGCACCTTGATCTTGGACTTGCAACTTCCAGAGCTGTGAGAAAATAAATTTTTGTTGTTTAAGCCACTCAGTCTGTGCTATTTTGTTATGGCAGCCCTACTTAACTCATAAAGACATCAAATTAGATGACTCAGATAAAATGGACAAAAAGGAAATACTAAGGAATACACTATAAAACTACTAAAGCTAATACATGAATTAACCAAAGTTGCAGGATACAAGATCAATATACAAGTCAATTGTATTTCTATGTACTTGCAATGAACAACACAAAAATAAAATTAAGATAAAAGTTCCATTTACAATAGCATCAGAAAAAATAACTACTTAGGAATAAATTTAGTAAGAGAAGTATAAAACTTATACTTTGAAAACTATAAAACATTGTTAGAAGAAATTTTTTAAGACCTAAATAAATGGAAAGACATTCCATGCTCATGGATTGGAAGACTTAACATTGTTAATACAGCAATACTCCTCAAATTGTTCTACAGATTCAATAGATTCAGCAAGCCATACCAAAATTCAAGCTGGTTTCTTTGTAGAAATTGACAAGTTAATTCTAAAATTCATATGGAAATGCAAGGGGCCCAGAATAGCCAAAATAATCTCAAAAAAGAAAAGCAAAGCTAGAGGATTCATACTTACCCATTTTGGAACTTCATACAAAGCTACAATTATCAATCAGTGCAGCACTGGCATAATGAAAGATGTACAGAGCATCAGAATAGCATTGAGAATCCAGAAATAAAACCTTACATTTAATGGGCAAATGAATTTTGAAATGAGTGAGTGCCAAGAAAATTCAATGTATTAAAAAATAGTCTTTTCAACAAATGTTATGGGAAAACTGGATATCCACATGCATAAGAATGAAGTTGGACCTCTTCCTCACACCATGTATAGAAATTAACCAAAAATGGATTATAGATCTAAATGTAAGAGTTAAAACTATAACACTCTTAGAAGAAAACATAGCAGTAAATCTTCATGGCCTTGGATTAGGCAATGGTTTCTTAGATGTGACACCAAAAGTACAAGCAACAAAAGAAAAAAAAATAGATGAATTGGACTTCATCATGATAAAAAAAAATTTGTGCTTCAAAGGACACCATCAAGAGAGTAAAGAGACAACTCATAGAGTGGGAGAAATATTTGTAACTCATATATCTGGTAAAGGACTTGTATCCAGAATGTATAAAGAACTCTTACAACTCAATAATAGAGAGACAAATAACCCAACTGAAAAATGGGCAAATGATTTGCAATAGACACTTCTCCAAAGAAGATGTACAGATAGCCAATTAGCACATGAAAACATGCTCAACATCATTAGCCATTGGAGAAACACAAATCAAAACCACAATAAGATACTACTTTACACCCACTAGGATGGCTAAAACAAAACAAGACAGACAATAACAAGTGTTGACCAGGACATGGAGAAATTGGAACCCTCACACATTACTGGTAGGAATGTAAAATGGTGCAGCCACTTTGGAAAATAATTCCTCAAATGGATAGACACAGAGTTACCATATGACTCAGCAATTCCACTCCTACCTATAAAATGAGAGGGAAGTGAAAACACATGTACACATGGGTACAGACAAAAATCTGTACCCAAATGCTCATAGCAGCATTATTCATAATAGCCCCAAAGTAGAAACAACCTAAATGTCCATCAACAAATAAATGGAAAAATAAAATATGGTATATCCATAAAATGGGATATTTCAGCAGCAAAAAGGAATGAAGTACTGATACATGCTACAACATGGATGAACCTTGAAAACATTACGTCAAGTGAAAAAAGCCAGTCACAAAAGGCCATATGCTGTAAGCATGCAGTCAGAAAGCACAGTTAGGCATTAGGTAAGGTCAGAGTTAACTTTCCAAAATGTAAATCCTTTTATGTTATTCCCTAATCTTTACCACCTTGCGCATGCTTCTATTCTTGAATTTATCAGGTATGGTGACATTGGCATATTCAGCATTTAACACTAGTGGTTTTGATTATCTGGGAGCAGCCCCAATGTCCAAAATGCAATAGCCTGTGATCTTGCTCAGACATGAATCTGAACTGTAGGCTGTTGTGCAGAATCTGGTGCTTAGATAGTGAGTAAGCAGCTGATTGCCCAGCATCTGTATCTCACCAAGGCCTGATTATCTCTACTAGTGAACTTGTAAGCACTGGAGGATTTGCAAACTTGGAAAATTCCTTGAGCAAGTCACACCTCTATGCTCTATGTTGTAGGAGTTTGTAATTTCCTATTTTTGCCACTAGGTCATGAGCTCCTTGAGGGCATTCCCAGCTCCTGGCACAATGTCAGCCACATCATGGTTAAAGAAATAGAGTGGAAAAAGAGAAGCCAAAACGACTTCCTTATCCTCTTTATGCAATAGTTCAATAATTCTCTGTTAGTGCAAAATCACTGGGGTGGGGGGGAAACTTTCTAAAAAAGGGAGCAATGTGGGCCTCCCTGGTGTCGCAGTGGTTAAGAATCCGCCTGCCAATGCAGGGGACACGAATTCGAGCCCTGGTCCGGGAAGATCCCACATGCCGCGGAGCAACTAAGCCCGTGTGCCACAATTACTGAGCCTGCGCTCTAGAGCCCACGAGCCAGAACTACTGAGCCTGCATGCTGCAACTACTGAAGCCTGCACGCCTAGAGCCCGTGCTCCACAACAAAGAGAAGCCACCACACAAGAAGCCCATGCACCGCGACAAAGAGTAGCCCCCGCTTGCCGCAGCTAGAGAAAGCCCACTCACAGCAACAAAGACCCAACACAGCCAAAAATAAAACAAAATAAATAATTTTTTTAAAAAAGGCAGCCATTTAAGTAGCAAGTTGAAAGAATCTGAATTCTGGTTTTCTCACTTAATAACTCTTTTTTAAGAAAACCAAATATTAACCTTTTCTGAGATTCTGATTCATGATCTGCAAAATGGTCCTAAAACCTACCTCTCGGTAGCGATTAACATATTTAGCAAGTGCCTAGAACACAGTAGATATTCAATAAATATTTGTCTTGCTAAATCTTAAGTGTTTTCCAGATGCTTGAGAGCTTAAATCTTTACAAGCTCTCTTTTTGCCCTTGGCACCTGTATTAAACTTAGCCTACATAATTTGCTTCTTTCCTGAGTAAAGTACTCTAGACCTATTTTCACATTCAGACTGCAATTAATGTTCTTCTAATAAGACACAATATTTCTATTAATGCATGCTGAGGCTGCATCATTTATTTGTCAGCCGTATTTTACTTTTGACTCAAAAAGTAGTATTTAATTAAAACATGATAATTAAAACACAATTACCCCTATAATTAATGTTAAGTCAGATATCTTCCTAACCTGTTCTTACACTATTCATGTTTTAAACAGCTTTATTGAGGCATAATTGACAATAAATTGCACATACTTAAGGTATGCAATCTGATAAGTTTTGACATATGTATATACTTGTGAAACCATCACCACAGTCAAAATAGTGAACACATTCAGCACCTCTAAATCTCCTTGTCATCTCTCTAAACAATCACTGATCTGCTTTATTTATTTATTTATTTGGCCATACGGCTTGTGGGATCTTAGTTCCCCGACCAGGGATTGAACACTGGCTCCCAGCAGTGGAAGCATAGAGTCCTAACCACTGGACTGCCAGGGAATTCCCTGAGCTGCTTTAGATTAGCTTGCACTTCCTAGAGTTTTACACAAATAGAATGATATTTTTTTTCTTTTGTCTGGCTTCTTTTGAGTGAATTATTGCCTTAATCATTTTGAAATCCATCCATATTGTTATGAATATCAATAGCTCATTACTATTTATTGAGTTGTATATAACAATTTATTTATCTGTTCACCTGGATAAACATTCACCTGGATGGACATTTGGGTTGTTTCCAGTTTTTGGCTATTACAAATAACGCTGCTATGAACATTTGTGCACAAATGTTTGTTGCACATACTCCTTTTCTCTTGGGTAAATATCTAGGAATGGAATGGCTAGACTATCTGGTAGGTGTATGTTTAACTTTTTAAGAAACTGTCAAACTGTTTCCCAAAGTGGTTTTACTATTTTACATTCTCAGCAGTGTACAAGAGTTCCTATTCCTCCACACCCACATCAACACTTGGTATAGTCAGTCTTTTAATTTTAGCCATTCTAAGTATGTGGAAAATCCCATTGTTGTTTTAATTTGCATTTTCCCAATGACTAATGGTGTTAAGCATCTTTTCATGTGCTTAATTGCCATCATATATCTTTTGTGCATTTTAAAAATTAGGTTATTTTTTTATAATTGAGTTTTGTTTTGTTTTGTTTTGTTTTGTTTGCGGTACGCAGGCCTCTCACTGCTGCGGCCTCTCCCTTTGCGGAGCACAGGCTCCGGACGCGCAGGCCCAGCGGCCATGGCCCAACGGGGCCCAGCCGCTCCACGGCATGTGGGATCCTCCCGGACCAGGGCACGAACCCACGTCCCCTGCATCGGCAGGCGGACTCTCAACCACTGCGCCACCAGGGAAGCCCTATCATTGAGTTTTTAAAAGTCTTTTTCTGGATATGATTCCTGTATATGCTTTGCAGAGAGTTTCACCCAGGCTGAGGCTTGTCTTTTCTTTCTCTTAACAGTGTCTTCTGAGGAGCAGAAGTTTTAAATTTTAATGAAGTCTAATATATCAATCTGTTCTTTTATGGATTGTGCTTTTCATGTTGTATATAAGAAATCTTTGCCTAACCCAGGTCACAAGTATTTTTTTCTACCTTTTCTTTTAGAAGCTTTATAGTTTTCAGTTTTACATTTAGACCTATGGCCCATTTGAATTATTTTGTATGAGATATGGATTGAAGTTCATGTTTTTTCATATTTATATCCAAGTGTTTCAGAACCACTTGTTGATAAGGTTATCCTTTCCTCACTGTATTGCCTTCTGTCTTTGTTAAAGGTACACACACGTGTGTTTGTTTCTAGACTTTCTATTCTGTCCCATTGATCTATTTGTAGAACATCTTCACACCAGTACCATGCTGTTTTGATTACTGTCACTTTATAATAATCCTTGAAATCAGGTAGTGTTAGCCTTCCAACTTTTACTTTATTTTTTCAGAGTTATTCTAGCTATTTTAAGTAATTTGCATTTCCATATGAATTTTAGAATTAGCTTCTCAACTTCTAACAAAAAAAAAAAAAGCCTCTGAGATTTTGGGTTGGACTGTGTTGAATCTATAGGTCAATTTGGAGAAAACTGACATCTTAACAATATTAGTCTTCCAAACCACAAACAAGAGATGTCTCTCCAATTTATTTAGGTCTCCTTTACTTTCAGCATTGTTTCCTAGTTTTCAGGGCACAGTTCTTTCATACCCTTTGTCAGATTTATCCCTAAATATTTCATGGGGTTTTTTTTGTTTGTTTTGTTTTTGCAGTACGCGGGCCTCTCACTGTTGTGGCCTCTCCCATAACGGAGCACAGGCTCCGGACGTGCAGGCTCAGCAGCCATGGCTCACGGGCCTAGCCGCTCCATGGCATGTGGGATCTTCCCGGACTGGGGCACAAACCTGTGTCTCCTGCATTGGCAGGCGGACTCTCAACCACTGTGCCACCAGGGAAGCCCCCCCCTTTTTTTTTCATGTTTTTAATGCTATTATAAATGGTAGTTATTTTAAAAATCTTTATTTCTGATAATGCATTGTTGATATATAGAAGTACAATTGATATTTGTATATTGATCTTGTATCCTGCAATGTTGCTAAACTCACTTAGTTTTAGTAGCATTTTTGTAGATTTCTTTGGATTTTCTCCATAGAAAATCTACTATGAATAAAGACAGTTTTACTTCTTCATTTCCAAATTGGATGTCTTTTTTTTTTTTTTTTCCTTGCCTGACTGCACTGGCTAGAACCTGCAGTACAATATTGAACAGAAGTAGTAAGAGCGGACATGCCTATCTTGTTCTGATCTTAGGGAGAGAGGATTTAGTCTTTTATCACTAAGTATGTTAGCTGTGGGGTCTTTTTGCAGATGACCATTATCAGGTTGAGGGAGTTCCCTTCTTTTCCTAGTTTGTTAAGAGTCTTTATCAGGAATAAATATTGAATTTTATCAAAGCTTTTTTCTGCATCTGTTGAGATAATAATATGGTTTTAGTTTAGTTTGTTAACATGGTAAATTACATTGATTGGTATTCAAATGTTAAACCAATCATGCATTCCTAGGATAAACTCTACCTGGTCATGATATATTATCCTTTTAACATATTGTTGGGTTCAATATGCTAAAATTTTCTTACTAAATTTTGTATTTATTTCATGAAGGATATTGGTTTGAACTTTTCTTATAATGTCTTTGATTTTGGTATCAATGTAATGCGTCTAGAATGAGTTAGGAAGTAGTCCATTCTCTTCAATTATTTGGAAGTTTGTGTAGAACTGGTATTATTTCTTCCTTAAAGGTGGAATCTACCAGTAAAGCCATCTGGGCCTAAAGGGTTTTTGTTTTTTTTTTTAAGGTTTTTGTAGCTATTTTATTTATTTATTTTTTAACATCTTTATTGGAGTGTAATTGCGTTACAATTGTGTGTTAGTTTCTGCTTTATAACAAAGTGAATCAGCTATACATATACATATATCCCCATATCTCCTCCCTCTTGCGTCTCCCTCCCACCTTCCCTATCCCACCCCTCTAGGTGGGCACAAAGCACAGAGCTGATCTCCCTGTGCTATGCCATCACTTCCCACCAACTATCTATTTTACATTTGGTAGTATATATAAATCCATGCCACTCTCTCACTTCGTCCCAGTTTACCCTTCCCCCTCCCCGTGTCCTCAAGTCCATTCTCTACATCTGTGTCTTTAATCCTGTCCTGTCCCTAGGATCTTCAGAACCTTTTTTTTTTTTTTTTTAGATTCCATATATATGTGATAGCATACGGTATTTGTTTTTCTCTTTCTGACTTACTTCACTCTGTATGACAGATTCTAGGTCCATCCACCTCACTACAAATAACTCAATTTCGTTTCTTTTTATGGCTGAGTAATATTCCATTGTATATACGTGCCACATCTTCTTTATCCATTCATCTGTTGATGGACACTTAGGTTGCTTCCATGTCCTGGCTATTGTAAATAGAGCTGCAATGAACATTGTGGTACATGACTCTTTTTGAATTATGGTTTTCTCAGGGTATATGCCCAGTAGTGGGATTGCTGGGTCATATGGTAGTTCTATTTTTAGTATTTTAAGGAACCTCAATACTGTTCTCCATAGTGGCTGTATCAGTTTACATTCCCACCAACAGTGCAAGAGGGTTCCCTTTTCTCCACACCCTCTCCAGCATTTATTGTTTGTAGATTTTTTGATGATGGCCATTCTGACTGGTGTGAGGTGATACCTCATTGTAGTTTTGATTTGCATTTATGTAATGATTAGTGATGTTGTGCATTGTTTCATGTGTTTGTTGGCAATCTGTATATCTTCTTTGGAGAAATGTCTATTTATGTCTTCTGCCCATTTTAGAGGCGTTTTTTTTTTTGTCTTGTTTTTTTAGGAAAGATTTTAACCACATTTTCAATGTATTTAATAGATAATGGGCTATTCATGTGTATTTCTTCTCATGTAAGCTTTTATAATTTGTGTCTTTCAAGGAAATTGTTCATCTCATCTAAGTTGTCCAATTTATTGGTATAAAACTGTTCCTAACATTCTCTTATTATCCTTTTAATATCTTTCAAATCTACAGTGATGTCACCTCTCTCATTCCTGATATAGGTAATTTGTGTCTTCTCTTTCGTTTTCCTCTGTCTGGTTAGAGCTTTATCAATTTTACTGATTTTCTCAAAGAAGTAGTTTCTGGTTTTATCAATTTTTCCACTGTTTTTCTTTTCTGTTTCACTGATTGCCACTTTGATCTTTATTATTTCCTTTCTTCTCTTTGCTTTGGTTTTAATTTTGTCTTCTTTTTCCTAGTTTTTTAAAGTGGAAGCTAAGTTCATTGACTCAAGAGATTTCTTGTTTTCTAATACAAGTTTAGTGCTATAAATTCCCCTCTAAATACTGCTTTAGTGGCATCCCACAAATTCTGATATGTTCTTTTTTCATTTCCATTCCATTCAAAATATTGCTAATTTCCCTTTTGATCGATGGATTATTTATAAGTGTGTTATTTAGTTTTCAAATATTTAGAGATTTTCCAGAAATCTTTCTGTTATTGATTTCTAGTGCAATTTCACTTTGGGCAAAGAACATTCTTTGTACTATTTGAATACTTTCAAGTGTATTAAGACTTGTTTTATGGCCCATAACCATGATAACATAATTATTTCTGTTCCTCTGTATGTAAAATGTCTTTTTTCTCTGACTTGGTAAATGTTCTACGTGAACTTGAGGAGAATGTGTATCTTGCTGCTGATGCGTGAAGTGTTCCATAGATGTCAATTGGGTCAAGTGGGTTGATACTGTTGTTCAGATATTCTATATCCTTTGTTCTATCAATTGTTGAGAGAGAAGTACTGAAATACCTAGCTATAACTGTGGATTTATGTATTTCTTAAAATAATTCTATCAGTTTTTGCTTCATGTATTTTGAAGCTCTGTTGTTAGGTGCATAAATGTTTAGGATTGCTCTGACCTCTTGAGTAACTGACCCCTTTATCATTATAAGGTTACCTCTTTAATCTTTGGTAATATTCTTTGTCCCAAAATCTATTTTGCCTGATACTAATATAGCCACTCAAGGTCTCTTTTGACTACTGTTAGCATGGTAGATTTAAAAAATACTTTTACCTTCTACCTGTTTGTGTCTTTTTATTTTAATTGTATTTTGTGTAAGCAGCATAGAGTCGGGCCTTACTTTTTTCCAATCTGATAATATTTGCCTTTGAGTGGGGGTGTTTTTTTTATTATAAAAGATTATTATTATTATTATTACTTTCATTTGGCTGCACCACATGGCTTGCAGGATCTTAGTTCCCTGACCAGGGATCAAACCCATGCCCTCAGCAGTGAAAGTGTGAAGTCCTAACCACTGGACTGCTGGGGAATTCTCTAAGTGGGGGTAGACGGGCCTCTCACTGCTGTGGCCTCTCCCGTTGCGGAGCACAGGCTCCGGACGCACAGGCTCAGCAGCCATGGCTCACGGGCCCAGCCGCTCCACGGCATGTGAGATCTTCCTGGACCAGGGCACGAACCCGTGTCCCCTGCATCGGCAGGCAGACTCTCAACCACTGCGCCACCAGGGAAGCCCTAATGTGATTCTTGATGTGGTTCGATCTGAGTCTTTCATCTTGCTATTCATTTTCTAACTTGTTGCATCTATTTTTTGTCTCCCTTTTCCTCTTTTCAGCCTTCTTTTGGGTTAATTAAGTATTTTTATGATTCCATTTTATCTTCCTTGTAGCTTATTAACTATAACTCTTGGGTTTTTTAGTGGTTGATTTAGGGTTTATAGTATATATCTTAACTTATCACAGTCTAACCTCAAGTGGCATTATACAACTTCATGTATATATAGTACAAGAATTTTACAATATATTCCATATCTCCCCTCCTGGCCTTTTGCTATCATCATGCATTTTACTTTTCCATACATTATAAACCTCATAATATATTATTATATTTGTATAAGTCAATGATCTTTTAAATAGATTTACATAATAAGAAAAAAATGTATATATTTACCCAGGTAGTTACCTCTCTCAGTGGTTTTCAATCCTTTGTAAAGATTCAGACTTTCTTCTGTCTGGTATTATTGCCCATCTATATGAGTGACTTCCTTTAGCATTTTTTTATAGTGTGAATCTGCTGGTGGTGAATTCTTTCATATTTTGTATGCCTGAAAATATCTTTATTTTACCTTCATTTTTGAAAGATATTTTTGCTGAGTATGGAATTCTAGGTTGACAGTTCTTAGCTTTCAGTACTTTAAAGATGTTGCTCCTGTCTTATTTATACTGTTTCCCATTAGAATATATTGTCATGTTTATTTTAGTTCCTCTGTACATAACAGAGGAATTTTTCTCTTGCTGTTTTTAAGATTTTCTCTTTATTGTTGGCTTTAAGCAATTTTATTATGACATGCTTTGTTGTGGTTTTCTATATATTTCTGTGCTGGGGATTCATTGAACTCCTTGGATTTGTGGGTTTATAAGTTTCATCAAGTTTGGGAAGTTTCTGTCCTTTATTTCTTCAAATATTTTTTGTCTCCCCCACCCCCACTCTTCAGGCACTGCAGTGTCAGTATAAAAAGCTGCTTGTAGTTGTTCCATAGCTCATTAATGTTCTTTTCAGTTTCTTTTATTTTTTCTCTCTGTGTTTCACAGGGGACAGTTTCTATTACTATGTCTTCAAATTATTAATCTTTTCTTCCCTAATGACTAGTCTGTTGTTAATCACATCCAGTGTATTTTTCATTTCAAGCATCGTAGTTGTCACCTTGACAAGTTCATTTTGGGTCTTTTTAATATTTTCAATGTTTACTTAATTTTTTGAAAATATGAGATATACTTATAACTGTTTTGATGTCCTTTTCTGCTAATTCTGACATCTGTGTCAGTTCTGGGTTAGTTTGATTGATTAATGAGTCTCCTCAATATTAATTGTGCTTCCCTGCCTCTGCATGCCTAGTAATCTTTGACTGAATGTCAGGCATTGTTAATTTTATCTTGTAGGATGCTGGATATTCCTGTAAGTACTTTTTCTTCTTCTTCTAGTTTTATGGAGATATAATTGACATACAGCATTGTATATGTTTAAGGTGTAAAGCAGAATATTTGACTTACATACATCATGAAATGACTACCACAAGAAGTTTAGTGAACCTCCATCATCTCATATACACACAAAATAAAAGAAAAAAAAATCTTTTTCCTTGTGATGAGAACTCTTAGGATTTACTGTCTTAACAACTTTCATATATATAATACAGCAGTGTTAGTTATATTTATCGTGCTGTACATTACATCCCTAGTACTTATTTACCTTATAATTGGAAGTTTGCCTAAAAATATTCTTGAGCTTTACTCTGGAATGCAGTTAAATTACTTGGAAACAATTTGATACTTTTTTTTTTTTTTTTTTTTGCAGTTTTGAGGTAGTGCTCAGTCTAGGGCTAAGTATTCTCTATTACTGAGGTAAGACCCTCCTTAGTATTCCAACCAATGCCTGACAAATTGTGAGGTTTTCCTGTCTAGCTGGTGGGAACAGTCCCTGGCCCTGGCCCTGTGTGAATGTTCCCTCTCATCCTTTTGGATGGTACTTTTTACCAGCCCTGAGTAGTTTGCTCACATGCATGCATCAACCAGTACTATGTTGAACATTACAGGGTACCTTCTGCACAGCTCGGGCTCTCTCTCTCTGTGCAGCTCTCTCCCTTCTGGCACTTGGTGCAATGAACTCGTAGCTGCTTTGGTCTCCCTTCACTCTCAGTTTCTTCTACTCAACTTAGGGGACCTATTGGGCTCCACCACAGTTCCCCCTCCCTGCATCATGGTCTGGAAACTCTCCAAGCAGTAAGCTGGGAAAACGGTAAGACTCACATTTACTTGTTTCCCGTTGATCAGGAATCAATGTCATTTGTTGCCTGATGACAGGGTCTTAAAAATCATTTTTCATGTAGTTTTGTCTTTTTTTTTTTTCTGGTTGTTTCAGATGGAAGGGTAAATTTAGTCCCTTTTTATTCATTTTGGCCAAAAGTGGATATTGAGTTGAGCTCTATGGATTTTTCAACCCTAGTGCTCCTCTCTCCTCTTCACATTCCTCCTGCCTTGAAATTTGAGACACAGGAACATTTTACAGAATTCTAGGTAGAGATCAATATCACCTGTGTATAACCCAGAAATTGCCTAATAAAATTGTCACTAGTGAGCAGAGAAAGTTCAAATTCTGCTTTTGTTACCTTCTAGCTGTAGCTTGGATGTGTCTATGTTAGGTACTGGTCCTTATTCCTACACAGCATTCCTATAAAGAATGCTGGAGATTGTGAAAAACAGGTCTTTTCTACTGACCTATACATTTGGCTTAATCCTGAGAATTTTTAGTGCTTAACTATGAAAAATATGACATAAAGGAAAATTCAGAAATAGAAACAAACATGTTAAAAGCTCACTTCTCCCACAAACCATTGTTTATTCTCTAGTGTATGCCCTTCTATGTTTTATCCATGTTATATTTTTTACATGATATAACAAAAATACCCATAGAGTTTTAATATTACTTTTTTTACTTAACAGGATTATTTCCTATGTGGTTGCACAGTATTTTTTGACATCTTTGTCATGTGAGTATGCTATGATTTATTTGTTTCTATATTAAAAGATCGCTTTTCCTTTTATGCTAATATAAAGAATAACTGCAGTGAATATCTTGACTTTCTTTTAGGTTATTTTCTTGGCTAAGCCCTCTGAAGTGAAATTACTAGAGTAGAGGATATAAATATTTTCTTGACTAAGCCCTCTGAAGTGAAATTACTAGAGTAGCGGATATAAATATTTTAATGGTCTTGTTACATATTGCCAAATTGCTTTCTTAAAAGATCATATCACTGTTTACCTCCACCAGCCTGAGGTCTGAGATTGTTGGTCTTACCACATCCTTGCCAGTCCTGTATATTATCACTTAAAATAGAGTATTGTGGCTAATGCAACTGGTGAAGATGACTCTTCATTGTTATTACTTGCATTTTCTTCATTTCTGCAGAAATGAGTTACATTTTCTCTTTTGTGGGCAACAGGAGTCTCACAAGCTCATTCACTGGCCCTGCCTCAGAGGAGTATGGTCACTGGCTTTCTTCCCTCTCCCCCACCCATGCATTCACTCATCAGATGCTTATGGAGCCTCTTCAGCAGGCCAGATAGTATGCTAGGCTCTGGGGATAGAATGGGGGAAGAAAGCAAAGATACAATCCCTACCCAAGGAATATACAGTGTACAGGAAGAGCTTACATGTTATCAGTATCTGGTTGGGAGTGGGAAAATCTGCCAGCCAAAGGGTTCCCAACACATTTGGAAAAAGGAGACTGTGCTTTGGTAAAGTAATAATTTGAATATTCATGAGGAACTAAGCTTAGAAAAACCTGCTAGAAGAACTTTTGATTATTCTGACCTCAGGAAGTTTAGTGGCTAAAGGACAAATGAAAAAAAGAAAGGGACAAACACAATTACATTTTAGGGACAGTTAAATAATACATTCTAATGGAAACTGTTTTCTAAATGGCTGTCACCCTGGACAGAGGAATTGTAGTTGGGGGGCAAATGGAGACAAAATAGTAAGGCCTGGGTTGAATGTGGCACATCATGAAATATTCTGGACAAACAGAGGGCAGCATGAGAGCTCTAAACTCTTGGAAGGCAAAGGAGAGGAGGCCAAGACATTGTAGGGAAGGGAAAATATGAGCGCTTAGAGATTTCTATCAGGGTTGGCTCTGCCCCTTCCCTTCTTGGAGACGAAAGTCAGCTGTGGGGCTGCATGCTGCAGCTCTAGCACCACAGCAACAACCCCACAGTAGATTCAATGCAGTGGGAAATAGAAAAACTCAAAAGGACTGAAACATTACTATTACATCATAGGATCCCTGGCCTATGATACCACTTGTTCTCAAAGTGTAACACTGCATACCATACACATATGTAGTTTGAAAAGGTAAATTTGCCCTTTTTCCCAATGAGATATATCAAAATACAGGTGAGTTCACAAAATATTTATGTATAGTTAAAAAATTAATTATAGGGACTTCCCTGGTGGCACAGTGGTTAGGAATCCACCTGCCAATGCAGGGGACATGGGTTCGAGCTCTGGTCCGGGAAGATCCCACATGCCGTGGAGCAACTAAGCCCACACACCACGACTACTGAGCCTGTGCTCTAGAGCCCGTGAGCCACAACTACTGAGGCTGCGTGCCACAACTACTGAAGCCCTTGCACCTAGAGCCCATGCTCTGCAACAAGAGAAGCCACCATAATGAGAAATGAGAAGCCTGTGCACCGCAACGAAGAGTAGCCCCCGCTCGCCACAACTAAAGAAAGCCCACGCGTAGCAGTGGAGACCCAACACAGCCCAAAATAAATAAATAAACAAATTAACTAATTAAAAAAATAATTATAAAGCAAATACCTATGGAAATAACCACTACCCAAGTCAAGGGATAAAAACAAAACAAAACACTGCCAGCAGCCAGTAGCCTCCTTTGTGCTCTTCCCCATCCCTTTTCCTTCCGTCTCCCCAGAGGCAACCACTGTGCTATGTACATATTCTTAAAATAATTTAGTTTTGCATATTTTTGAACATAACAGAAATATAATCATATTGGATAGAGTCTTCTGTAAGTAGATTTTTGTTCAACATTTTGGAAGATTCCTCCATCAGGATGCATGTAGGTATTATTTGTTCATTCTCATTGCCAAACGGTATTTCATTATATAAATACATCATAACCTATTTATCTACTCTATTGTTGATGAACATTTGAGTTGTGTTCAGTTTGTCATTTGCAAAGAACACTACTCTGAACAGTCTTGTACGTATCTCTTGATGCAAAAGTGTTTCCTTAGGGAGTGGAATAGCTAGATCATAGGATATGCATGTTTTCTACTTTTCTATGTATTGCTAATTACTTGCAAAGTGGTGCCATCAATTAACACTCCTATTGGCAGCATATGATGGTTTGTGTTGCTTGAAATCTTTGCCAACATCTACTGCTGTCACACTTCAAATCATTGCCAGTTTGGCATGTATATAATGGCATCTCACTGTATTTTTAATGTAATTTCCCTAATTACGAAAGTGGTTAATCATCTTTTCATGTATTTATTGGCCACTTGGATTTCCTCTCGCGTGAGGTGCTTAAAGTCTGTGCTCATTTTTCTATTGATGTGTCTTTTTCTTACTGATTCATAGGCATTCTTTATATGTCCTTTGTACTAGTTCTTGGTTAGTTTTATGTATTACATATCTTCTCTCAATTTATGGCTTGATTTTTAACTCTACGGCACCTTCTAAAAACAGTGAAACGTCAGTTTTTTCCTTTGTGATCAGCACTTTTTGTCTCTACTTTTAAGATATCTACAATATCTAAGATATTCTACAATATCTTATTAAAGCTTGACAGTTTTGCCTGTTGCATTTAGATCCTCCAGCTACCTGAAGTTGATTTTTGTGTATAGAGTAAAATAGGGGTCCAGTTTTATTGTTCTTCCACATAGTATATCCAACTTCTGAGGACCATTTGTTGAAAGAAAAGGTTCTGCTGATGTTCAAGTCACTCTATACCCACATGTTATATGAATCTGTCTGGGGACTTTCTATTCTGTTCTGCTGCTCTGTGTCTATCCCTGTGCCAACTCCACTCTGTCTTTATTAGTAAAGCCTCATGAGCTTGATATATGATAGGGCAAGTCCTTTCATTGCTATTGTTCTTCCTTCTTTAATACACAAGCATTAGATGGTAAGGGGCTTACATTATTTTAAGTCTACAGTGGTTCATCCAGAGGAAAATCCCATTTCATGGACAATACATGGCTCCAACAACAGGGCCAACTTCTCCATTAGGCATAGAAGTCAGTGCCTTGGGTCCACAGTACTTCTAGGGGTTCATGAAAACGTTTTAATTTCTTTTAAAATCATAAGAAATGTTTTAATTTCTTTTTGTTGAACAAAGTATTGTAGCATATAGTATTAATATATTCATCTTTATACCAACGCAGTCATAAAATACAATTTTAAATACTTTAGGCAAATGTGCCCAGGGCCTAAGAAAGTCATAAAGTCATATCAGGTCCTGCCTGATAGCATCTTCTTAAAAATTAGTCACACGGGCAGAGTTTAGGTGGGTCATCCCTGTCCTGCCCTACGGGCTAATTTTTCCTCCTAATGGTAGATAAGCATACCATCTTCATTTGGAAAAAGAGTACACACCAGTAAGTTAACAATCCCCCAAATGCTAATTTAAAATTTAAATAAAAATGGAATTCAAATGATGTTTATTGGGAATTCCCTGGCAATCCAGTGGTTAGAACTCCGTGCTTCCACTGCAGGGGGCCACAGGTTCAATCCTGGTTGGGGAACTAAGATCCCACATGCCGCGAGGTGCAGCCAAAAAAGAAAAAACAACAACAACAACAAAAAACCACCATTTATTTCCAGGCATTTGCCAGGTACTAGGGGGTATAGGGATAAACAAAATGAACTTACAGTTTCTAGCATATAAAAGAATACAAATGGTTAACAAATTATTATAATTGGGAGAATGGCACACAAATAGAAGTATAGTAGCAAGGCTGAGCTAATTCTTAGTTGCAAAATAGGTATTGTTATTTTTAGTTGTACAAATGAGAAAACCAAGACATAGAACAATTGAGTGGCTTATCCCAAGCCTCAGCCAATATACATCAGGGGCAGTATTTGAATACCAAGACTCTGACTCCAAGTCCTGTGCAGTTTACCATCTGGTCTGAAACAGTGCTCATTCTGTAGTAGACACTCAATAAATTAGACTGGATTCAAATGAGGGAGAAACGTTGCCACTCCAGAGGATTTTACCGTTCTCTTAGAGCAGCTTTTTAATCTTTCCTCCCCAACCCCCAGCTTTATTAAGGTATATTTTACTTATCATAGAATATACCCAATTCAAGTGTACAGTTCAATGATTTCTAGTAACTTGACCAAGTGGTGCAACCATCACCATGAATCAGCTTTAGAACATTTTTGTCCCCCAGCAAGAAACCTCATGCCCACTTTCAGTTAATTTTCATTCCCACCCCTTGCCCCAGGCAACCACTATTCTATTTCCTGTCTCTATAAATTTGCTTTTTCTGGATATTTCATATAAATGAAATCATATAATATGTGGTCTCTTCTGTCTAGTTTCTTTCACTTAGCATAATGTTTTTGTTTTGTTCTGTTTTTTGGCCATAGCTTGAGGCATGTGGGATCTTAGTTCTCCGATCAGGGATCGAACCCAAGTCCCCTGCGATGGAATCTCGGAGTTTCAACCACTGGGCTGCCAGGGAATTCCCAGCATAAAGTTTTTGAAGTTCATTCATGGTGTAGCATGTGTCAATAGTTTGTTCCTTATTATTGCTGCATGGTATTCCATTGTATGGATACACAATTTTGTCTATCCATTCATGAGTAGATTGACATTTAGGTTGTTTCCAGTTTTCGACTGTAATGAATAATGCTGCTATATGAACATTTGTATATAAGTTTTTGTGAGGACACGTGCCTTTATTTCTCCTGGGGAGATAGAATTAATATCTTATTATGGTTTTGATTTGTATTTCCCTAACCGCTAATGATGTTGAGCATCTTTTCATGTGATTATTGGCCATTTGTGTATGTTCTCTGAAGAAATCTCTATTCCAAATCTTTTGCCCATGTTTTGATTGGATGGTCATCTTATGACTGAGTTGTAAGAGTTCTTTGTAAATTCTGGATACAAATCCTTTATTAAATATGTGTTTTGCAAGTATTTTTCTAGTCTATCATTGTCTTTTCATTTTCTTAATGTTGCTTTTTGAAGTGTAAAAGTTTTGAATTTTGATGAGGTCAATGAAATTCACTGACAAAAAGACAGTCTGTTCAATAGATGGTGCTGGGACAATTGGATATCCACATGCAAAAAGATGAATTTAGATGCTCACCTCACACCACACACAAAAATTAACTCAACATGACTCACAGACTTTAATGCAAGAGATAAAACAATAAAACTTTTAGACAAAAAACGTGGAAGAGAAACTTTCAAGATCTTGGGTTAGGCAAAGGTTTTTTTCATCTATTCCTTTTTTCTTTCCCCCCCTTTTTTTTTTTTGTCCATGCCACGCAGCTTCTGGGATCTTAGTTCCCCGACCAGGGATTGAACCTGGGCCCTCGGCAGTGAAAGTGCGGAGTCCCAACCACTGGACCACCAAGGAATTCCCATTTTTTCATCTGTTCTTGAATTCTTGTCCTTATTAAACACAATATATGTACGTGTATATGTTTGTATGTGGTATGTCTGTGTAATGTAGGTAGATAACTATGTAGCCACCTTCAGTCAAAATCATAAAATATTTTACCAGGCTTGTTGGCTAAAATTTGAATTATCAATCACACAAATATGGTGAAAGAAAATATGCAAAATATAAGTGGCAAGCCAGCTAGAACAGAACATCCAGAGCTTGGCAGTTGGAATGTGAGACAAAGCTGTGCAAATAGTAAATTAATCCCCTCTTCAAATACTTTGCAACATGTGTACCTACATTTCAGGCTAAGAAATGTTGATTACAGGCAGTCACTGATTGTAGATTAAGAAGGGTACAATCTCCTACAGGAGGGTGAATCTATCTGCTAAAAAGATGTTGCATACTCTAATGTTTGCAATGATATAATAGGCTAAGGTAAAATTCTTACAGTCTATTACTTTCAAAATACATAGGAAAATTATTACTGAAGATTCCATAATTTGTCAAGAAGAAAGTTTTAGACACAAAGCTTTACTTTTAAAGGCACTATCTTCTATTAAATTCTCTGGATTGCACCTAAAATTAATAGGTAATTTCATGGTCAAATTACCATTCTCACCCCAACAAGGGATACACAAGAATACTGGCATAGCACTTGGCCACTTGTGTCCACTGTGAGTCAGTCAGTGTCTTGCCTGTGTCCCTTCGTGGCAACTAAAGGAGGCTTTGCTAAGCCTGAATCTTGAATTCCTCTATTCAGAGCAATATTCATTTTCAAAATATATTTCTGCACAATCAAAACTGCTTATTAACATTTCATTACTTCTTATTAACAATTCAGTATCTTTTCATTTTTTTCAGGTACAACTGGTTATTTATATATATTCACCTCTCCCTCTTAGAAAAGGTAACATGTTTTATCATTCTTTTATCCCTTATATGAGTGGTTTTTAAGTCATTGGAGCCAGTAGTCAAGTACTGGAACCCTGCCTTACAGCCTCTGACAAGGGTCTGAGAACACAATAAACGCTTGGTAAGTTTTTGTTGGAATGAAGTAAATATTCATTACTAATACTGTAGTTTTTAAATTGCATTTCGTTAGCCCCAAGTTCTAATGGCAGAAAATATACTACAGAATCAATCAAATTCTAGGAGAGACATCACTGTAATGAAAGCTAATCTTTCAATGCCAAGAGCCCAATACCAATTTTTTCTTTCTTCAATACCTAGTGACATGATGTTCTCTCATTTATTCTAAACGAGAATTTAGAATATTCTCTTTCCTCTTAATTTACAGCCTCTATGTAAATCTCTTGAGCAGTTTAAAAGTTAGATTTCTAAAATCCAGGATGAAGTGGATTTAGCTGAGTACAGACACATAGCAAGAAGTGCCCCAGATAAAGTTAGCTTTATTATCACTACAGTTGTTGTTAACATAGTCTAATAATCACTTCCATCTTGAAAATAAGTGCAAACGATTTACCAGCTCATTAAAATTTGACATAAATTTGGAAGAGGATGCTAAGTAGTGAAATGAATAAAGACACCTTTTTCTCCAACTTGTTGCGTTTGAGTGGATGCTGGCAAAGCACATATGCTATGAAGTTTGTGGGTAAAATAGCACTTTTCAAAAAACAAGTGAACTGAAAAAAAATTCACAAATTCTTTTAAAATACTTTTCTTCTTGCCTAAGATATAACCTAGACTGGTTCTGAGTAATTTTCTCAAATACTATCTGCAGTGATCTTTTCAGTTACAGCCCTCCAGGCTTTCAGCCACCTGGAAACATTAAGACCCCCTGGAGTCTTATCCTGACCTGAGTTCAGGCCTCTATACTGGAGGAATTTTCAGAAGCTTTAGACTAGTAACTTACCTGCTCAGTATCAGATCAGCCACTCTGCTGATCCAGCTCTGATACTGTAACCTAGTTTCAGGCACTAAAATTTTATCTGGTTATTTGTAACCAAGCTCCTATCTTGTACCACCTGAAACTAGGTCCTAGAGTCTTCTGCTGTGATCCTTCGTCCTACTGTGGGACTTTACTTTGTATCCAAGTTGGTGTAATACTCCCTATACCGTTGAGCAAGCCTAGTTAGAGCCCTACTGTAGAATTCCAGTCTTCATGAATATGTCCCCAATACATGCCACCTGATGGCTATGATGCAGACTTCTCTCACATCTGTGTTTCTACTTATTGCCTCCTGTCAGACTCCTCTAGAAACAGGCCCTATGCTTGAACTAAATTCCCTACCGTCAGTTCCTTTTTCCATGCCTTGCCTAGCATTGGCAGGGCTGTCGGGATTTTGGGTCCTGCCACAGACTGATCCATCTCAATGCTGAGTTCTAATTCTAATAGTAACTCAATACCGCTATTGAAAAATAGGTCTGTTCAAACCAGCCAACAGTAAGTTTAAAATGCCTCATTAAATATACATCTGCCACTTGAAATTCCAAAAGAAAATACCCAATACCTGTCTGAATGAATCCTGATTTGTATCCATTAGTTGTGCCATTTTCTGGGGCCACGGTTGATGACACTGAAGAGTTTGGTTTAATAGAGTGGCAAATGGTAGAGGATTGTCGGCTTCTACACTCTAGAAAGGAGTAAGAATCACATTATGTAAGGAAAACAATATTCTGTTAAAACAGGTGAGGGAGACACAATCCATAAAATCTCTAAAATAAGCTGCTGTTCCTCAAGTGGCAGCACGTTCTTTAACAGAGATCCCCCTTCCCCAACCTTAACTCCAATAGAATGTTCAAGCTGGTGAACACAATTCGTCTTCCTAGAGCCAAATGTCATGTTTGGAAGGCAAAGAAATAGTTACAAAGAACAATTAGACATTTGTTCCTCACAGACTAGTTCCCAGGAGAAAAATTACTCATAACCTATATAGTCATGTTAGTTTCATGGGTAATACTGAGGTTAAAATATCAATAATTTATAAAAACCAAATAAGCTTTCAAGCACCAGTTAACCTTCTGTCCAGGATTGATTTACGTGTAGAATAGTAATCTAGAGTCCTTCTAGGCTGCCTTCAACCCTCTCTACTCAACCTTAATTTACATCCAGAAACAGAAGCAAAGAAAATATTATACACAGAGGAGAAAAATTAGAAATTCTCAAATTCTTATTATTCTCAGTTCTTATTAGAGGAAATAGGTAGACAATATTCAAGGTACTTACTGATCATACAAAACTAAGCTTCATTTTAAATGAGCCAATATTACTTGAGGCTTTGGTGTAATATTTTAATAATACTTTGTACTGATTCAGGTAGATAGCAAATACTGTGACAACCTGTGTCACAGGTTTTCGGGGCTCTAACTTCCAACCAAATTATACTATATGTTGTACTATATTAGTCTTTAAAGGTAGCATGTGAAAAAGAAACATAAATGGTTGTAAATGACAAAGTTAATTATAGTGGGTCCTTTAGAGAATTTCCAAGTTTATTGGATACATGCAAAAGTTAGAGGCAGTTTTCTATAACCTTCTATCTATGACATTCCTTGAAGAGCTACTGTATTTTGACTGAAAAGGATATCTCCATGTTATGTATATTATATGCAAATATGTAGTTTGATAGGTATGTACATATATACAATTCCAATTCCAAAACAGAATGACTATAAATGTGAGGCTCCAGAAGCCACCCAGGATCATTGTATCACAAACTATTTCACAAATGTTATTATTTACCAGAAAGGTGAATTGTCACTGAGCACTAAATAAGAACTTAAAAATATTTTATGCAACCAAAACAAAAGCTAAAAAAAGGCAGTTAAAAGGCAGGGAGGTGATACCTATCCTATTTTTACTCTTTTATTAGGGTTCATGACATTTAAAATGATTTTTCTAGAGGAAAAGTCTTTAGACTTTATCAGGATAAAGAGTTATCTATAATTTACCACGCTTACGATTTAGTGGTCACAGCACTAATCACAGTCCTGATGATCCCTGGCTCAGAACATGCAGCCATTTCCTAAGGAGTTATATAATCTCTCCTCAAATGCAACCAGGAGTCATCATGGTAAGATTCAGAAACAAATCTTCAGCTGTAATTTGGATTTACTATGCTATTTTTCATGGTCAGGCCAAAATCTTTCACAAACAACAAATAGAAATATTAAAGACAATTATTCTATTGTCTTTAACAATATAATAATATTAATAATGGAGGGGAAATCTCAGCATCTAAGAAACTGCTCAAAAGAATAAGAAGTCCCACTGCATTAAACAATGTACAGAACTTGTGGCAACTCCTATCAACCACAAGATGATGTGACATTTCAACTGGATTCATTTTCAAAAATAAGTTTAAGTTCTTCCTAACTGAAGAGAAACAAAACTTTGTCAACTTAATACTGCCTTTTCCCAGGTATGATGAAGAGAGCATTATTTATTCCAAAGTTTGCTTAGTTCTAATAGAAAAATGAAGACTCAAGAATTACCAAAGACCCTAAATAAAGTAGAAAGAGCATCTGACCAGGAAACTGACACTTTGAAGTCCTCTCTAAATGACAGAAGAGCTAGAAAGAGCCCATTTTTCCCCGAGAGCTGTATTCCACACCCCTAAGTGACAAATACAAGGAGAAATACCCTTTCCCAAATTTCAATAGTTTCTGTTAAAAACAAAAAGGAGCAAGTCAAATAACCTGCCAGAGGGCTTTACATTTTTGGATTGTCTTCTGAACTTGGGATATTTATCTATTCCACACCTGGATTCTGAACCCCGTATGGGTCACTTGTCAATACTATCGTAACATCCACATTCCCTTCCCATTCCCTCCCAGAAGTTGACACTACCTTTCCAGCAGATAAGAGGTCCCTTCGACAGTACACCCTGGGAGCTTCTGACTAGGTAGTACTTTAAGTGCTTCTGCTTCTTTGGCTGGGTGGTGAGCTTCAAGTTTATGTGGTTGGAAAATTCCGTGAAATACCGAAATCCTCTTTCTCCACAGCCGATACAGTTTCCAGAAAACCCTAAAAGGAAGAAAAACAAAGTTACTGGTGGTCTTGTATGTTGTTACAATACTTTCACATATACAAAACACAGAAATATTCACTCTTTGGCTTGACAACTTCCTAATTTTGATGAAATAATTCAAAGGAAAAAAAAATGTACAACAATTTAGCAGTTATTTTATAACAGTGAAAGACTGAAAATAATTTTTAAATGCTCTAAAAGGATAATGGTTAAGGAAATAGAATAGATAGTACCATATGATAGAATTTATATAGTTAACATAAAAAATTCTGGTCCTAGAGATATCTATTATTTCTTCCTTACATATTCCCTTCTTAACCTACTGGCTCTGGTTCTCCACCCGACCCACCATGTGGACTTAACTCCAGAGGCACAATTGATTAGACTGTGGATCAATATTTGACCCAATCTAGGATAGTCAGAGTCTCTCTCCTGGAATGCTGAAATAAATACAAAAAGAATCAGTCAGATGGTACTGGACTCTGGATATGTAAGGTTTTGTAAAACTGGAACCCAAGTCAGGGCTGTGCCATCTAGGGTGTGGGAGAGAGCAAACAGAATTGTGAAGAGGAAGCTGGTCTCCAGATAGGAGAGCACGAACAGAGATGTATAAACTCAGGGCATTGTCAGCTTCCTAGTTTCTATGAGATCTAGGGAACACAAGTTCCCTAAGGGTCCCATTTCCTCTCTGTTCAACCCCTCTTTATTCAAACTAGCTCATTATTCCTTAGACTTAACATCCAAACAATTCTCACTCAGATTAATCAAACAAAATAAGACTTTCAGTGATCTTCTTGGAACAGAGGACATGCCAAGAAGAAGAAATGGAGAAGGCTGGGAGGATGAGAGGTCATGCTTTGCTTGATTGGAAATCAAATTTTCAATCTCCCTTATTACACAGAAGAAAAGTGGACAGTAAGAGAGTGAGTTCTTCTGGTTGTGAGTTATGAGGACATAACATATGTATGGTCATATTGGCAAATAAGGGCATTCCAAATTTCATAAACACAATGTCTCTATATACAAATAACTAAATGAAAATAAATTCACTTATGGAATAATACACTCTTTTAAAACCACCAAACCAACCTGTTTTATAATTAACAAAGATATATAAGGAGAGTAGAGAAAGACCATGAGGATTAAAGACAAAATATTTCACAATGTCCCAATCTCAGGATGCCGACAATCAATTCAGAACATTTAGAAATGGGCATTCCAATTTATTATTATTTATTCAATAATTTTTTATTGAGCACCTACCTATATGCCAAGCATTTTGCTAAACACTGGAAAAACAGTGGTGAACAAGAGATAGTCCCAATTTCTGGTCAGTTACATAAAATTAGTAATTCTATATAATTAGCTTATTACCATCATTTTATAGAAATATAAACATCAATATAATCATAAATTATTTAAAACATATTCAGAGATGGATTGCATTTGAGAGCATTTGGCTATTTGTCTAATACCTTGGAGCTGTAGGCCAAAAAAAGAAAGATGTCAATGACTGCCTAGTTTACCAAATTTCTAAAGCCAACCATCCATCTAACCATTCATCCACCCATCCACCCGTCCACGCATCCATGAATGCATGCATCCATACACTAATCCATGCATCTATCCACCTGTCCATCCATCCATCCAACAAATATCTGTACTCTACTATGTGCTAGGCACTATTTCAGGTACCAGGTTTTTAGCATTGAACAAGGAAGACAAAACCACTGCCTCCACAGAGCTTACTTTCTGATGTGATCATTATGCCTTGATAGAAAATTGGCTGACCTATGAGGCAGATGCAACATACCCAAAACACAATAAAACTAAGAACCTTCATCTGAAATAGAGACAGTGCCAAAAAATGAGGCTTATCTGATAGGTCCAAGTAGTTCATCAAAGATTAACATGAGAATTAGAATTAACAAATTACTGGGGTTAGATTTTATCTTTTATCTTTTCCTCTACCTGTTTTCTGAGGTGAAAAGCAAGACTTGAGTATGAAGAGGGAGAAAAGCAATGGATCTGGATAATCTTCAAAGAAGAGAAACTTCACATTAACGATGAGAATTAACAATATAAAAGAGTAAGAACTTTAGCGTCCATTTTTAAAACTCTGTATAGTTTTCTGTATTAACTTTGGTTCAAGAGAGATTTTATCTGCTCAAAGTTCTTGCTGTCACTATCACAATAAATAATATCTCTTACAGCCAAATTACCTTTCTAGTTTTTCTAGCAATCAGGTCTTCGAATTGCATGGCAGATTTGGGGCATATGTGTGGCCAAGTGATCAATTTATTTTAAAATCAATTCCCCCACAGTCTTTGGAATCTGCATAATTTATATAAAAATTTAGACAAATTGATATTGGAGTCCACAGGGATTCTAGAATATTTTAAGCTTAAAAAATTTTCCCACTATATCTTTTTAAACTTTTGTGTTTTTTTTTTTGGCCACACCGTGTGGCTTGTCAGATCTTAGTTCCCCAACCAGGGATCAGACCCAGACCCTCCTCAGTGAAAGCGCGGAGTCCTAACCACTGGACCACCAGGGAATTCCCTCCACTATATCTTAATGCATACTAAAATCAACCATCATAAGTAAGAACTGTTAGATGAATATTAACTTTTTGACAATAGAGTAATGAACATATAAAAATCTCATTGTGCTTGTTCAAGAGAAAACTTTTACCATTTTACTGTACTACACTTTCACTTGGAGAAGTGGTTAATAAAAAATTATTAACAAAGTTCCATGTCTATAAGGGTATTTAATAAATATGACAGAATGGCAGAATAATTACCATTTAAAGAGCAAGTACTATATGCCAGGCACTGTGCTATTGGGTACCTTATAAACATGATCTGTTTGATCTTTATAATCCTGCCGGGTGGGCATTATTGGCTCCCTGAGACTTCAAGAAGATAAGTAGCTTGCCCAAGTTCTTAAAGTGCTAACTAGAAAATCTGGGATTTAAACCCAGTTCCAATTCCAAAGCCCATGCTCTTTGGTTTCATATTCCCAATTACAAAGGATTATAAAATCTATTATTCTGATGGTGTTTTCTGTGTGAGTCCCATGATGTATTCTAAGAGGATTCCTCTAGTCATGAAGAATCATTTAGCAAAAAGACATCATAAGAGATTTTTCTATGTCTTCAGTCAGAGCCACATATGAACTGTTCCATTCGATAAAACTTTGATGCTTTTAAAGTGCTAAAAAGAAGTTTCCCAAAGCTTTTCTACCAGAGCCAACTAGGTTCTTAGCTCTGTGATGCAAAAGACTATGTCTTATCATTAGTGTGCCCACATATCATAACCTAACGTGATTTTTGGAACAAATACTGTTGAACAAATGAATGAACAAACGAATCCTTGGATCTTCTTTGCTAATTTAGTCCAATGTATAAACCTTACCGTTAGGTGTCTATATTAAACGATCTGCTCAATTTCACTGAAAGAAAAACAATGGATATTTTAACAAATGAGAGCCTATGAAAATGAAAATTACCACTTCTTTTCCTATGAACCAAGAGAAGGCTTTGAACTGTAGTTTAAGGAACGTTTGTTAACCATGTACAGGATCACTTTCTGACTCAAGATATTGATCTATGTATTTCTAGACTTTCTGATGATGCTTTATAGCTAGAAAGAATGCGTCAAGCTAAACAAACACACAGCTCACTGTAAATACAATTCTTGAATTCTTTGCCCTCTTCTTTCTTCTTCGTTTTTACTGATATTCGTGCTGAGGACATGTATTTGATTCTATCTACAGTAACAAACTGAGAAACAAAAGCAACTCCAGAGAAACACAGCAGCAAAAAAAAAATAACAAACCTCACATGCCCTCTTCTTTCTTTTTCCTTCTTTCTTTCTTTCTTTCTTTCCTCCTTCCTTCCTTCCTTCCTTCTTTCTTTCTTTCCTTCCTTCCTTCCTTCCTCCCTTCTTTCTTTCTTTCTTTCCTTCCTTCCTTCCTTCCTCCCTCCCTCCCTCCTTCCCTTCCTTCCTTTCTTTCTTTTTCTTTAGGCCACGCCACATGGCAGGCATGCGGGATTTTAGTTCCCCAACCAGGGATTGAACCTGTGCCCCCTGCAGTGGAAGTGAAGAATCTTAACCACTGGGCTGCCAGGGAAGTCCTTACATGCCCTCTTATTTGCCTTTTTAATTATTAAAAGTTAATTTAAGGGGTATGAATCAAGATAGCAGAGTAAGAGGATGTGGAGCTCACCTCCCCCATGAACACATCAAAAATACATCTACATGTGGAACAATTATCACTGAAAACTAACTGGAAACTGGCAGGACTCCTGTACAACCAAGGCTGTAGCGATCAGGTCGAGACCTGTGCCCATAGAAGAAGACTCAGAGAAAAATAGAGATTATGCGGGTGGACACCCACCCTGTGGAGTGAGTGGTCTGAGCCACAGATTGAGTGCCCCAGTCCTGGGGTTTTATGTGGAGGAGACAATGCCACTTGGCTGGTTGGAGGGCCACTGAGACAAACAGGAGGGCTGAGGGAAGCCTAGACTATGCTCATGAGGAGTGTGCACGCTGGCTTGCCCCCAAGCAAGGTGGAAAGAGGTCTGCTCTAGCAGCTGCCAGGTTTCTCACAACCTCCTTGCCAGGTACCCCAGTCCAAGCTGAGCGAAAGCTCTGGTGCTGCTCACTCCATGTCACAGTGTGGGATGTAGAGGTGACCTGGTGCCACAGCAGCGTCTGAGTGGGTGGGTAGCAGCCATCGCTTACTCAAGCAGCACGTCAGAAGTGTTTCAGATCTCTGACGCAGCTGTTCCACCATAGCCCATCCCCTGATACACACTGAGACTCCATGTGGGTCCCACTTGCACTGCAGAGCCTGGGGGCAGTGATCAGCTGTGAGGGACAAAGGGGACTTGCCCCAGAGGCTGCATTTGAGTGGAGCGGCAGGTAACTGCACAGGCAGTGCATCAGACCTCTGTCCGTGGTCGACATGAGCCAAGAGCCTGCACAGGCCCCACTTGCTTCAGCCCTCCAACCCTCTGGGGCAAGGGTCCCCACACAGGGAGAGGAAAAAACACACACTTACAGGGAAAAGAGCCAGCATGAGCCCGACCCTCAGGGCTTCTGCTCCAGCAACTTGGGGTCAGACTCTGCCCCTGATACAGTGGTGATGGCCACCAAGCAGAGGGGAAGCCCTGTCTCACACCCAACTTCAGCTCTAGCCACTCCATCTCCAGCCCCACCTCCTACCTATGTGACAGCTGCCAGCACTCGCTGAGGAAGGATGTGACTTGCATCCACATCAAATCCAGCTCTCCCAGCAAAGGCATAGGCCACATGCAGTCTGTATAGGGATGCTCCCACATAAGGACACCCCTTCAAGACTGAAATAAGTAACTGTTTCACCTGAATTCATAGAGGCAGGGAAAGCTGAGCAAAACAAAAAGACAGAGGAACTACTCTCAATTGAAAAAGCAAGAGTAAACCCCTGAAAAAATAAACAACAAGACAGAAATAAACAATTTATCAGATAAAGAATTCAAAGCATTGGCAACAAAAATATTAACTGAATTAGGGAAAAGAATTGATGTACACAGTAAACACTTTAACAAGGAACTAGAAAATATAAAAAAGACCCAATCAGAAATAAAGAACTCAATAGCTGAAATAAAAAACACACTAGAAGGAATGAATAGGAGACTAAGATACAGAAGAACGCATAAGTGATCTGGAAGATAGAGTAATGGAAATCACACAATCAGAACAGCAAAAAAGAAAAACAAATTTTAAAAAATGAAAACAATTTAAGAGATCTCTAGGATATAATTAAGCATACCAACATTGTCATTATAGGGGTCCCAGAAGGAGAAGAGAGAAGGGGATCAAAAATGTATTTGAGTTAATTATGACAAAACTTCTCAAACCTGAAGATGGAAACAGATATCCAGCTTCAGGAAGCACAGAGAGTCCAAAAAGTGATGAACCCAAACAGACCCACAGCAAGACATGTAATTAATATGACAAAAGTTAAAGATAGAGAATTCTAAAAGCAGCAAGAGAAAAACAAAGAGTCATATACAAGGGAATCCCCATAAGGCTGTCAGATGATTTCTCTGTAGAAACTTCACAGGCCAGAAGGAAGTGGCATAATATATTCAAAGTGCTGAAAGGGAAAAACCTGCAACCTAGGATACCAGCAAGAATATCATTTGGAATAGAAGGAGAGATAATGAACTGCTTAGACAAGCAAAAACTAAAAGAGTTTGTCAATTCTGAACCTACCCTAAAAGAAATGTTAAAGCGTTTTCTCAAGTAGAAAAGAAGTAAAAATCTATAGAAAATGGAAAATCCCACTAGGAAAGGCAAATATATAGTAAGAACTGAGGATCAACCACTTAAATAAGCCAATACAAAGATTAAAAGACAAAAAATTGTAAAAGACAAAAAATTGTAAAAACTGTAACTACAATAAATGGTTAAGGGATAAACACATGAAGATGTAAAATATCACATTAAAAACACAAAATGTGTGGGAGGGGGGTAAAAAAAGTAGATCTTTTAGAATATGTTTGAATTTAAATGATGACCAGTTTAAAACAGTAGATATACTTATAGGTCAACATATATGAACCCAGAGGTAACCACAAATCAGAAACCTACTAGAGATACACAAAAACTGAAAAGAAAGGAACTACTGAAGAAAATCATCAAACCACAAGGGAAGAAACAAAAGGAAGAAGAAATGAACAGAGAAGAACTGTAAAAACAACCAGAAAACAAGTAATAAAATGGCCATAAGTACATAACTATCAATAGTTACTTTAAATGTCAACGGACTAAATGCTCCAGTCAAAAGACATAGGGTAAAAAAAAAATAATAACAAGAGCCAAACTTATAGTAATAGAGAGTAGAATGGTGGTTACCAGAGGCTAGGATGTGGGGGGAAAGGGCAGATTAAAATAATAAGGAAAAATGGTGGTTGTCAGGGGTTAGAGGGAGGGGGTAATGGGGAGTTAGTGTTTAATGGGTACAGAGTTTCGGTTTTGCAGGATGGAAAGAGTTCTGTGGTTGGATGGTGTTGATGCTTGCACAGCAAGATGAATGTACTTAATACCACTGAACTGTACACTTAAAATGGTTAAGGCGGTACATTTTATGTTATGTGTATTTTACCACAATAAAAAATTGGACACACAGAAAAGACATAGGGTGACTGACTGGATTAAAAAATAAGACCTTTTTATATGCTGCTTACAAGAGACTCATTTCAGAGCTAAAGACACACACAGAGTTTAAGTGAGGGGATGAAAAAAGATATTTCAGCAAACAAAACTGACAAGAAAGCAGGGGTAGTAAAACTTACATCAGACAAAATAGACTTTAATACAAAGGCTATAACACACAAAAGACAAAGAAGGGCATAATATAATAAAAGGATCAATGCAAGAGGAGGATATTACACTATTTAACATATATGCACCCAATACAGGAGCACCTAAATATATTAAGAAAATACTAACAGACATAACAGGAGAAATCAACAATAACACAGTAATAGTAAGGGACTTTAACACCCCACTTACATCAATGGACAGACCATCCAGACAGAAAATCAATAAGGCAACACAACAGACCAATTGGACTTAGTAGATATCTACAGGACATTACATCCAAAAACAGCACAGTACAAATTCTTTTCAAGTACACATGGAATGTTCTCCAGCGAAGATCGTGTGCTAGGCCACAAAACAAGTCTCAACTAATTTAAGAGGACAGAAATTATATCAAGCATTTTTTTTCCAAGCACAACAGTATAAAACTAGAAATCAATTACAGATTGAAAAATGGGAAAAGAACAAACACATAGAGACTAAACAACATGCTACTAAAAACCAATGGGTCAATGAAGAAATCAAAGAGGAAATCAGAAAATACCTCAAGACAAATGAAAGTGGAAAGACAGCACTCCAAAATCTATTGGATGCAGCAAAAACAGTTCTAATAGAGAAGTTTATGGCAATACAGGCCTTCCTCAAGAAACAAGAAACATGTGAAATAAACAACCTAACCTACCACCAAAAGGAATTAGAACAAACAAAGCCCAAAATCAGCAGAAGGAAGGAAATAATAAGGATCAGAAAGAAAGAAATAATACAGAGATATAAAAAAACAATAGAAAAGATCAATGAAACCCAGGAGCTGTTTTTTTTGAAAAGATAAGCAAAATTGATAAACCATTAGCCAGGCTCGCCAAGAAGAAAAGAGGATACAAATAAACAAAATAAGAAATGAAAAAGGAGAAATAACAACTGATACCACAGAGATACAAAAAAGCAATAAGAGAATACTACAAATAGTTATACACCAACAAACTACACAACCTAGAAGAAATGGACAGATTTCTAAAAACATACAATCTGCCAAGACTGAATCAAGAAGAAACAGATGATTTGAACAGACTGATCACCAGCAGTGAAACTGAATTTGTAATAAGAAAACTACCAGCAAACAAAAGTCCAGGACTGGGAAGCTTCACATGGGAATTCTACCAAACATATAAAGAAGAGCTAATACCTATCCTTCTCAAACTATTCCAAAAACTGAAAAGGATGGAATACTCCCCAAATTCATTCTATGAGGCTGCCATTACCCTGATGCCAAAACCAGACAAGACATTATAAAAAGAGAAAATTACAGGCCAATATCTTTGATTAATACAGATGCAAATATCCTGAACGAAATATTAGCAAACTGAATCCAACAATCTATAAAAAGGATCATACACCATGATCAAGTTGGATTTATTCCAGGGATGAAAGGATGGTTCAATATTTGCAAATCAATCAATATGATACACCACATTAACAAACGGAAGGATACAAATCACATGTTCATCTCAGTAGATGCAGAAAAAGCAATTGACAAAATTCAACATCCATTCATGATAAAAACTCTCATGAAAATGGGTACAGAGGGAACATATCTCAACATAATAAAGGCCATTTATGACAAATCCACAGCTAACATTATACTCAAAGGTGAAAAGCTTTTCCTCTAAATTCAGGAACAAGACAAAGATGCCCACTCTTGCCACTTCTAGTATTGAAAGACCTCACCACAGCAATCAGATAAGACAAAGAAATAAATTCAAATTGGAAGGGAAGAAGTCAACTGCCACTATTTACAGATGACATGATACTTTTTATAGAAAAACCAAAAGTCTCTACCCCAAAACTATTAGAACTAATGAATTCAGCAAAGTTGCAGGATACAGATTAACATACAGAAATGTGTTGCTTTTCTATACACCAGTAATGAATTATCAGAAAGAGAGAGTGAAAAATAATCTAAGATCACATCAAAAAGAATAAAATACCTGGGAATAAACTCAACCAAGGAAATGAAAAACCTATACTCTGAAAACTATAAAACACTGACGAATGAAACTGAAGATGATACAAAGAAATGGAAAGATATCCCATGCTCTTGGATTGGAAGAATTAATATTGTTTAAATGGCCATACCACTGAAAGCAATCTACAGATTTAATACAATCTCTATCAAAATACCCAGGACATTTTTCACAGAATTAGAACAAATAATCCTAAAATTCATATGAGACCACAAAAGACCTTGAGTTGCCAAAACAATCTTGAGAAAAAAGAACAAAACTGGAGGTATCACCCTCACAGACTTCACACTCTACAACAAAGCTACAGTAATCAAAACAGCATGGTAACAACAACAAAAAAAACCCAGCATGGTACTGGCACATAGACAAATAGATCAATGGAACAGAATAGAGAGCCCACACCTAGGTTAATTAATCTATGACAAAGGAGGCAAGAATACGCAATGGAGAAAAGACAGTCTCTTCAATAAGAGGTGCTAGGAAAACTGGACAGCTACATGTAAAACAATGAGATTAGAACATTTCCTTACACCATGTATAAAAATAAAATCAAAATGGATTAAAGACCTAAATGTAAGACCTAAAACCTAAAACTCCTAGAAGAGAATGTAGGCAGAACACTCTGACATAAATCGTAGCAATACTTTTTTTGGATCTGTCTCTTAAGGAAAAAGAAATAAAAGCAAAAATAAACAAATGGGACAAATGCGACCTAATTAAACTTAAAAACTTTTGCACAGCAAAGGAAACCATAAACAAAATGAAAAGACAACCTATGGAATGGGAGAAAATATTTGCAAATGATATTACCAAAAGGGGTTACTATCCAAAATACATAAACAACTCGTACAACTCAGTATCAAAAAAAACAAAACACCCAATCAAAAAATGTGCAGAAGACCTGAATAGACATTTTTGCAAAGAAGACATACAGATGGCTAATAGGCACATGAAGAGATGCTCAACACTGATGATTATTACAGAAACGCAAATCAAGACAACAATGATACCATCTCATACGTGTCAGAATGGCTATCATCAAAAAGTCTACAAATAACAAATGTTGGTGAGGATGTGGAGAAAAGGAAACCTTTGTACACTGTTGGTGAGAATGTAAATCGGTGCAGCCACTATGGAAAAGGGTAATGTGGGTTCCTCAAAAAACTAAAAATAGAACTACTACATGATCTAATAATTCCTGTACTGGGTATATAGCCGAAGAAAATGAAAACACTAATTTGAAAAGATACATGCACCCCAACGTTCATGGCAACATTATTTACAATAGCCAAGATATGGAAGCAATCTAAGTATCCATCAACAGACAAATGGATAACGAAGATGTGATACACACACACACACACACACACACACACATGTGCACACACACAATGGAATATTACTCAGCCACAAAAAAGAATGAAATTCTGCCATCTGTTGGAACGTGGATGACCCTAGAGGGTATTATGCTTAGTGAAATAAGTCAGACAGAGAAAAAAAAATACTGTATGATATCACTTACATATGGAATTCAAAAAATAATACAAATGAATGTATATAGCAAAACAGAAACAGACTCACAGATATAGAAAACTAACTAGTAGTTACCAGTGGATAAAGGGAAGAGGCGGGATGATAGGGGTCAGGGATTAAGAGATACAAACCACTAGTATAAAATAGATAAGCAACATGAATATATATTTCAGCACAGGGAATTATAGCCATTATCTTGTAATAACTTTTAATGGAGTATAATCTGTAAGAATACTGAATCACTATGCTGTACATGTGAAACGAATATAATATTGTAAATGAATTATGCTTCAATTTAAAAAGAATAATTAAAAAGTAAACCCACTCTTTGTTATTTCCCATGATGTAGGAAAGCTATGCTGTGAAGAACGTCCAAAGTAATACTAGAAAGTAAAACAATTCTGACATAAAGTTAAAACATTTTACATCATAGGTATATTCCTAGTTATCCTGATTGAACTAATGCTAAATATAAAATGAGAATCACATCAGTCAAGTGTAGTTAGAAATAATGGGTGGTGGAGAAAAACTACCAATGACTTACAAAGTGGATAATCCACAGTTGAAAAATTGAGAGATGATTTGATATCAGATCCAGATCAATGACTCTATGGAGAGTGAATCCTACTTTATTTCACAAAATATTTATTTTTGATAAATTGTATGGTGTTCTTTAATGCTACTTTAAAAAAGTCTCTTTATTAAGGTGAATGTTTTGAGAGTTAATAAAAAAGTGAAAGCTAATTTTTAAGAAGTTACTAAATGAAAAAGTGTTTCTTACTTAAACTAATATGTAATCCCCAGCTAATTCTGTGATTTTAAAAATTCTGTGATAATTTAAAATAAACTTGTATTTTAACTCCTTTATCTCAGAAGGAACCTTATAGGTATGAGATACTCACCTAAAAGTGCATTTTTTCCATGATCATCTGGTAGAAATCGCTTGTCTACAGCACACACTAGGATGTGTTCAGGAAGATTGGGAGACTTGGCCCCCACCAGGAGGAATCCTGCTGGGATGTCGATTTGTTCCATACACAGAGATACCAAACGCAAATCCTTTCCTGCTTGACAAAAACCTACAAACCAGTAAAAAAGGACACAGTGGAATGTTTAGAGAGTTTATAACTCCTCATCACCCATTTGGAGAGTTGATTACCTGTGGGAATCACTATTAAGGACTAAATTTAAAGTGCATGTACTCCAACCAAAGACACATCTATCATATGTGCTCCTCTGAGCAGAGCTAAAAAGACAGAGACACTAAAAGGAGGTATTTCCAACTGTTTTAGCCAACACTGATGACTTTATATTTTCTGATCCACAAGTAAGCAAATGATAAATACACAGCAAACTCTGAAAAACATGGAATTTTTATGTGCACATAATATAGTATTTTTACTTTCAATGCAAATTCACTTCTCTAAATGGAGACAATCATAGAACGCAGATGTTCTCCATTTCATATAGGAAGAGACTGAAGCTCGGAGTTTGGTGAATCATAAATGAATGGATCAGAACTAGAACTCAGAACTGTTTAGGTTACTTGCACTAGGTAAGACATGACAAAACCTTACATACCAATTTACATTCCCACCAATACTGCAAGAGGGTTCCCTTTTCTCCACACCCTCTCCAGCATTTATTGTTTGTAGATTTTTTGATGATGACCAGTTTAAAAAAAAAAAAAAAACCACCTTATATAACCACTTTGTAACCATAATGTATTACATTAATTCATTAGTTCGTCATTTATTAAAAATGATTTGCAACAGATGCTGTCCTAGGCCTGGGGATACAGCTGAACAAAGTATACCTTCCTCTAAGAACTCACTTGTAGTCAATTAGAAGAATGTATAAGGAACTGATAATTACAAAACAATATTACAGAGGACAGCTATGTTCTGCTACAAAGCACCAATCTCCACATCTTCTGGGAAATGATTCCCACCACTCTAGTTATGTGATTTCCCTGGACAGCTGTGGTATTCCAGATTGAGCTGGAGCTGCCACCCAGTCCAAGATGGGCCACTGGAATATCCCACCTTTCTGGTCATGGCTGATCAGTCCAGGTGTGGGTACCCGACATAAACCAGGACAATGGAGGATGGACACCTAACTCTCACACACAAACCTGAGGAGTCCACCATCATTATTACCCAATACAAAGTGCGCCAGAACCATGCTAGGTTCTCCCAGCATCAATTCATATTATGATGTTAACCAAATGCCAAGAAACAGTTGGATGCCATCAGTTAGTATACGAGAAATAAAAAGAAAACAACATCCAAGCATTGTATGAAGCTATGGTGCATAGGAATCTGCTGTATGGTCTGGATAATTAAACCTCAAAAGCAGACACAATGAATTACAAAAAGCAAGAAATCAAAGACTAGAATGATAAAGACACTGGGCTTCAACCATTTCAAGCTTGTAGATCCCCTTTTAACATTAAAAAATTCAAATGTAACTTCTAGTGTTCACAAATTGAGAAAAATAATATCAAAATGTTATTGTGAACTCTTTAACAATTTAAATGAATCTGTATTTTATTATTCACAATATCATCTATATTTATTTGGACAATAGTCATTTATACATGAGTCATATTATTTATTCAGTTTACAAACATATTTTGGAGCCTATAGATACATAGAACCCTTAAAAAAATCTGCTGTCCCCACCCCCAGTAAGGGACAAAACTCACAGGTTTGAAAGTTGGGAGATGATGATGATGACGATGATGATACTAGTGGCAGTTAAAATTTATGGAGTGCTTAACATAAAACAGGTACAGTGCTAAACACTGCAGAGATTTTCTCATTTACTTCTGTCAACAACTCTAGCTAGTTATCACTATCTCTTTTTCATATATGGAGAAAATGAGGCTCAGAAAGGTGAGAGTATTTGTCCAAGGTTACAGAATGAGTCCCATAATGTCCAGTGATGTAAGACATGGAAAGTTTGCTATATAAGAACAGGTAAAAAGCTTATTATTCAACTTGGCCAAAAAAAGCACTTAAGAATAGTTATAATCCAGAGCTAAAACCTGGAGGGGTGAACACAGACTTTTTCATGAAATTCTGAAATACTAAATCTAGGGACATTTTAAAGTCTTAAAAGGAGCATTAATTTTTTTAATCAAAGGAATTATTAATTTGTGTAGAGACAGTAAACCTAGAAACATATCTCCCCTAGGAGGTAGCACCTTTATTGTGACTTTCTCCAAAAGGCAAAACATAAAATACCCTCCCAAATGGTGTAGAAAATTCAATGATGAGAGGTTTATGATTACCTATTGATGGAAACAGGGTGCTTGAGGAGCTTTCTCTGTCACTAAGTAGTACTACTACAACCTTTCTAAACTTTCAGTCATTCCATAATAGAAAGAATAGACAAGTCTGTACCAATCTGTACCAATTTGCAAATTATTACAAGCTTTTTAGAACATCAGAGCTATATGGAACCTCAAGGTCATCTGATAACAGGATTTTCCAACAAGTAGTTATCAAAATCCCAGCGATTCATAAAGGTATTCCATGATACTTGGGAACTATAAGTGAAACTAAAATAGATAACATTACCAATTTCTGAAAACTAATAAATAATTATTCTAATATCCTACTTTCACTTTATCATTATTATTTTTTTAAATATATTTATTTATTTATTTTTGGCTGCATTGGGTCTTAGTTGCTGTGTGTGGGCTTTCTCTAGTTTTGTCGAGTGGGGATTACTCTTTGTTGCAGTGCACAGGCTTCTCATTACGGTGGTTTCTCTTGTTGTGGAGCACGGGTTCTAGGGCACACGGGCTTCAGTAGTTGTGGTTCGCGGGCTCTAGAGCACAGGCTCAGTAGTTGTGGTGCACAGGCTTAGTTGCTCCGCGGCATGTGGGATCTTCCTGGACCAGGGCTCAAACCTGTGTCCCCTGCATTGGCAGGTGGATTGTAACCATTGCACCACCAGGGAAGTCCCTAATATCCACTTTTAAAACAGAATGTTCTAAGTGCTTTCCATGCTACACATGTAGGGGTAGTGGAAATCAGCTGAACGAACTCAGGACTCACTCAGCTGAACCCCATATCAATGTGTGGTTTTGATTATTACACATTTAAAAATTGATTTTATTATCAGTCACATGTATTGATGTGTTGCTTAATTTATATACCCATAATGGGCTGTTGGCTAATAATGGGAAGCTTAGGGAACACCGATTTGATGGACACAGTCATTTTATAAATGTACCTAACATGCTCTCTGCTAGATATGAAAGTTATATTCAACCCTAAACCCCACTCATCAAATTATAAAGTTACATAAAATGGGGCTTCCCTGGTGGTGCAGTGGTTGAGAGTCCGCCTGCCGATGCAGGGGACATGGGCTCGTGCCCCGGTCTGGGAAGATCCCACATGCCGCAGAGCAGCTGGGCCCGTGAGCCATTGCTGCTGAGCCTGTGCGTCCGGAGCCTCTGCTCCGCAACGGGAGAGGCCACAACAGTGAGAGGCCCGCGTACCGCAAAAAAAAAAAAAAAAAAAAAAAAAAAAAAAATATATATATATATATATATATATATATATAATGCACCAATATGTTTCTGGGGCACCAAAAAAAAAAAAAAGTAATGATAAGGTAAAATTTTAGTGATTATAATCCAATTTGGCTTTTCATGTAAGAGGGAAAAGGCTACCCTCTTTCAGCAGCATGTTATTTGTAGAGAAATTCTGCAAACAAAAGCCTGAAACGTTTTCATCACGTAGAGCAAAAATTATAAAAATAAATTAGTACATCCTTTTAATCCTAAAACATACAAACCCCAAAATTTGGGTATTAAAAGTAGATTTTGACTCTTTTTTTGATACTGGGAAATATTTAAATACACTTGGCCCCCCTTCTCCGCCCCCCCAAAAGTATAACATTTTATTTTTTAATTTGTCAACAAAACATGCTTTTCCTTACACAACCAATTTAAAGTAAATTAAACAGCAATGATTGAATGATAAAATGTAGGCAATATTTTCTCATGCATGAATAATGTCAGAGTATATATATATATTCAGAGTATATAATATACTAATCTAAAATAAATATTTTCTACTTAAAATCTATTCTTTATCACATGCTATATAGTGACAGAATTAGTTTTTAAATTCCTAAGGGGTTCAAAAGATTATGTATTACTATAAGAGAGATTTGTAAGTCAAAGATTGGGTAACACTAATCTATCCCAATCTCTTTAGTATGTAAATGAGGAAGCTAGGGCCCATAAAGGTTAAGAAAACAGCCCAAGGTCAAATACCCAGCAACCCACCAAGTTGGGACCCAGGTCTCTTGACTCCAGGTTACAGTCTCCTTCGTCCTCGTTAATATCGCTCTGACTCACAGAATGCTTCACCTTCCCTGGTCTGATGTAGGACCCTCTCCTATAGCTTCTTCCTTGCCTATCCTTGCTGAGTCTCATCATTCAACTTTCCAGGCTGAATCCTGGGGGGTACTTGACGCAGTAGCCCCTGCCAGCCATGGGCTATGTCAGCATCCACCTCTCTCACACCTGCTGACGAATCCTTAAAATTCATGGTTTTGCAAGTTCCAAAGGTGTCCCTTGATTAGAGAGTGACATTTCTGATGAGCTTTCTCAAAGCAATACATTGCAGCCAAAGGGAGATTAAGGGGGAAAAGTACAATTTCAGTTTTGGGCTAAACAGGGATAGAGTAGAGAAGATACAGTCAGTGTGGAAAATATCTGAAGAAAGCAGGATTTTCTCTGGAAGAAAGATGATTTCAGAGTGATTTCTGTGGTATAATGAAAACTACACAGTCCACTCAAATTAAGAAGCACAAAGGGGCTTCCCTGGTGGCGCAGTGGTTGAGAGTCCGCCTGCCGATGCAGGGGACACGGGTTCGTGCCCCGGACCGGGAAGATCCCACATGCCGCGGAGCGGCTAGGCCCGTGAGCTATGGCCGCTGAGCCTGCGCGTCCGGAGCCTGTGCTCCGCAATGGGAGAGGCCACAACAGTGAGAGGCCCGCATACCACAAAAAAAAGAAAAGAAGCACAAATCGCTTTCAGTGCTACAGCATTTGAAGGTTTTCCCATTTATGATATGAGGACACCTAGAGGTGAAAAGTAATAATTATTAATGACGATTCTAGGAGAAGAACGTTTTTCTCATAGAAGGAGGAAGCAAACCTCCTCTTAAAATTTTTTTTCAGAAAGTGCTTGTGACAATGAAAAGAGAAAATGTCCTATTTTATCCTAAAAAGAAAACCGTAATCATGGGAGCATATAAAAGGGGCACAGGAACCAACTGAAATTGCTACCAATGGCCAAAACTGGAAAAATTGGAGAAAAAAATAAAATAAAGTAGTATTGGATTATAACCCAAAACATAAAATAAATATTCATAAGTGTATAATGATATAAATAAATGTATAAATTAATAAATGAGGGAGAAGCGACAAATTTCCATGCAGTAGAATTCCAAATAATGTATTAGATACTCTGCCCTCAAGGATGTGGAGCATAACTCCGTATTCCTTAAGTGTGGGCTGAGTGCAGTGACTTTCTTCCACAGTATGGTAATGGGGGCGGGGCGGGGGGGAGAGAGGAGATAACACTATCTCAGCCAGGTGATCAAGGTCAACATCAATAGTCATAAATCATGTTGATAGTACGTACCCTTGATATAGTATGATGAAAATGGCACTTTACCTCTGTGATCTTCCTCCCCCAAACCCATAACCCCAGTCTAATCAGGAGAAAAACATCAGACAAACTCGTATAGAAGGCCTGCTACAATATACCTGACCTATAATCCTGAAAACTGTCGGGGTCAGCCAAAACGAGGGAAGTCTGAGAAACTGTCACAGCCAAGAGGAGCCTAAGGAGACGTAACAACTAAATCTAATGTAGTATCCTGGATGGGATTCTGGAACAGAAAGAGGACATTAGGTAGAAACTAAAGAACACAAATAAACTATGGACTTTCATTATTACTAAAATTACTAGTAATGTGACATGCTAACAATAGGGCAAACTGTGGGGATATATAGAAACTCTGTACTATTTTAGCAATTTTTCTGTAAATCTAAATCTGTTCTTAAAGTCTAACAAAGAACAGACTTGTGGTTGTCAAGGAATGGGGAGGGATGGATTGGGAGTATGGGGTTAGCAGATGCAAATTATACGTAGAATGGATAAACAACAAGGTCCTACTGTATAGCACAGGGAACTGTACTCAGTATCTTGTGATAAACCATAATGGAAAAGAATATATATGTGTGTGTGTGTATATATATATATGTATAACTGAATCACTTTGCTGTACAGCAGAAATTAACACATCATTATAAATCAACTACACTTAAATTTTTTTTAAAGTCCATTTTTAAAATGTCCTGTTTTACCTTCTTGCCTTCCAGTTAATCACCAGCACAAGCCACACAGGTGATTTAATTAAGAGGAAAGAGGATAGATGAGAAAGAAAAGGCAAGGCTGAGTCCAGGAACAGGGTCACGAAGAAATCAATCCAAGGCCAGAAATGGTTGCAAAGTCAAGGAAAATTTCCTGAGTTCACTTTGTAGTTAGTTTGAGAATATGCTCACAAGGGTCTGGACTGTTTCCTCCAAACCTTCATTCTTGTGATTCAGATCAGCTAATTATATACAAAATATATCATCAGGGATCCCCAGTTAAGAAAAAAATATATTATGCAAAGAGCAATATTTAATTTAGTTTTTTAAAAAGATTGAAAATAAGCTCTGTGTGTCTCTAAAGAAGTAGCTAAAGAATCTATGAAATGTGATTATATTTCAAGACCTATAGGACCCAAATATCTGGTGTAGCAGGTAGTTCAATTTCCCCACTATTAGAAATATGTCAGAAAATTAATATAATAAATATTAAATCTCAGTTAAAACCTAAGATAAAATAAGAAGTAACCTTATTACTCCCCTCTAGGGTAATTTTAAATTATATCTGAACTAATCCTGAAAGAAAGATAGGATCTTTCTTTTAGAGGCTACTGGAGGACCTGGGGAAAAGTACCCTAAGTGTGTGGGGGGGTGTAAGCCTATTTACTGTAGTCAAGGAAAGAAAAGTACGTTATGGGGCACACAAATAATTTATTTGACAAACTTGCCCCTACTCTCAAACGCATTTTCTGGGAGTAATACTGACATGCTGCCTTAAAAGCAAGACTCTTGCAGCAAGCGATTTTAATTTTAAAGGGGAGCCATAGTACAGAGCCCTTCTTTGTAAACCTCATCTGCATTTCCTTAATAGCCAAGGTTTTCACTTCACAGAACCAGATTTTGCATTCTCCAATTATCTCCAGCTTGAAGGTTACAGAGTAATCTAAATGGGGGAGGGGAAAGTTTACTGAAACAGCTGTAAACACAAACTAATCAAAGCAGTATTTGGAGGCCTAAAATCTGGCGGCCCTTTACCCCTTTAGACGATCAACTGCCTCCCAGCAGGGTAGGAACCTACCAATAATTTACATAAGAAATTAGCAACCAGATTTTACATCTGAATGGCACCCCCAGAAGCCCATGGGGTGTTAAGTATCTGCTTATCTAAATTGCCTCTAAAAATAGCTTTACCTTCCTTTAAGTCTTAGGAGTCTTAGGTAAATAGAGGATTTCCCATGAAGAGGAGGTGGTATGCTGAAACAAATCCAGGCACTGTATTGCTCTATTTCACTGTCATTTTCATAAGGAAAAATTCAGGGCTGTTCTGCCTTTGAGAGAGAGGACTCTTAGAACTACCTTAGAATGAGCCAAGCTGGAAGAGCTATGGGCAAACTATAAACTATCAAATTATGAACTAATTAGAAATCAGGCTGGGATGGCCAGAAAACAGCATCGTATGCCACTAAATGGAGGTAAGTGAGTACAATTTAAGTTGTTACATCACCAAAACCATGAAATACTGAAAACATTTTATGTAGGATTTTCTTTTTAAAAGTGTGGTTAAAGCCTTGGTAGAAGAGGAAGTTGAAGATAAATAAAGTGGGATTATCAAAGTATGTTCATTTTAATCTTCTAGAGATAACAGTATACTGGATGAATTTTCAAAATATATGGAAAAGGTAAATATTAAAACACCTGATATCTCTATAATTGTTTTGAGAGTGGAACAGAAAGACGTAGAAAGAGAGATCACTAAAATAAAGTTTCTGAAAGAGTCACATTCTTGCAGGAAGCACCTGGAGCATTGAAAAAGTCCTGAGCTAGGTCTAGGCTTGCCTCTGCCACATACCATCTCAGAGAAGTCATTCAATTGCTGTGAATCTCAGTCTCTTCATCTACAAGATGGGGTGATAATGCTTGTCTTTCTTAATAGACACCTGCTATGAAATCACAGGCAATAATGTGAGTGAAAGCATAATCATTCCTCATTCCTTTCTGTAATTACTGGTTTCCAGCCTTGAGCACCCCATGCAATGATTGGAAACTAGCCAGACAATATTAGAGGAATTGGAAAAAAAAAAAAAAAGGCAACCCACCATCTGTAGTGCAAGACCCTTCGGGGGCAGGTTTTTGTGAATAGGGAATTGGTGGGCTATTTGAATCAGACATTTCTTCATCATCTTCGTCATCTTCCATTTCATTTACTGTTAGATTGTTAGAAAAATCCAGGCTTCCATTTTGAGTGTAGCGGTGTACCAAATCTTTATCCAGATCCTCCACCTTGGGTTTTACATCTGGGTAAGCAAATAAATCATAGCTAACTTAATAAAAATGCTTGTGGGAAAATAACCAAAAGAAAAATTCATAGTTCTGAAAAATATCTGAGGACAGGGAGACTGGCATTGACTAACATTTAACCCATTTATTTCAGATACCCCCAGATTTGGAGATCCCACTTCTATTAAAAGGAGTCTAGAAATGTGTGGGATTGAGAAACTTACCTGCAGATGAGAAAGGATGCTGGTCAGGGTCCAAGTAAAGCTGGGAAAAAATTGGTCGTGGTACCACACTACTACATCTGAGAGAGGCTTCTATGGAGTTGTGGAGAGCTTCTTCAAATCGAGCAGATTTCAGTTGCCCAGCATATGAATTCCCCATGGTCTACACTACCTCCCAAGGAAAAAGAGAAAGGAGAAAATTGATACAATTAGAGGGCCATATGTCTGCAAAGTACACAGATAGCTGATATAAACTATACCCATATATCCTAAGATTGGAACTATATTAACTTTACCTATATTTCTTGAGACAACTTATCAATTTATCTGTTACATCACTTTTGCTTCTTATCTTTAGAATCCAAAGGGGCTTTCAAAAAGCCCCTTTAAGGGATCTTGTATCTGAGGATCAAACCATAATAAGTGCTTTAAGTGAAGGTTCTCCAACTAGTAAATCAAGATTGACCTGTCAGTCGTGAAGCCCAGCATGGTGACAATGGGGCCACACCTTCTTAAACTGGTGGGCTGCCAAAACCCCATAGGAACACTATCAGTGGTTTCAGAGTAAATATCAAATTACTTCTCTCTCTACTAAGATCTTATTACCCTAGGAGGGAAAAAGAGTCTTCTCTGGAAAAAAAAATAAAAGCTTTATGATAATACATTTGACAAATTCCTGAAAGCAAGATTTGAGCCTTTTAAAATTCAAAGAACTTGTTCATGTATTATTAGTATTTATTTAAAAAACAATGTTATTTCTTTTGCTTAGTTTGAATCACAGTCTTATTTGGGACCCTTTAGTAAAGTACAGAACAAGAAGTTTTGAAGCAATCGCCTTTACTTCTCATCACTAGTTACAAAAACTTCCATATATATCAATAATAACTAAACTTATTGGGTGCTAAATGTTGGCTATGCTAACGATTGGTCTGAGGTCCCCAAGACGCTTTCTGGGTTCCATGAGGTCAAAACTCTTTTCAAACTATTATTAGGATATCATTTGCCTTTTTCATTCTCATTCTTTCATACGTTCACAGTGGAATTTTCCAGAGGCTATATGATGTGTGATATTGCAACAGATTGAATGCAGAAGCAGACAGACTACTCTTTTCACTAACTTTTTTTTGGGAAATACAGTTATTTTTCATGTTATTTATGTTGCTATATAATGGGCTTATTGTTAATTTTTTAAATTAATAAATACTTTGAAATTTTCTTAATTCTAATAAATATAATATACATAAACAAAACTCAATCATTTTTAGGAGTATAAAGGGGTTATGAGATGAAAAGTCTGAGAACTGTTGGGCTAGACAGTATACCAAGCACTTCCCCAAAATTAATTTATTTAATCCTCAGTATTCTGAAGTAGGTATGACCTCTTCCCACTTCATAAACGAAAAAACTGAGGCTTGGAGAAGCCAAGTGACTTGCCCACTATCACCCCACTGGTAAAGGTCAGAACCAGGACTCAATATCTAGATGACAAATCTTGCACTCCTAGAGGATGGGCTCAACTTGGGTAAATCCCATTTCAAGAAACACAATTTTGAGAATATCTTAGCTCCACTTTCCCCATCAAGGAGAGGGGTAGATATTAAATTTCATCTGTATCTCCAACTCTGACTGACTCCCTGGAGGACTATTTGAGAGGACCCTGAGCATGTATCAGGCTCAGCAGGTAAAGGGAGCCAAGATCCAGTGGTGATGACCCATGAGCAGAGAAGGGCTGATGCATACCACATCTCAACCCTCCTCTCAGATTTCCTAGATCACACAAAGGAGCTCCATAGGAGATTTTGGTGGCCCTGAACTGCTTCTATATATAGCAAAGGAGGCTTCTTAACATGATTTCTGGTAGCAGTGAATAGTATACAGCGATTCCCATCAGAGGGTCTCAGTTTATCAAAGTTTTGTTGGAGATTCCTATGATTTGGAGGAAAAGCTGTAATCATATTTTGACAACCTTTCTCAAAGTAGGTAATAAGAAACCAAATGCCATGGATTTAAATTACTAGTTCCTCTTCACAAGAAAAAAACATTTTGTAACTATGTGAGGTGATGGATGTTAACTAAACTAATTGTAGTAATAATTTTGTAATATATACACATATCAAATAGTTATGTTGTACGCCTAAAACTAATACACGTTATATAAGTTACATACCAGTAAAACTGGAAAAAATAAATTACTAGGTTCTTTCTTACAATAAGTACATACACAAAAGTATACATATAATACCCAATTCAAAGTTGTAAGTGGCAGAAAATCAACAAAGCCCGTCAAATGAAATTTTCCTGAAATACCAAGTTTTTGCCCAAGCTTCTAAAACCCCACCAGTACAACTATAAACATTTAATTTTTCTAAAGCAATTTATTTTTCAACAGAACCACGCATAATCAAAACAGGGTGCGGGTTGGAAGAGAAATATGCTGTGTCTCTAGTTTATGCATCTAAGTCAAAATTGAATAGCCATTTTACCTTTCTTCCTTGTTGAAGGGAGCAAAATACCAGGAACTAGCACTGTCAACCATGGGATTTTTTATTCGTGGAGAACAATGGAATAACTTCAAAGGTGGACCTTTAGCCTTTCTCCAGAGCACCAAATGCCTAGAAATCTTGCCTCTTCTTCATCTATTACCTGCTCAACAAATTATCTTCCTTTCATCATTGAAAACCTACATTCTCCAAGAGATCTTTTTAGTTGAATAAAGAAGTGCCCAATTATACATGGAAGATTGCTTGATCTCAATCCCTTCAATTTAAGCATAGTTTAAGGAGTAATGTGACAGCTATATCAAATGAATATTGTGCTGATTAAAATATTAAAGTAACATAAACATGGGTGATCCAGTTTCACCACCAGAAAACATACACATAATCCTACAAGAGCATAATCCTGAGCAATACTCAGATGAAGCCAATGGGAAGTACCCATGGAACAGCCTTGGGAGAGTAAAAAGAAGGGGCTGACTATTCTAGATGAAAACATAACTAGGCAGTTTTAAAAATGATAATGATAAGGTGAAGAATGACAGAACTGACCCCAAACTTTTTTGGTGCTGAGTATGGAGTTCTTCACTGACAGTTCAATGCTACCCAAAGATGGGCAGAGTTCAAAGGAAAAAGCTTTTTTAGTGCAGTGTATTCTTAATATCATATGCTGTAATATTTAGGGTCACTGAAATCATTGGCCTTATCCATCTAGATTACCAGCCTTCCTTTCCTCTGAATCTCAAACAGCCCCCAGGGCCTGCAATGACATAGCATCTTACTAAGAGTCCGCGTGAATAAATCTAACTTCAGGTCAGAAAATGGAGAAATACTTTTTAGAATCAGTTGTTAAATGAAATACAAAAAGAACAGACTTGTGAATTCTGTACATATGCAGATATTCTATGTCTCTGGCTGACATTAAGTTTGTGAGACTGCACTGTATTGCTTTTCCATGTTTTCTTTTATTACTGTGAAATTACACAGGGAAAACTATATTAAATGTTTTGTTATAGTACTACAGACCTCTGAGATGCAAATAGGCACTCTTGGGGTATTGAGGAAATCTCTAAGAAAGGGATGGTACCCAATATGAGCTCTTTCTGCACCACTAATTAATTGCTCAACATACAAGTGGAATCAAGTACAAACCACCATGACAGTGTGGTTTGGTGCCTCTCTGCTCTAGCCTTTTCTCTTCTCTACAGAAAGATAGACAAAAGAAGGGCGGAGTAGAGCAGGCAGCTTCTATCACTGGTGGCTTTAGGAATAGGGACTGGAGCCGTAAGGAAAAGAGTAGCTTTGGAAACAGGTGCCTGCTAATGCCTCCATCACCTCTCCTCAACTCTTTTTCTGCTGAAAATGGAAAGGAGAAGCAATACACACTGCAAGAAGCTACAACTTGATCAGTAATGTTTTTATTCCCTTTTTGTCAGTGGTTTCATGGTTAATAATTACTGTATTATTAATGCAGTAACTACTTTTATAGTAGTTATTAAGTACACAGGAAACAAGGAGAAAATTTTCCTTTAACCTAACTCTCCAAAGGCTTTTTTAAAGCGTCAGATCAGATTTCAGAATATATACATATGTATATTCTGATTTCTCAAATGTTCAGTTATATGTGAAGCACATATCACAGTGATAGGCACCTAGCAGGCAGATGATATAGCTGCTGCTGTCATTATTATTCTTACTAGTGATGGTCATAGTGGTGATGGTAGTAGCAGTAATTGTCATCATTGTTATCGTCAAGAAATGTGAAAGGAAACATTCTTTGTTGAACCATTATAATAATAGTAACATGGAGAACTTACTAACTGCCAGGAAAATACTGTTACTGCCCCCATTTTTAGGAGAACCGAGGCCTAGAGAAGTTAAGGAACTTGCCCAAGGTCATACTATGAGAAAAGGCCAAGAGACAGGAGTGGACTCTAATCAGTTTGTCTACAGCAACAGCTGTCTAAGGCTATCTAATCATGTATGCCATTCACCTACAATAATGACCCAACTGGGAAATGGATACTCCATAAAGTACTCCTAAATTGGCAAGCCAAGCCAAGCCAAGCCAAAATAAATAAATTAATTAATTAAAATCAAGGAAGAAGATTTTTGTTTGCTGATTTGTCCTTGTCTACATATATCATGGCTGCAAGACAAGGCTGAAAAGGGAGTTTGAACGTAGGATATGGGATGAATAGACACAAAACCAAGTAACTATTTAAAAAATTGAAACAAAATAAAAACACCACCTCTCCCTTCAATTAAAAAAACCCAAACCTCACTTTAAATGTTAGATGAGAGGTAAAAATGAACAAAGAGTAAATTACTTCACAAAGAATAACTAAATCGCCCCTCGATATCTTCAGGGATTTGGTTATAGGACCCTGGTGGGTACCAAAATCGGCAGATGCTCGAGTCCCATATATTAAAAGGATAGTACACTCGGCCCTCCGAATAGGCAGGTTGATTGAATCTGTGGATGCAGAACCCTTGGATACAGAGGGCTGGCTGTGCACACATACAGGAGAGGAAGCACAGGCCTGCCCCTAGACTCCAAAGCATCAGATCATTTGGCATCATGTCCCCTGACTTTGGGAATTCTCTTGCTGATACCCGTTTTTCCCCATTGTTTTCAACTTTAGAAGATGCAGTCATGTTTCATTAATTCATTATGTGGCAAAGCTAGAAATCAAAAACATTCTTATCAACTCTCTAAAGTATTAGGCATGTTTACATAACTCTTCCTATCTTCCTCCAATCTTTCCCCTTTCTAAAAGAAATTTAATTTTTCTAGTGAAGACAAGAGAAAGTTTCCTAAAGAATGATAAAAAGAAATGAATTTGAGACTGTATCTTCCTTGTCTTTCTTCTCGCATCCGTGTAAAAAGAAGTAGTAGATTTCAGATATTGCCCAATCTATTACTGTTTAAAGTTAACACAATTTAATTTCAATTTCCCTCATTCATCCATGGTAGGACACAATTTAGGTAGGTAGAAGTCACAAGAAAAAGACTACAATATTGATAATATGATATGAATTTACTAGAAATTTCATAAATACATTTCTTCTTGTAAAGATAATATCAATGCAAGCAGAAAAACGTCTAGAAGTACATAAAATAAACTGTTAATATTTATCTATTGGGGTGGAGTTGTTTTTAACTGATCTTTCTATTTCCTTATTGGTATCTTCCAATTTTTAAAGTAGTGAACAATATTATAACAATAAATGAAAAGGAAAATATCATATAGCAACTGAGTTAATCCCAACTCTATGACTATCCCTGAACAAGTAGTTTTAAAAATAGACTTATTACTCAAAAAGACAGTAAGAACAATGGAATTTGCAATGTGCACACCCCCACCCTCTTCCTGGTACTTTAGGCTTCCAGGGGAAATAAAATTCATTCCAGTGTTTAGACCAAGAAACTCCCATTAAGAGTTGGCATTTCTACTACTACCTTCTAGCATAAGACTCCAAAGCATTTTTTGCCAGTTATGATACACTTGTACTGACCCAACCACCTCCCTCAACAAGTTCTTTTGACCAAGTAAAAATATTTTCAAGGTACTGCACTTGGGCTATTAATAAAGGTTGACTTTTAATACCAACTCTCTGGAGAAGGTAAGCATTAATTTTTTTAAAAGTAGTTTTTAAAAGGTTTCATCACAGTTAGTGACTAGTAAGAACAAGATGAACTCTGATTTTTTTTTTTTTTAAATCATGTACAGTTGGCCTTTGGTAGCAGTGGTTTTCTGCACCTAACCATGAAATCAGTCCTCAGTTGGTTAAATCCGAGGATGCAGAAGCCGGCAGATGCGGAGGACCAACTATTCTAGCCATTTTAAGTAAGGGACTTGAGCATCCGTGGATTTTGGTGGATTTGGTGGATTCTGGAACAAATGCCCTGTCGATACCGAGGGAGGGCTGTAGGGTGTAAAAGAAAAAGAACTGAATCTAAGACACTAGGGTTGCCTGGTTTTAATAGCAAATTAGGTTATGGAGCAGGTAGATGGGAATATATAGTTTTTAGAAGGTTTCAAATTTGTAGTTCCAAGCTTTGTCTACTGAAAAGTCCCAGAAGCAATGACAATTCAATAAACAATAAGCACTTCCTAGTACTCTGTGGTTTCCTACTAGCATGCTCACTGAAAAGAATCAAGTCTCCCTGAAGGCTCCAATTCCAGGTCTGGGGCAGGAAATACCACATTTGGAACTACACATTATGTGGTTGGTTGAATCCGTGGTTACCAAGGACTGACTATGGGAGTTGAGCATCTGCGGATTTTGGTATCTGCGGCAGGTCATGGAACCAACCCCCCCAGTGGATACTGTGGGACAACTGTACACACTATGATCCTTGAACATCTTGTGCCAGAAAGCAAAGGAGCTATCAGAGACTAATTGGTCATGTCAAAAGACATAGGAATCAACATGAAGGGTTCCCACGGGCCAAAGATGAGAGAAATTGAACATAAAAGAGAATAAATGCAATGGACTGAAGCACATTTAAAATATAAAAATGTGCAAATTAATTTTGCCTCTCAAGTAGAAAAGAGAACTCCTCTTGGGAAAAAAAAACCAAACAAAGCACCTGATTTCATGCTACTAAAAGGAAAAGGAAAGAGTGAAACATTTATCCTGCTCTTCCTATACTCTGAAGAATCCAAACAGCCCCGGTTCTTGAGAGTTTTTATTTTTTTGATGAAGAATTCCAATTAATAAATGTAGAAAGAATGACAGAATTTTAAAATGATCACTTCGCAGCCCTTAATGCAAAATTCATTTAGGCAATGAGAATAGGTGAAACCATTAGATAAAAGGTTGATGCGGAGGGGTCTGTCACCTCCTGATCAAGTTTAGCGTCACTAAAAGTGAGGCAATGAGACACCGTGTGCCTCCCCATGGGAGACAATATGAAGCACGCACACTACCTAGGACGTATTCCTGCCAAAGGGTGTAAGGAATGTAGTCAAACTCTAGAGCTAACTTCCATTTATAGGATGGAGGACCAAGTTAAATGAAACCAAGTGGAAACAAGCAGATTCAGAAAGAGGGACAGGTAGACAGAGCAACTGATCCAGTTTCTGCAAGGAGACAAGGTTATCTAGTTTGTAGGTGATGGAACTAGAATTCGAATTTAGACTCAAAAGCCCATGTTTTTATTTTCCCCCACTAAACCAAGCTATTTGAAATAGAAAAAAAGGTGAGAGTGAAAATGATACATTCTGTTTGTGTGTGTGTGTATGTGTGTGTAGTTGTCTTCGGTTTGATTTTTTTTTTAAGGCACAATTTATTGACTGTGCCAGGCATAGTACTAAACAGACAACTTCGTATAACTTGTCAGTGGTTTGTTATCTTTTTCGCTATAGATGTTGTCACCCACTTTCCAAAGTTTAACGATCATCCACCCAGGCAGGCAGCATTTATAGAAATCCCACTACTGAAGTGGTTAAGCACACAGGCTCTGGAGTCACACGACCTTAAGTCAAATCCTGCACCTACTACCCTGCATGATATTGGGCAAGTTACTTAATCTCTCATCTGTAAAATGGGGTGGTACAATCAACATCATAGGTTTTTGTGAGAATACATGAGAAGTTATACACATATAATATTTTTAGAATAGTGCCTGGTACAAAATAAATGTGCAGAAAATGTTAGAAGTAATACGTGGGGTTTTTTTTAAGCTTGTGCTACATCGAGGATACTAAGAAAAGTTGAGGCACCTCCTTGTATGTGTTGGGCACAGCAGTAGATTTGGGGGCACTGTTCCGGGAACGAATGACCAGCAATGTAAAAATTCCAAAAGCTGGTATTTGGTGGTATATACAATTCACTTATTAAGAAATTTTACAATCATACATACAAATCATTATTGTCCCTTGTAGCTATCAGATTCTTTGACTTCAAACAAGTTGCTTGTTACAGGCATTACTGCTTACATGTCCTTTCTGTGTCAAAAATATTCACTGATGAGAGTGATAATGTGTAACTGCTAGAGCAAGAAATCAAACATGGCTCTTTCAAGTTCTCAAAGAGTCTATAATTCAAAATTAAAAACAAGCGTTTATTCACAGTTCTCTCTTTTGTGCTTTTTGCATTTTATTTATTCTTTTAAATTGATATTTGTTGCTCTTAATTAAAATTAGTTGGGTCTAGTATTTGACTCCCCCATTAAATTGCAATCACCTGGGGGAAAATATTGTGTTTACAGCTGGAGTTGAGTTTAAAAAAAAGAATACATTGAGCTTTTTTGTGTCTTATCCAATTATACATTAAACAGGTTTGAAGAGATACTATCTCTTCCCAAGCACATTCCAAAAAAAGCACAAAATTAATGATGCATTCAAAACAAAAGTGTTCTATTTCATTTTTATTCATCCTACTTGCTGAAAATCTTTAGAAAATGCAAACAGATTAAAACACAAAGTTTCCAACCTTTTTTAATAGTTCTGTACATTTAAATCTAGGTGACTTTCTTTTGACAGTTTCTGAAGCCAAAAGTATTTTAAGTACTGAAATAAAAACCTAGCCCTAGTAACTTTATTCTAAAATTAACTGTTTTTACCAATATACTTACAGATATGCAATACGTCTTAAATTGCCATAGAAATAATTACTGTCATATATGAACTAATTTCATAATGCTTATGTAAAAACTGTCAAAATTAAAAGATAAAGGACAATGCTATTTATCCTTTGTGACAAGGAGTTACGTGTTACTACTGGAAATTTTACTTTCTTCCTTGAAATACCAGAAATTCTTCTGTAAAATAAACACATCTCATCAAGACTCTCTGGAACTAGTATAATTACCAGAGGCAATCGCTGTGTTAGATCAAAGAAGCAAAACAATAATAGGCAACGTGTGACCTCTACCATGTCACCAGAGACCAATTTTTCAACAGGGAGAAGAGTCAATAATCCAGAACAGAAAACATTAAATAACCAGAAATGCTTCCAAAGTGTGGCTTACCACATCCATCAAGGCTGCCACACTCAGAGAGTTAGGAGTCTCTATGGTTTCCAAGAGAACAAACTTCTGGGGATTTATCACAACAATCATTAAAATCTGCATAAAGCACCAGAGGCAAAAACCAATTTCCCAAATGCAGAGTAGAATTTCAAAAGATACTACAATTATTTTCCAAATTTCATAGGATGCTTTAACAAGTATAAAGGGAAGAACACAGATGATTAAATATTTTGCATGTAACATTCACCTAATTTTTCTTATTTACCTATCCCCACTTAATTTTCCTAAGAAATTGTTTGGAAATCAGGCTATGAACATTAACCAGATAAATATAATTAGTAAGAACACATTAAAGACTTCTGCAGGTTTTTTGTTTTGTTTTCGTAATAATAAAACAAAACAGGGCTTTGGTTTCCTTTGTAATATATGTAGTTGACTAATAAGAATTATAAGGGTGCAAAGAGGCGTAAAGAAATTCCCACTCTCAGTAATTACAGTCAAATAGAAATACATTTAAAATTGACTTTTAAAAAGCACCACGAATAAAACTGTGCCTTGGAATCAGCAAAATCTGACTGATTTTCTTAGCTGCTACTGCTGTCTTCTTTCAAAATCAGATGTGAGTTAGGGACTGAACACACGTATCTGAATTATTTAACCTGCAAACACCTATTCAGCTGGTAATTCAGATAGTAAAAGAGGTGCTTAGCTTAAAAGGAAAAGCACTGGAAATTCAAAGCAACTGTGAACATTCTGGTCTTATAGGGATGTGTTACTCCTGCTGCCTTCAGCTTTCCACTTGGTCATCTGCTCCTGACTTTCCATCTTCTTATCTTATTAACATTGCTAATTGTATTTGTCAGTTTTGCCACAATTTCAGTGCTACTTAAACAGCTGTGGGTTTTCTTTAGGCAATTATCAGTCACTACACTTAGGTTTCTAAATTAGTTGTTGAAAGGCACTTTAACCTTGAAAAAATAGACACAGAGCACACTGCACCATTAAGCCTTACATGTATGTACATGTGGCTTTAAAATGAATAATTATTTAAAAGGATTTTAAAAATCACACACACAAGTAATTCAAACTTATTGTAAAGTTATACATTAGCAAGAAAATGCTTAACAAAGCCTATTTTATACTACTCATCATTTTATCTTTTCCTCTTTACTATACATATTGTAATACACACATTCTATGTCTAGGTACATGTATATAGTATATAAACTGGGCCATCAAAGTACTGCCAAATTCCTCTACCTTTTACTACCTATCTGCCAGGTGGCAACACCCTTCGAAAGTCTCCACAATCATGTAAGTGGTATCTTGAAGTCATGGGCTGCATGGCAAAGAGTTCTTAACCACATGCAGATTGCTACACTTTCTCCATTTCCTTTCAAAGAGAAAATTATTTATTCTATTTGTTTTTCTTATTCTCTATTCTTGACTCTGACATTGTTTTTCTTCTAACTACTACAAAATGCACAAGAAACACAGTCAGGGAGAAACCCAAATTTTAAAGTTATTCATCAACTGATACCCATTTCTATGAAATACAACTAAATTAAAAAAACAAAACTTCTGTAATCCAAAAATAAATGGCACATGAAGTGCCATGTATTCCCTTTGTATGTTAAAATAAAGTCAAAGAACTTTTTAGAGTTAAGTTTTGGAGTTTTTAAAGGTTTATAATATCCTGCTTTGGGGTCAGTCAACAGCTTGTTAGAATAATTTTAAAATTAATGTAAGCTCATTCCTTACCCACCTCCCCTCCCCACCCCAAGACAGGCCACTTTCTGCTCCAAGGAAAGAAAAAAGTGGTATTTCAACAGTGTAAAATTCTTCACTGAGAGACAAACATTAAAATGATAAACATTTTGGAAAGCAAAGTACACTTCAAACCCTAACTGTTCTTTCAGACCTATATTGACTCTTATAGTAGTTGCCAACATTTGGTAAGGATTATCCTTCCATTAGACAAAAGCAAGCATTCCTTAGATAAATCAGGAGTTTTTGCCATGAGACTCATAAAACCTTTTCACAACACAGATTTTCAAGAGAATCCTTTAAGGTTTTAGGAGGCTGCTCCTTTTACTCAGTAACAAAATACACCCCATGGTGTCTCACTGACCCCACTCAGCTGTCCTTTGACCTCTTCAATTGTTGAAGCCTAACTCCAGGGCCGGCAGAATTTGCCTCCCATATCAAAAAGGCAATGTTGCTTCCTCCTAGCACCTGGTGTAACAAAACGCAACAGTTCTCCCTCTCTCTGTCTCCTCTGCTCCTTCTCAGACCATTTTCCAGATGTTCCAGGCCCAAATGTTAAGCCAATACTAGGTTTCAGGATCTGCGTGGTCACCATGAAGGAACAAACAGGGACCCGGCTAAAGTGGCAATGACCCTCTTGTTCTTTTTGGCCTCAAAAGGATACGATGGGTCATAAAAGAGGAAAAGATCTTTGGCCTCTTTTGGAAATGCCAGGCTATTGAAGCACGTTTTAACTTCCAAAAGGAGGGAGCCAGTCTTGGGTTATGCCCTGAACAGACAAGAGTTACCTAAACAGTATCCCTAAATTCTCAATTCTAAGCACACTTTTGATTTTCTTTGACATAGGAGGGAAAAAAGGACAGTATCACCTTTTTTTCTTTTCTAAATTAAAAGGCTTCCAAAAATAGAAAAAGAAAACTTTTATAAAACTTTTAAAACATACATCTCAGGATACTATTATATGATAAAAAGTTTAAATATATGTGGTCACTAGATATGGTTTGGGTTTTTCTGCAGAGGCCAATAATCTAGATGTTTCTCTTGTTAGACAACTTGAAAGATAAAACCACAATCAACAAAGAAGAATCGAGAACTGAACTCTTATTGTCTTAATTTAGGTATACAGGAAATATAACACAGAGGCTGTTGTAAGAAAAAAAACCTTAGAGCTGAGAAAGTGTTTTGTTTTGGGTGTTTTTTTTGTTTTTGTTTTTTGGTGGAGAGGATGGGGGAGGGGAGAGGAAAGCAGGGAGGAGAGGAAACAGAAGGAGAGGAGCTCTTAGAAATATCTGCTTCATCAGTTTAAGTATCAAAGACAGTAGCTTTATCTAAATTCTAAATATATTCCAAAAAAATTTGATCTTAAAAAATTTGGAAGGGGGCATATTATAATTGTACAATACCTTGGTTTATTTATTAACATTTTTGAATCACGTTCATGATTAAGTTGGGCTGTCAACACTTCAGGGAGCCTGTTGCCTAGATTTTACTTGTTTAAAGCTTTTTTGTACCTGCAAAAACATAAAAAATAATATATATGTAAAGACATGAGTTAATTTCCAAATGCATTATATTCCATAATACGGTAATTTAAATATTTACAATTCTACAAAAATTCCAATTAGAAATGGATTATCAAACTCTTACACAACTCCATATGTCATAAATGGCAAATATAGATATTCCTCCTTCTTTGTATACTCAAAAAGAATTTCTTTTCTGAAGAGTTCCCCCTACTAAATGTAAGTTGAATAAATCTGTTAAGTCTGCATTTTGGACAGGTGTTACCATAATGCTTAAAGCCCAGAGACTATTTTTATTTTCAGAAATGAAATTAGTGAAAGGTAATTTCCTTACCCTAAGGAGTTTGAGTTTTATAATCTCTGGTGCTTGACCAAAATTTACCTTCCCAAAGAAGTATCAAAAATTTAAAACATAACTATATTGATTAAAATTATTTTTCTACTTTTTGAAATGAATGCTTTAATAATTTCCAAGGAAGAAAGCCTGCAAGAATAAAAAGAGCTACAGTTTCCTACCCTTTTGAGTAGTGTATTCTTAGAAGAAATTAAATAATTATAATTACATATAACTGGTTGAAAATTACAGTGTGCATATTATTCTCTCTGCTAGATTATAGTCAATATAAACTATTGCATGGAAAAAATAGAAAATACAGTCATAAGGCATCAAGTGAAATAAGAACTATTTGTCATTGTTTTTTACATAACTTAGAAGTGTTTCTATTTTGTTACTGTGTCTAAAAAGAAAAGAGGATTTTCTTAAGAATGTTCTAATTTCAAAATGCATATTTATGGCACTAAAACATTTAAAGTAATATTAATGTATATTTCTTAAAAAAAGCTTTCATTTTATTCTCCTTTTATGCCAACTTGAAAGAGAGGAAAGAACCATTTTAGATTTTGAAATAAAAATATCTTACCTCTCTTACTGTCAGAAGAACGTCTTCAGGCAAAAGAACAATTAAAAATTCAAGTCGCAGATTTTCAATCTCATGTATTTTGCACCCACCCACCCACAAATAGACATCTTTCTGTAAGTCAGGAGTCTTGCTCCCTCCATCCGAACCCAAGATTACCCCATATGGTCAGCAAGGTCAAACTGCATTACTGCCAATGAAACTATATGACTCCACAAGGACCTTAATGATTTTAAAAAAAGGTCAGTAATCCAATTCCAATTGCTTCAGAGTCTAAAATTGCTAATTTTTGGCCACGTGCTGCACACTTCACCTGCTAGTAATGACATTTTTGTATTTTCTTCTAATTACACTCAAAGCTAAGACCTTTGGCCCCGGGCCACAGACCCCTACTCAGGCTGCACACATTCTCTTAAACGACCTGATCCTTTGTTGTCACTCTTACTCTTTCATCTATTATTTACACCCATAGAGAAGGAAGATACTCCACCATTTGTATAGCTTAGAGCTTCTAATCATCTTAATTTCTTTGCCTTTCAACCTATGGTCTTTTTCATAGACGAATGCCAAAAAGTTGACAAAATCATTTTTTTCAACCGCATACACACACCACCTTCCCCTGTCTTACTCCCCGGCCAACCTCCTTCCTGTTCCTTCTCTACCACAGAAGGGACTTTGTATCAGCTGGGATTCACAAATTTTGACGTTCACCAACAAAATGAATTTCTAAATATAATACAAAATCTCCGCCTTGCTCTCACAGATCGATAACGATTGTATTTCTCTCATCAAAGAGCCTATTAAATTAAGTGGAAGGTTACTTAAAATTACTTAATGTCTGCCCCCCAGCCTCCCTAAGGCATAAGCATAGAATTTTCAGAATTCCACTGCAAAAATATCAAAGAAACTTCAGTAAACAGTAAGGATGTTAGTTATGTAGCTGAAACTTTTCAAACGTTTTATTATCTACAGATGCTCAAATGCTTACAAGAAAAGAAAAAAAAAGAAAAGAGGAAGGAAAGCATAACAAAAAATACATAAAGAATATTTATCTGTAATATATTACAGATAAAAGAATTTGTAGATCTTTACCACATTTTAAAAGACTAGTTCTCCAAATAGCAAAATCCTTACATAAAACATTCTATATCTTTGTAATTTCCCAACACTTTTCCCACACTTAAAAAAAAAAAAAAAAGTCCAGACACATTTTGAAAATCCAAAGCACAGAATTGTTTACCATGATGCAGATGTCCCCTTCAGATCACAGCAGCCACCCCAAGACTCTGATTTCCAAGATGTTTATAAAAGGACATATGATCCATCTTTGCTCTCTCTTCCTCTATTGCTCAGCTTACTCTTGATTTCTAACAGTATTTCCTTGTTGTCTGTCCTCTCTGCAGACCCTGAAACCCCTTGTCTTTTCTTATTTTCACCATTTGCTTCAACCAGCAGTTCACTGGAGACCCATCCATCTTGTAATGCCTAAAGTGACAGATGCTCTCAGGAACCACCACACTGCTGAGTGAACAAAAGATAACATCACCTCTAGGAACTCCAGAGAGAAATACAACTGTAACCTTAAGACAGGGGCTGACTTGACAGACATTGGACCATAAACCTCTTCTAAGCAAAAAAGAAAACAATTGCCACACACACAAAAAAATCTGACACAATCAAAGGCAGAAAAGAGTGATTATTTGTGGATTGCCTTTTCACTCTGCAGCTCACTTTTCCCCCCTCAACGCTTTTATATTGGGGCAATTCACTTGCCAAGGGGCAAGAGAAGGTCTTGGGGAAAAAAGCCTTCCTCAAGTATCTTCTTTCATTCAACAATATTCAAAGTGAAATTCATTTACATGTGTGTTTCAGTAAATCTAAGGCTTATGATACAGCATCCTTAAGGCTGACCCATCTCGTTTGCATAAAGCAATATCTAGACTCAGAAATGCTGGCTCAGTTCTGCCGCTGTGAAAGGCATATGCATACTTTGCAAATTAAAAACACGTTAGAAATTAAAAAGCAATACATAACACAATGTCAACAATATGTGTAGCTCATAAAAGAAGCTCATCATTCATTCATCAGACAACCTCCAACTTGGGTTAAAGAGACGGTTAACAAGAGGATTCTGGGAAGGACTACAGCTCTCTTTTTTAACAAAGAAAAGGTCATATTAACATCTCCCAGCAACAAACTAATGACATGGGTGCTATAGATGCAGGGGACTCTGCTTGATGTCATCTAGGTTTTTTTGGGTTTTGGTTTTCTTTTTTTTAAGTATCTTACTTAAAATCTTCATGTAACTAAAGACAAATTTAAACTCTAACATTTAAATTTAATTTTAAATTAACTCTAACATTTAAATACAGTGAAGGGAAATTTTAGAAGAACAGAAAAACAACAACTGATTTGGAGGGCAATTAAGAACATTGTGATCAATGTCAATTATGAGGATTAACAACCCGTTTTTATAACAGATATCAAGGAACACAGAACTCTGCTGCAGCTAAATTCATCATCATTTTCAAACAGGGTAAATGATACAAATATCTTTGTTAAATCTAAAATAAAGAGTCAAGTGCTCAAGAAAAGTTCTGTCAACCTTATTTCTAAGAAGAAATGTCAGCATTTACAATGGCATTTCTTTAGTACAAATATTTTAATTTTTCTTTAAAATTTTTGCACAAAAAACCTTTAAGTTACACTTATTTTTCTTTGGAGTCACTAATGACTCTTCTCATCCCTATTTTACTAAAAAAAATATAAAATTTAAAAGATACTTTATCTTATCTCTTGCATTTGGATTATTTGTTGGGTAAAAGAAAAATTTTCAACTTGATAAATCAACATATCTTTTTCTTAAACATTGTTTTATGTTTCCTTTATTTCCTCAAACTCTTCAGTGTATCTGCACAAATAAGATAATACAAATATTTCACAATCTCAGAATTTTCTGATTTTTATTTTAATACTGGCAAAACATAATGCATATAAAATAATTAAATGAATATATACAATTAGGTACCTCAATGGGGAAAAGATTAAGTAATTACAGACTGCTTATCAATATATAAAGGACTTGTTCTAATATGGACTTGATCTTTAACTAGACAACTTTGTTTAATACATATTGACCTTAGGTAATCCCCCCAAAACTGCTGGTCCAAAAGCACCACATGGTTCAACACTCTCAAACTTTGGCATTAATATCAAGAGAGAGACGTGACCTTGAAATGACAGTTCCATTGCAGAAACTCAAAAAAAGACCCAATTAAAAGATCTACTTTAAACACAATAGGATCAATATTGCATGCAGGAAAAGTACACCCCTGTGGAAAGTTCTTTTTGTCTGACTGATCAAAAACAAAACAAAACTTTTCTTTTTTCAGGGCCACCTCCAGACCACAGTCAGTGCCAGAAATCCACACAGGAAAAAAATCCATCAAAATGAAACCCTAAAAGGGTTTACCCTTCACCATCCTATTTGCACTTCAAAACCCTGTAAGGCCTTCAGTTAAAGCCCAGGGCTGAACCATTTCAATAATAAGAGAGGTGGCCAGCAGTAATTTATCTCCCATTTGGCCTCTGGACAGAGCTGTAATGTCTAGGAAGCTTCCCTTCCCTGACTCGAACCCTCCCCCAAGTCTCAACCTTCATTTGTGCAGCTTTGGATCTGCAATACCTTATAAACAACTCATATGCCCCTTCCAATCAGATGCAAGAACAGTTTGTAACTCAAGATTTGAGTACATTTTCTTGGCAATGCTTTCACAAAATGGAATGCTGCTGAGGTAATCAGAGCATTGAAAATACCAGGTTAAATTTCAGGTTCTCTTTGTTGTAATAAGTTGGAGAAGAAAGAAACTTCCTTAACTTCAGCCTTTTTCTTCTCACACATGTTGATTGTTGTCAGAACTTCTTCAACTTTTTCCAATTTATACCTTGATATCCTTTACATTTTGGGCTACATCAGCCAACTTCCTGCAGTGATGTTCATGTAAATTTAAATCCTTGCATTGTAAAATATCTTAACAAATCCAAAAAAGTGGAGATTTCACAGGTCACAGACTCCTGGGTCAAAAAGACCTTAAAAACAGATATCAGACCACTATGACTCAACTGATTTATTCTACATTTGTTATCAAATTTGAACAGTAACTGTCATCACACGCACTCACCCAATTTTCCTCCAGTAAGATAAACACCAAACAATGTCAACAGTTATTTAAATTGAAATATAGGTCCCAGAAGTTATCATATGGGAAACAGTGAAGTTATTCCTTAAAAATGGAGAACATTTTGTCACTAGGCATGAATTTTCTATTTTAAAATTATGTTCATATGCTTACTAGTATACAAAGAAGATGAAAAATATATGCACCCTTTCCCCTACCTGTTCATTGTTTTCTGTTTTCATTTCAATGACAGGAGTTTGTTTTTCTAATTGATTCTGATAAATTCCATCTGAATGCCACATTAACAACTTGCCCTAAATGATTCCACTATAGTGATTCTGGTTTTATAAGATGAAAACTTTCAAGTTATTTCATCAACTTTATAAATTTAGAGACTCCACAGGCAAATATAAAAGCATTTCATTTAAACCTAATATCAGTTAAGAGCAGTTTAAAAGAATAAAATTAAATATATGACTGATAGTTAAAAATACAAGAAACAGATTTTTGTTAATTAAAAGAAAAGAATTATTTATGTTTTGGTGATATTTATCAATAAAAAATATTTTCTTCCATTAAAAAGGTACAACTAACTATCCTTACATCTTGTTAGCAAATATTTTTCATTTTCAGAGCTCCAAATACCACAAATTCTAAAAAAACCAACTCTCACAGCCAATGACTTTACTGCATGCTACCAGGTCAATGAATCTCAGATTTGTGCATGAGATAACATAAAAATTCAAACTGCATATATAAACCAAGAAAAATAGATACCTGAAAAAACCTACAGGACATGAATTTTTATATAACTGAAACAAACTTTGTCACTAATAATAATATTCAGGAAAACAAATTTCTTAACCTACCACATGACATTAAAAAAGAAAGCTTTCCTCAGAGAGTCAACAAGAGTAATTGATCCACCACAGAGGAAATATTCAATCTTCATTAAATATTTATTCAGTGCAATAGGTTGTTAAGTCTATTTAGACCTCAAAGAAGAAATAGTTCCTGTCTGGCAGGAATCGGGTCTTGGGAGAATTGAATGGAGATGAGAGGCAGTTCCACAAGTCATGACACTATATTTCAAAATGACAACGCTAAAAACTGGAGGTGTGCTACAAAATGTATGCTACTACTTTGAAATCTGACACAGGGACTTCCCTGGTGGCACAGTGGTTAAGAATCTGTCTGCCAATGCAGGGGACATGGGTTCAAGCCCTGGTCCGGGAAGATCCCACATGCCGCAGAGCAACTAAACCCCTGCGCCACAACTACTGAGCCTGCGCTCTAGAGCCCGCAAGCCACAGCTACTGAGCCCGTGTGGCACAACTACTGAAACCCGCGCACCTAGAGCCTGTGCTCCACAACAAAAGAAACCACCGCAATGAGAAGCCCGTGCACCGCAACAAAGAGTAGCCCCCGCATGCCGCAACTAGAGAAAGCCCGCGCAGCAACAAAGACCCAACACAGCCAAAAATAAATAAATAAATAAGTAAATTTATTTAAAAAAAGAAATCTGATACAAAGAAACTGATACTTTAAGGGAGTATTAATTTTAACAAGTTTCGACTGGGTAAGTGAGCAACTTGATTTCCTATCAATGTAGCACAATAAGATTTGGATGTCCAAGATCTGCAGTTCCCAACCTTCCCATCATAGCCAAGTCACCTGTCTTCTCTGGGCCTGTTTCCATATCCATAAAATGAAGGATAAAAGTAATACATTTCCAGATCAAAAACACTATGGTTGTAATGGGGGAAGGGAAAAGATGATCCCATTCACAATGGCAACAACAAAAAGAACACTCAGGACTCATCTTAATGACGGACCTGTGATAACATTTTTTTAAATTGCCAAAGTTGATTTGGGTGATTTAGCGAAAATTTACACACAGAGAAATATGCTGAGTAGAGAAGCCTAATTGTAAAATTACTTGTTTCTCAAACAAAATAATAAACAACACAATTCCAATCAAAGTAACAGTAGAATTTGGGGAGAACATTATGAAAACATCCATAAATTCATAAGGAAGATTATCAAAGAAAAGATGGGAAAAACATCTTTACAAAAAAGGTTATAAGGGGAGGCGAGTCAAAATAAATGTTAAATTATAACATAAGAGCTTTTGGCCATTAAATCCATGCCATTAAATCCAGTGAATATTTTTTGGTTCTCATCTAACATTCCTTCTGAGTATATTTCTTGAAATTTCCTTTCCTTCCACTGGATTTCACCTTACAACTTTCTGGCTTTCTTCCTTTCCTATGCTGCTTTTCAATTTCCTTTGCACTCCCATATTACACTACCCAGCAATGAAATGTTGGCATTCCACTGAGTGTAGTCTGTGGTAGCCATCTTCCAAGATGGGCCCAATGATTCCCACCTCTTGTGTAATCCACTCCCACATCAAATCAGGGCTGACTTATGTGATCAATAAAATATGGAACAAGTGACAATGTGTGATTTCCAAGGTCATAAAAGACATTGCAGTTTCTGCCTTGACCTCTTGGATCACTTGCTCTAAGACGGGGCAACCACTGTGTTGTAAGGACACCCAAGCAGCTCTCACAGGTCCTCATAGGTAGGAACTGAGGCCTCCTGCCAACAACCAGGACCAACTTCCCTAGTTGCTCTCCTTGCCTCCTCTCTGGCACACTCCAATCACTTCTCTGCATCACAGTGCAAATATAATCATGTCAACTCTTTGCTAAAGACTTTTGAAGTTTTATACTGCTGAGGATAAAAATCAATATTGGAAATGTCCCTGCCTATCTCTCCAGCCTTATCTTGCACTGTTCTCTTCCTAAAGGCGGTGCTCCAGCAACACTGACCAACCTTTAGACACTTATGTTCCTGCTGCCTGTGATACCACCCATCCTTTTACTTTTGCCTACTTAAATCACCTCATCCTTTAGATCCCAACTGAAGCACTGCTTCCATAATCTCCTCAGCCCTTTGCTGAAAGCTCTCATAGAAACTTATTCATCTCCTGCTTAACTTTTAATTCACTTTTGAGCTATATAATTTGATGATCAATTGTTTTAATGTTTGCCTTTCTTCCTAAATTCTAAGCTACACTGAAAGTAGGGACAATGTTTTTGGAGTTTTGCCTATTACTGAAATCACAGCACCTATTGTGGTGTCCCCCTACATAGCAGGCACTCAAAAATATTGTTTGAATAATTTAATAACTTAAAATACAGGGCCGGCACATGAATGAGAAGCTCATTGGTGACAGTCCAAAAAAACCTTATTATCTATAAGGATTATTATATGATAATTGAGCATTATAAAACAATAAAGGGAAGAAGGAATTGTTCATTTAATTATACTGAAGTAATGATCAACAATTTATAAAGTAACAGCTAACAAACAACTTAGAGTAGACACTAAAAATAAATACCAGACAGACAAAAGATTAAATTTAAATATCTATACCTAAATACATTTATATGCCTACCCACATAAGACCAAATAAAAACTAAGAGGAAACAGAATTAAATATTTTTTACACTGATATTTATCATGTACCAAGATTTATTATGGTATCATAGTGAGAATTTAGCTTTCTAAGCCTGGAAATCACAAAGGGTAAGATTGACAGATTTGACTAGTGAACATATCAAACTTCCATATATTTAACATCTAAAACAAATAAAAAGAAAAACTTTTCTAGCTAATGAAAAGAGTTAATGTCTACTATGTATATAATAAAGTAGAACATTAATATCCCCACTCCTGGGCACAACTTACTATTCCATCTATAGGGAAAGAGTTAAGCACGTTATAGTAACAGCAACAACCACTACCATTTACTGAGTACCTACCATGCACCCCATGTACATTGTCTCATTTAACCTCACAAATCCATCCATAAATGGAATTCTATAAAGCTATAAGAAGTATATTTCTGACATAGAACTATGTTCATAATATATGAAATGGAAAATATAAAACAGTAGGTTCCCATTTCTTTTTTTTTTTTTTTTTTTGTGGTACGCGGGCCTATTGTGGCCTCTCCCGTTGCGGAGCACAGGCTCCGGACGCGCAGGCTCAGCGGCCATGGCTCACGGGCCCAGCCGCTCCACGGCATGTGGGATCTTCCCGGACTGGGGCACGAACCTGTGTCCCCTGCATCGGCAGGCGGACTCTCAACCACTGCGCCACCAGGGAAGCCCGGTTCCCATTTCTATGAGGAAAGAAATACATAAGTAACCTATTAAGATAAAGAGCTAACAATATAAATCCAAACAATGTGATGTAAATTTAAGACAACCCTCAGAATGGGAGAAAATATTTGCAAATGAAGCAACTGACAAAGGATTAATCTCCAAAATATACAAGCAGCTCATGCAGCTCAATGTCAAAAAAACAAACAACCCAATCTAAAAATGGGCAGAAGACCTAAATAGACATTTCTCCAAAGAAGACACAGGGAGGGGGAAGGGTAAGCTGGGACGAAGTAAGAGAGTAGCATTGACATATATACACTAGCTATCTGTTTTACATAGCTAGTGGGAAGCAGCTGCATAGCACAGGGAGATCAGCTCCGTGCTTTGTGACCACCAAGAGGGGTGGGATAGGGAGGGTGGGAGGGAGACGCAAGAGGTAGGGGATATGGGGATATATGTATACATATAGCTGATTCACTTTGCTATACAGCAGAAACTAACATAACATTGTAAAGCAATTATACTCCAATAAAGATGTTAAAAAACCCACAAATTTATGTAAAATATATAAATACTGGGTGATGTGTTTATAGAATGTAATTTTTTTCTTCATGCTTATATTTTCCAATTTTCTATAAGAAGTGATTTCAAATTTTATGCATGCTGCAACTTAACTAAGCTCTGTTTTCTTTTATTATTATCAACATCATCACATTACTATCTTCATTGACTTTGAACATTTGATATTTGCAAAATATTGACTTTCTTATTTGACAAGTAATACCTTTCCACATTATAGGTTTATTGTAGGCAAATGGACAGTGACAAAAAACAGTTTTATGAATGTGCACATAGTAAAGACTATAAATAAATACAACTTGTCCTAATACACCATAAGATATCATTTTTACTATCATAAGCCAGTGAATTTGTTAAATTTGCTTGCTTATGTGGAACTTTGAAAAAATTTTCCATGACAATATAGGAAATAGTCCAAAACTGAAAACCCCTAAGATGAAAGACAAAGTTCACAGGAAAAAGTGTCAACTGGGTTTTTTTTTTCCCAGTACAGATGTTTTTAGACTTTCTCCATCCATATCCCAAATTCCCACTCCTAAGCCTTCCTCTACTTCCTATAAATGTTCTACCTTTCTTTAGTCCATACTTGAAAAACATGGGATCTAATCAGTTGTTAATTATTGTCTTTGCTGGTGACTCTTACATCTAAATCATTGGCCATAAAGTCTTTTCTTCTGAGTTGCTGCTCTCCCCTCAACCTCAGTATGACCATTCATTATGTCTAAAATTAATGTCTAAAACAAAACTCATTAAAGTAAAAGCTATTCCTATTTTCCAATTTCATTATTTTCATTTATTCACCTAGAAAGTACTGGGAACTGTGCTAGAAAGGATGATAAAGGCAGTCCCTAATCTGAAAGAGATCCCAATTTAAAGTGAAGACATCTGTACATGCATAAATGTTTAGTAGCAGTAAGAACAAAGTACTATGAAAGCACAGAGAATGCAGCAATTCTGTTTAGAGAAATAAAGAAAATATCAGAGAAGAGATAAGATATGAGTGTCTTTAAAGGATAAAGTAGGAATTCACCAAATAGAATTGGGAGGACCTCCCAGAGCAATATAACAGAATGTCAAAGGCATGGTATATTTTTAAAATACGGAAAAGTTCATTGTTGGAGGGCACTGTGGCAAGAGAAGAAAATTTTAAAAGTAGGTTGGGGCCAGCCTGCAAGGGACCTTATACGCCAAGTTGGGAATTTGAATTTAATCCCAGACGCAGGAGAAAGCTAATGGAAGTTTTCAAAAAAGGAATTAACATAATCGGATTTTTTTTTAAAATAGAAGGTAACTCTGGTGATAGTGCGAAAGTTGGATTAGAGATCAGGAAAGTTGGATTGGAGACCAGATAAAAGGTTCTGCAAGAGTCTAGGAAGTGGTGATGGAGACTGCCCACAATCAGGACAGAAGGAACAGAGAGGAGGGGCCCTTTCAGTAGGCAGTTAGAAATTCGGGACTCAGGAGTGGGGACTGAACAGACAGATCCTGGAGACAGACAGCTGCCATACAGATAACTGAAAGCAGTACTGGTGAGATTTCCTAGGGGCTGTGGCTGTTGAGAAAGCGTGTGGAGTAAGAAGTTCAATGAGGGAAGCCCAGGAAACATCGTCATTTCACTGTCAAGCAAAGGCAGAGGAAAACCCAGCAAAGCAGGTGGAGAAGGAGCAGTAGGAAGGAAACCAGGAACCAACGGGGTTGTGAAAGCCAAGGGACAAAAGGGTTTGGAGAAATGGGAGGTGGTCAACAGTTTCAACAGGTAAGAGAAGTCAAATAGGATCAAGAATGAAAATGTGCCATGGCGTATAGCAATGACTCTTCCAAGAAGTATGGTGAACTAGGATGGAAATAAGTTGGCAGCTATAGGAAAGGTAAAATGGCAGGGGAGAGTAATTAGAAGGAGGGATGCTTGTAGGAGGAGATTCTTCCCTCAAAGAAAAGGGAGAGGTGACCGTACAGAAGAGAGGAGATGATTAGTGGAATAAGGTCCTAAAAGGGATAGAGAAGGGAGAGAGGAACAGGATGGAAGCCACCCATACATGGCAGAACCACAAGACAGGAGCCTGGGTCCCTGATGACAGCAGAGATGCTTTATCAGCCTTAGACAATTACCTCCAAACTTTATGTGGGAAAGAAATAAACTTCTAACTTGCTGTTTAGTGTATCTTGTCATTTGCAGACAAATGTAATCCTAACTGATATAGGAGAGAAGGGTGTTGAAAAAATAAGCAAGCACCTCTCAAAAGCATGAAATAGCACCGTATATACAGAAGACAAGACCAATCTGGCATTACTAGACTACCAAGTGGGGGAGAGGGAGGGGGAGGAAAGGAAGCCATGTTTTTAATCACTTGACCATGTTATCCTTCATGCAATTACATACAATGTATTGAAGGCCCAAGTGTGAGGAGTTGAGACTGGATACTGTAGACAAAAAATAGCCACACAAAAGGGCGTTAAGCAAAGGACTGATATGTTCCACATTTCGGCTTTGAATAGATTCCTCGAGTGTCAGGCTGGAAGCGGATCATGAGAAGGCAAAACAGCATGCTGTGAGAGTGTTGAGAAACCTCTACTATAGTTCTGGGGAGAGATTATGATGCCTGCATGGGTGCAGTGATGGTAGGGTTAATACTTAGGAATTAAACACTTAGGAATTAAATAATTCCTAAGGAATTATTAAGAAATACTTAGGAATTAAATCATTAGGAATTGGTGACTAATGACATAGGCAAGCAAATCAGGATGAAGCTTAGGTCTCTACCTTGCCTTGTTTTTCTCCATCGCCACCGTTAGTGCTTCAGTTCAGGCATGCCACGACCTCATGTATTCACTTAACAAATATTTATTTAGTGCCTTTTACATGTCAGGTCCTGTAGATACAATGGTGAACAAGCTAGAAATGGTCTTTGTCCTTGTAGATCTTAGTTAGGGATACCAGTGCTGAAAGCTTCACAAGTGCTATCTCATTTCATCCTCAGAACACCCTAAGATATTAGTATTATGATTGTCTCCATTTTTCAGGTGAGGTAACCCAGTCTTATAAAGTTTAATCATTTGCTCAAGATCATATGGCTGGGCTTCCCTGGTGGTGCAGTGTTTGAGAGTCCACCTGCCGATGCAGGGGACACGTGTTCGTGCCCCAGTCCGGGAAGATCCCACATGCCGTGGAGCGGCTGGGCCCGTGAGCCATGGCCACTGAGCCTGTGCGTCCAGAGCCTGTGCTCCGCAACAGGAGAGGCCACAACAGTGAGAGGCCCGCATACCGCAAAAAAAATAATGATAATAAAAAAATATATATCACATGGCTAGTCGATAAGTGGTGGTGTCAGGAATCAGACCCAGATCCATCTTACTTCAAAGCCATGTTTTTAATCACTTGACTAGGTTATTTCTCATGCAATTACATACAATGTATTAAACAGTATGACAAGCAATACAATGGTTTGGATCATTGCAGCCTCCTAACTAGGACACTCTTTCAGCCTTGGCATGTTCTGGCCAAAATAGTTTTTCTAAAATGCAAATTGGGGAGGATGATGGTGTCTTCTCTGACTAAGGGCACTCTGAGGAGGAAGATGAGGTTTTGAATGGAAGGTGATGCACTCAGGTCTTAGAAATATTGATTTTGAGATGGCTGTGAAATATCCAAATGGAGGTATCCAGCAGTAATTTGATAGATGAATCTGAAGTTTAGGGGGAATCAGGTTGGAGATAAAGCACTTGGCATCACTAGTTCTTAGAGGTCAGCTGAAGTCAAGGCAATTACTGGGACTCTTTAGGGGCTCCTAGAAGTGAGAGGAGCAGCCTGCTGAGAAAAGGGCAGTTGGGTAGAGGCTAGAAGAGAATGGAGTAGATTTGAAATAATTACTTAAGAAAAAGGAGACAGACTCAGTCTAGGATAGTCAAAGGTATAATTAAGTTGTATTTAGCGTTAGGGAAAACAAATTTATAGGGATATCAATCTGAGCGGTGGGAGGATTTTCTACCATAGCAATCACTAACTCAAGAATAGGAAAACTTGCCAAAATTTCATTATTTTACTAGTTTCTTTCTTTTCTCCCAGGGTGAGTTCCTGAATTGACTTGCGAATGAACACTTGACCTGTCAGGTTCTATTTAAGTCCATCTCCCCTTTGGACTTTGAAATTTTCAAAAAGTTCTTGGAGACTTGGAAAACCTTTTTTAAAAATCGTTTTTATTCCTAGCAACTTGCAAAGCATTGTGTGTATACTTGTTTTATCTCCAGGTTGGACTATAAGGTCTCTAAGGGCAGGAACTGTCTCACGCACAGTATGTCCTCATTAAACGTTTGTGAGATTGGAAAGACTTTAATCTGTAAACCTCAATGTAGAAACTAACCAACTGTCTATTACTATCAAGCAGTGATTTTTAAGTTTTCAGACTTGGAATAAACAGTCTCTCCCTTCAAACTTTCATTCTCTGTTTTTCATCAAGAGGTAATTAGGATGCCTCCACCCTAGTACGTGCCATTTTCTTTGGAGTTTGGGTGGGCCCTGCTAGCAGCTCTTTAGGCTCTGTGACCATGGATGAGTTACTAAGCATTTGGTTTCCTGAATCCTTGTTAGTAAAACTCAAGAGATTGGACCTGATGATTGCTGATGTACCTTCTCATTCTAAAATCCAGAGATTCCACGGCCCCTGGAAGACCTTTAAACCACACCTGAGAACCACTGCCTTATAAAATGCAGTTAAAACAGGGGCTCCATGTTTTACCATCGGAAAATGGGCAAATAAATCTCCCTATAAAACTGGGTTATAATCTACAATGCATATTACTTCTAAAACGAAGACACTGACACTTTATTTTTAATTATTGATTTGACCACTGGTTAAAATATTTTATCAGATGCACATTTGTGTTTCAATGTAGGTTTACCCAAAAATCAAAAAAAAGGGCACTTTGGTAATAAAAAGACGAAAGCTGGAAAAATATGAAACATCATCTTGGATCTCATGTGCACTTTGGTAACACTTTCCTTTCTTTCTTTTTTTTTTTTTCAGATGAGAAATCAAAGAGTGTGACTCAAGATTATAGAAGTACTAAATGGCAAGGCTGGCACTAGAAACCAAGGCTCCTAATCATATACCTTTTTTTTTTTAAACAACCAAATTGGTCAAAAATCCCTGAAAGACAAAAACAGATGAAGCTGAAATGCCAGTTGGTTGAGTTTAAACAGAGGCCCCACTTTGTTCTTTCCAGGTTTGATAATAAACAATTCTAGTGATTAGCATGAAGGGCTAGCAGATGAAACATTCTGACTCCTAAAAAAAAATTTGTATTTTTGCACCACAGTTAGTGAATCAATTGTAAAATTTAAAGTAAACGGAAAACAAGGAGAATTAGCAAACCCAGAACACAATTTTCCTTCACTCTTTTGGAAGACAGATTGAAAAAAACAAAACAAAATCCCCATGGCTCCCTTCATTAGCAGCCAGGGTGGTGAGTCCCTTTGTAAATCCCACATATAAAGGCTCAGGGCTACCTGCAGAGCCTAGGAGTACCAATCACATTAGTGAAGACACCAGATGACCAAAGGAAGCCGTGAGGGTCTGGGAAAGCTAGTAAACAAAAGGCAGCATTCCAAATGAATGCCATTGCTAGAGCCTGCATTGTAAAATGCCTGGATTTAAGAACCCTAAAGCAGATTAGCTTAAGACAACAAAAGATTCAAGTAAGATACAAAGAACTCATTTTGACACATTAAGAAATTGTCTTCATTAGATCATCAGGTACTTAAGAGTAATTATTAAAAAAAAATAATTCCACTTAAATTGCGTTTGAGGCAGTGAGGCCTAGAAGAACAGGGTTCAAAAAATGTTCCTGAATACGTGTTCATGACCAAAATTCAAGAACCAGACACATGGGCCTTTTCCCTTTTACTCTTCCTGACATTTTAAAAGGCTATAATGACTTTAAAATTTGTTGTACACATCATTTCAATTTTACCACTCTACTTACAAGTGCTACTTTAAATACCAACTAGAAAAGCTCAAATCTCTCCAACTGTAAGTGACTTTTCTTCCACATTGTTACCTCATTTACAAAGAAAATACGTAACAGTTTTGGGGTATGAATGGTCAATAAGAAAAGAAGCAAAATATTAGGCCACGGTACAATTTCCTGAATATTTTCCATCACTTTACATGCTTCTTTTGCTTTTGTTGCAAAGTTTAAACTCAGATGCAATTTAGATACTTAAATGTGAAAATGTGGAAGGAAAACTTCCATGTGGAGAAGGCTGAGATTTGTTGGTATTTGTTTTCTTATTGGACAGGGGGGCAATTAAGAAATTATGTTAAATATATTTAATAACTTCCACTATTGTTTGCTATTTTATTCACTAAAGAATCCATATTGCTAAGACTAATAACACTGATGTAAAATAGAAACAATTACTTATTGAAAGTCCTGTAAAAAGACATGGCCACATATGTGTAAGATTAGACAAAATGGCCTTCCACGCAACATTTTCAGGTGTTCAGACCATCAATCAGTCTGAAATTGTATAAATGTATTTAGAGACCCCCTTTATCAGTAGCAGATAAGCAGATGGGCAAAAGTGGTTCTGATAATTTAAACAGTCCTAAACTCCTACAGCCAAAATTGAGATATAATAATGATAACTTTTCCTTGTAAATTTTATTTTTTGAAAATTAACTTCTCATCGTCGGTTTTATTTGGTTATAATAATCAACCCCTCACCAAAACCAAAAACAGCTCAGCTCCCACTTTCCCACTTTCTCTTTGAGAGGTGCTCCCAGTGTTTCATCAGACCCTAATAGGGTCATAAGCAAAGCTGCGCAGACACAGAAGGAAACAGTTTACACCTAATGGGCTGGTATCACCTGAGGCTTTTAGGCCAGGTGAAAACTTTTGACTTCATATGTGTTCAAGTGGAAAAACATTGGAAAAGTTCCATGAGTCTGAATTCCGAAAAGCTTTTTGGCTTCCCCACTCTTCTAGGTTTAAACGTTATGTAATCATCATAATAAAAGTATAGTAAGGTTTAAAATTCTTATAATATTTATACAAATAAATAATCAGCCGACCACCCTTATTTGACAGAGGAAAAGAGAAGTAGGGAGATAAAGGGACTTGTGGTTGAGCCACATTGCAAGTTGGTTGTAGTAGATGAGGACCCTGTCAAGTCAGTGACAGTGTATTTTCTCAGATGGCTCCTTATTTGCTGACTGCATACATGGAGAGTCTCCTTCATATTCTCATCTACGCCTTCCCTCTCTCCTTGATACTCAGGAGGCAGGACCAAGAAGGCCTGACCTGTGCTGCTCCTAAAGCAATAAAGAGAGGCAATGTGGTGAGTGATAAATCTGATTCAAATCATGCTCTGCTATAATACTTTACAATCATGTGGCTTGAGGCTAGTTATCTGCAAAATGGGAATAATATCTCCTACTTCATAGGGTTAAAACAGAGAAGATAATATATGCAAAGCACCTGGCATATATCAGGCATATAATAAGTGTTAATACCCTTCCTTATGTAAATCCCTAACCATAGGAAGAATAATGCTTCAGAGTTCTTTCATGCATCTCTGCATGATCTGTATGATCACCACATTCATAAATAGCCAAATTTATGGATGTCCTCAAATGCATGTCCTCTGACTCCAGAACTAATGTTTTTTTCTATTGTGCTGCTACGTGAGGGGTTGTGCTGGTGGAGACCACATTACATTCCTTTATCATCAGCTCCTGTGGGTGGGATAAGGAGCATGGGCTGAACTGAGAGAGATCTTGGAAGCAAGCAAAGGAAGTAAAAAGAATACAATCCAACAAACCCATGCCACTTAGGGTAGTTGCCAGAGGGATATACTGCCCTTGAACTTCATCAATAAAGTATCTTTTATTGGTAAAAAAAGGCAATGAGAACAAAAGTAAAACACAATTGTAATGTCCTAGGTTCCAGATCTTTATAAGAACATGATTATTTTAGGTTGGCCAAAGAAAAGCTCATGAAAATAATAGACCTTGCCTAAAATCTTGTCTAGGTCTCAGGTTGAGAAAGATTTCCTAATTGTCATTAGATATAACCAACAACTAAATTAACCAAAAATTTCTAAACAACACCTCAGAACTATACAGGGAACATGGATACACTTTACTTCATTTAATCCTCACAGTAACATTCTAAGATACATATTATATTCATTAAATACAGACTCCGAAAGATTGAGTAATTTGTTTGAGAAAATTTGCAGCCCAGAGATTCAAACCTACAACCTTTAAACCCTATATGTCATGCTCTTCAAGCTAAGTCACACTGTGTTCTCTATAGCAACACAAAAGAATATATGAAATGGCCCAAACTGTTATCAAAATTGTTAATTAAAACTCAAGAGAGAACTAACAAATTTTAGCTGGTTAAACAAGAGCTTACTTACACAAACTGTGAAAATCCCTATTTAGAGAATTCTGAGGTTAGAATGACATCCATAAGGAATTGCTTTAGATTTTAAAACAATTTTAAAAGTTATTCCTGGCTTACTACAGAAGTCAGACTAAAAAAAGGGGGGGGGGATTCCTACCTCACTCTTATATGACTACACAATTAAGTACATTTTGACTCTACTAGTTGCATTTTTTTAAACATCAAATTTTCTAATAAGATAAATTTAAAACAACCCAGAATGACAATTTTTCATCAAGGAATATGATCTTCACTCTCCCTTATAACATTTCATTCTATTACCTACCCTGAGAAAATCTTTGTTGAGAGGTAATACATATGGAACTTCCTAATGGACTCGAGGAATGTGGAGCAATGGCCTAGTTGGAAGGCAAAGTGCTCTTTATTTTTTGATATAAGGTGAAGAAACTATGGGGAATCCTAGGAAGAAAAAGCATGGAGAAAAGGGATCACAGCTACGGATAGAGGCAACCAAGAGCCAAGTGAGGTGGAATGAATCAGTCCTGCTGACCTGGGGGCCCAGAGAGGCTCTGAAGGTCATTCTGCAGGTCAGATGGTGATGGTGGTATAAAGTGCTGAATGAGAAATCAGGAGGCACAGTGAGGAAGAACAGAATGGATGTTCCCTTTTGTTTCAGCAGCTGCTGCAGCATGGGCTATACTTGACCCGAATGTAACAAAATAGAAAACCTAGTTGGATTGACTACTGATTTTCCTGATGAAACCAGTGTGGCCACTGAGACACCCTTTAAGCTCAGAATCCTTTAGATGAGTTTCTCACAAAGTCTAGTTCAAGGACTACAACAGAATCACCTGAAGAACATGTTTACGCTGTACATTCCTTATCTTCTCCCTCAGAGATTTACAAGTCACTGGTTCTAGGGAAGGACAAAGGAATCTGAATTTGAACACCCCAGAAAGCACTGCCAGATTTAGCAAATAGGCAACCCTAACCCCACATGATTCTATGACATTAGAGTTTGAAAACCACTTATTTGAATAAGAAAAGAGATCAAAAGTGTGTATGCCTGTTAAACAGGATGCTTACTTGTAACAGTTAGCCAAATACACTGAAAAGAAAATTTTAAACTTTGCTGCCTGATCTTAGGGCTGGATATTAGACTGCTTTGTGCTTCAATCTCCTCCTTTGGAAAATGGAAACAAACTAGTGATGGTGCCTGCTAAGCCCCTTGCCATTCTATGGTTATGCTCAGAGAAGGTACCTGAGGGCAGAAGAGAGTGAGAAAAGGCCAGTTTGCCAGGACAACAAAAATTCGCCCCAGGGATAATCAGGTCAGGTCCACCCAGCCCACCATTTCTTGGATGCCAGTGGCATTTGACCTTTACCATTTCCGCTCAGGCTGGTCCTAGCAGGGAACAAGAGCATTAAAAATAAAAATTATAAACACTGTTTATCCACTAGGCTTTTAACTATAATACCTAAAAAAAAAAAAAAATCCATCAATTGTAACACTGAAAACAAATAAAAGAATCCCAACAACGTCCTGGGAAGTATTGTTCTCATAAAACTTCATAAACATCATTGGGATAAAATATTATGCTTAGGATCCAAAGGAAAAAACTCAACTCCTCTAGGTTTTGCATTCCACTTTTCCTTCCAAAATAGCTTCTAAGCAAACTTTAGGTAATGACTGGATTCTGCATTAGATGAAGGGTATATTTCTAAAGAACATTGTGGAATGTTCAACTATGAAATAAGAGGCATCAAGTCTGTGGCATTCTGAGGTAAAGGAGGCTGCAAATGATACTCCCATTTCATGGAAAAGTTAAACAGAAAAATTGCAGTATTATTAAATACCAATTATTAAAGTCTTTCATTAGAGAAAGAAAGCCAGAAAGAAGGGGAATCCTCAGAAAGTGGTCCAGGAGCATAGGAGGGTGGAGGTGGGAATAAAAAGACATACTGGGGAGTCTGCAAAAATAAATCTTGACCACCTACAGTATCCTGGTGGTTAGTAAATGCCAGTGTGCCTCAGAAATCATGGTACTGCTGCCTGTGACATCTTGCTAGCCACAGTTGGTGTATGCCATGAAAGGAAACAAATGGAAAAATTAGTCACATTAAGTTGAGCTCATGCACACAAATAAGTATAATCTGACTCAATGTAAGGGGTACCCAGCAGAATTTGTTTGCTTACTTGAGCTTTCTGGCCGTTATCACTGTCCTAAGGTCCTGTCAGTTTACTACTAACAGGTATGTGGGAGCTTGGGTCGAACGTCATCTGATGTCATTCCCAGTGCTGAGGGCTTTATTTTGTTTGTTTCTATATAATGATGTTCTTGGACTGTGAGAGCAGCCAGGGTCTTTCCTTATTATAGTGACACAAGTCACTTTACAGAAGGAAGGAAGACACCTGATTCACACAACGAGGCATGGCAAAGGGAGCATGTGAACTTTGAACAAAAGAGGAAGCTTTCTACCAGATGTGAAGAAGTTAAGTTTATTTTTCCATTTAGCTTGTTTATTTAAGTAAGAAGGAAGGAGACAGTGCCTGCTTCCCACTCCAAACTGCTCATGGAATGACTTCTCTTTTTTTTCTTAATAAATGAACGAAGTTGGCTATTGCAGTTTCCAGAGGGATCTGGAAAGAAGCCAAGTCACTAATGATTACACTTCATCTATAGCTAGTTTAACCTTTGAAACCTGCCAATCTACAGAGAAGATCAAGGGGGGGGGTCAAGGAAGACTTGCCCATCTAGATTCTCTGTTTAGATGGAAAATGATTTATTAACAAAATTATTTTAGGAAATGCAAAGCACATTTTAGAGACTTTATTCAAGGTCTCACAAGAGTCACTTGAACATCTAACAGCTGAGAAACTCTCGAGTCTTAGTCTATTATATTATCCCTTTTAATCATTGTGTACAAGAAGCAGAGTGATAGAGCTTTTACATTTAAAACAAAATATCCAGAGAAAAACATCTTTTGTCCTTGATTCATCTATCTTTTCACAGTAATTTGGTCTGGCACATCATTTGTTTCTAAACTGAAGATCTTCTTGGTATACATGCAAAGACACACGCTATCTTTTTCACAAATTGTTGAAACATTCCTCTTAATGCTGAAGTATGATATGCTACTAATAAATAATATAAAATATGCCACAAAACAATCATTAGTATTTCAATCATGTATTCATTATCAAAAAGGTCAGGCTACAAAATATTAAGTGACCTTCCCTTATTATCTGTTTACATATCCATTTTTTTAAAAGCTGACCTCCTCTCCTTCCCCCATAGTATCCCCTCATCCCACTTCTGGCAGGAAAAAAAAGAACATCATCACTAAGATTAATGGAGCATCAGTAAAGTATTTTAGGTACAAATGACCCACTTTTATGTACTGCCAGAACAACTCAGCAAGGGTTTAGGAAGGAGAAAACCTGAAGTTCTTTTCCATTGAATTTATGCAGCTGGTGGTGCTGAATTGATTGTTCTCCTTTAATGGCAGGGTCAGAAAGACAGAGAGAAACATAACTGGCTATATTTTATTAATTAGTAAACTGTTTTTTTTTCCCTCAAATGTTCTATGTCATTGAGATGAATTATCTCCAGCTTTAATTAAAGCCCTCTCAAAGGTTAACTCATCCTGCTAAAAGAGAGGGCAAGAGTGGCATAACAGAAAGATTTTTCTTTCAGAAAGACAAAACACAAAATATTCTCTTTATAAAGGAAGGAGAAAAGGTATTCCATCTACTCCCCAGATTTCTATTTCTTAGAATTGTTTCTTAAACATATATATTCAAGAAAATCATCACTTTGGTTTATCAGCTTCAAAAACTCAAACTGAAAATAGACTGGTAATACATCAAATTTTAGATCCTGCCTGAAAGTCAAGAATCCCAAATTTTGAACTTAAATCTATTCATCTAAGCATGACTATCAAGTGTGAATTAAAATAAAACTCACTTAGTCTTGGCTATGAACTCTCACAAAGATCTGAATCTGGTCCTACACTTACTACAGTTACTACAAAACTTACAATTACTAACATCAGCTAATATTTAATGCTCAGTTTGAAGATTTTTTTTGCCATGCAATCTAGTAGTTGATTTTTATTTAAAACCATGGTGTAGCTACCATTTTACAGCATTAGTGTTTGGGTCCCAGGAAAGGTAGGGAAGAAGTGTCTACAGTGAGATGGTCACTGCAGATCTATTCTTAAGGCTGGGATATAAAAGCCTGCCACTGGTGATACACATTCACAGAGCCTCTAAAACAATACTTTATACACAGTATCAATATTTGATACAATTAGTAAGTAAACACATGCATATGTGCATGTGTATGCCTGTGTATACATGTGGGTACGTGCATGTGTGTGTACACAGTAATGCCTCCTTCCAGACATCAGACTTCTGGGAATCCTCAACCACTTAGCCTAGAACCAGTCACGTAACCGGAAATAAGAGAAAAATAAAAATTTACAGCAATGTAATGAAAGGAATGTAACTGGTTTGTATTGTAGGTACAGGTGACCCTCAGGTATAAAGTCAAAGAGCAGTTTACCAGCCACATGATGCACAGATTCCAAGGAGAAGTAATAATTTATCTGAAGGGAAGAGACTCCACATCTATTAAAAGTAGACAGTAAAAATAAAAATATGGCTGCTCAGGCTATTTAGTGTAGAGGCAAACAACCCTACACTAAATACTTCAACAGTCACTGAGGACATCATTGTATTTCAGTGCAGCACAACTGTAGGTCTTTATAATCAGGACCCTGAGTAAGTTAATGTGCATTATTTAAAAGACAGAGTATTAAGTAATTATTTTAAGGAAGATCTTTCACTGAAACAATTTTTTTTTAAGTTTAAAGTCTTCAGTTATCTGGAAAATAAAGTTATCTGAAACAATTTTACTATTGTAATATTTTATACAATGTATTTTGTCTCTAACTTTCAAAGGTTTTTCTGAATACTGATTTGTCAGGCTCAGAGAGGTTTCAAGGAAGGTAAATATCTTAAAGAGTATCACTATTTACAAGGAGGTTAAATTATAAAATAAGGAGTTGATTTTTTTAAGGATACCTTTTCAGATTATAGAATTAATTTGCCCCGTTAAAAACTGTGTTTATTAATCTGTTATACAAGTTTTACATTGTACTGCAGGGGCTCTTCTTCTACATTACTATAACAAGATGCCATTCCTAGCTTGTAATAAGTTATCACTTGTACTATTATTATGTTATTTTAAAATCTGACACAAACTCTGGTATTAAGGCCTCTGAAGAGATTTTCATGAGCAACAGGAGGAGGAGTTGCTTAAAGCAGAAATTCCTGATTCATTAATTACTTGTTGAGTATCACAATGTCATGGATGTAATCCAACGGTCCTGGAGGATGCTTGGAAGGCAACAGAATAAGAAGATTTCAGAGTAGCTGAAATCTTTAATTCTCTTTCTTTGAAAATCTTCTGTCACAAGTCAGAAGGATAATGTCTCTTTTCACCCAATGAGAAAGCTGTTCTCACACGAGCATAATTAATCTTCTGACACCATAACAAAGAAATTCCTTAAAAGGATTTCTCCGATTTCCTCTCAAGACAGAAGATTGTCTTTATCCATCATCTGTTCTTCCTGATCCCTTCTTTTTGAATATCCACATCAGCAGAATTGTCCATCAGAAAGGACAGCAGGAGGGAAATCTCTGCATGATTGATAGGGCCCCAATGCTCCACTGGCCTATTTAAGTGTGAGCATCTATTGTTGCAAACTTACTTTACAGCAGTTAAACAAATATAATAGTCACCAATTCAACCATTGTGCAGCTTAGACTTGACTAAAACTAGTTAGTGAAGTTTACTAATGACAAGGCACTGATTTTGAAGCCAGATAAAACTTTGCAGTTAGCCTGATGTCTACTTACAAAAGAGAAAACTCTCAAAGTTATGCAACAGCATACACATATTAGAAAGTGTTATATACTATACTGTATGTAGATGGACATTCCCATTAAAAAACAAGAAAACTCTGATGCTTCTTATCCTAACAGTCACTCAGTACTTCTTACCTACATCATGGTTATCTGGAAAGAACTCCCCCCAAACTGCATGTGTCATCACCCAAGAAAATCAAGTGTGGCAAAGAAAAAAGTGCTACAGAAAACGTCCTTAAATTTTTTTTTCAGACTCATCCCAGTAAAGTTTTTTCAAAGAGAGATGTAGGTATGTCTATGTGTTCTTACTCCCATCTGTGAAAGGAAACCAAAGGCCATTTGAGGCTCCTTGTGAGTACCTGCTACTTCCTTGAGTAGAACTAAGGAACCAAAGTACCATGGGTCAGTTCCAAGTAGAGGAGCAAGGCATCCTGGGCAAAGGCCCTACCAAGGACAATGCAAGCCTGGCTCCACTTACAAAGCGACCTACGTGAAATGGAAACAGATCTAGAAATCTCACTAAGCTGTAAGAGGACACCCAATATCAGCAGCAGAGGTTACGGCATGCTCTGTGTTCTTTATAGATGCTGGCAAGAAAGGCCACTTAAGCCCAGACACCGGGACACACTGACACCATGTGTTCTGTTTGCACCACAGTGACCTTGACTACTCAGTTCTGGACGCACCCTGTGAAAATATTTGTTTATCCTTCCAATCCCCAAACAGTGAGGCCAGCCCATAGGCCAGGGACTCGGCTCATTGGTGCTCACCTGGGCATGGTTAGAAGGACAGGCTGCCACCGCCTGACCCACCATGAGGCTTCTTCTCCAGCTGACCTGCCTCATCCAGCGAAGGACAGCAACTGACAGGTGGCCCAAAGCCAGGACCCACGTGTTCTGCAAAGAGCGGCTTAGTTTCGGTTTTTCTTAAATTATAGGGTTATGTTCAGGACTGGTTATCCTTTTGAAGATCTAGGAAAAAAGAGCTCTATCCAGGATAAAGACCTAGGAAAATCCTTGTGGATAAAGACTCTAAACAACTGGAATATAGAATATAGCCCAGAGTCTGAATGTAGAGAAGCTGGAAGTCAACAGAGAATGAGCTGGTAGTAAAAGTCACCCAGGAGAGAGGGCCAGATCGGAAAGGCAGGCAAGCAGCCCAGAGGGGACTCTGTAACGTTCCCTCACCAGCCAAGGACCCACAAATCTCTCAAGGGCTCACATCACCAACAGCTAGCTCCACTTTGTTGGTCAGTAGTTCTTTGGTGAACAACTTGTCTTTGCAACAAGATTGTGTGTGTTGGAGCGGAGGTTGGGGGGCGGGGAGGGTAGCCAAGAATCAATCCCCATCATTTTTGTTTGCCAATTATATATTGTACAGAATCTTGTCAAGATCAAGAAACACTAACTGGTTAGAATGGAACTTGAGTAATAGGCCATTAGTGGTGCCCAAGGCCAGGTGTGTAGGATGCAGGACCAGGACAGGCAAATCTTCCCATACACTCTGGGTGAAAAAGCAATGAGGTCCTTGAGTTTAAGTCCAAGTTCAAGACAGAGAAAACAAACTAGTGGTTACCAAAGCGTCGAGGGAAGGCACGGGGAAAATCAGGGGTAGAGGATTAAGAGATACAAACTACTATGCATAAAATAAATAAGAAACAAGGATATAGTGTATAGCACAGGGAATTTTAGCCATTATCTTGTAATAACTTTTAATGCAGTATAATCTCTAAGATACTGAATCACTATGTTGTGCACCTGAAACTAAAATAATATTATAAATCAACTATACTTCAATTTTTAAAAGTCCAGGTTCAATAGGAATATCCTCTTTCCTATAATGAACCTTGGAGTTAAATCCTTGATAAGAAAACCTACCAGTGTATATGGGAAATCTCTGTGCCTTCCTCTTAATTTTCCCATGAACCTAAAACTGCTCTAAAAAAATAAAGTCTTAAAAAAAAAGCCCCAAACAAAATAAAACCCACCAGTGTTCACAAAAACTAAAGGGAAAACAAACATTTCATTCTTTTGCCCTTCAGAGATATCTTTGTAAGATGAGGATCAGGTGTAATGTGGTCCATTACAAATATTCAAGACTAATCATGTTCACAGAACTGCCTTTAGATTAAGACATGCATTGACTGAATCCGAGCTCTCCCACTTCCAAAGGTGCACACGATTCAGTCTCTCTTAGCCTTCAGTTACCTCATCTGTAAAGTAGGAATAATAATGGTGTCTATACCTTACAGGGTGTTGTTGTGAGGATTAAATGTAAAACCTGATGCTTGGCAAACACTCAATACAAAACAATGGATTACTTGACATTCTCTGTTGCACTTTTTCTCCCCTCATTCACACAACTCTCTAGGTGGGCACACCCAGCTCTACTTCTGGGAGTTTATCTTCACACATACACACACACACGGGCGCGCACGCGCAATATAGTAATCTTTAGTGCTAAGGAAGGAGCAGACCCAACAGATTGAGCTAAATGGACACTTTGGAGCTGTTGAGAGAAAGGAATGAGGAAATTAGGCAGAACAAGCAAAGAACAGAGCAGGCCAGGGTGACATGGGGGCCAGCAACAATTTCTCAGGATTCTTTTTTTTTTTTTTAAGAATCAATTTTATTTACTTATTTACTTCTGGTTGTGTTGGGTCTTCGTTGCTGCACACAGGCTTTCTCTAGTTGAGTCCAGCAGGGGTTACTCTTTGTTGCGGTGCACAGGCTTCTCATTGTGGTGGCTTTTCTTGTTGCGGAGCACAGGCTCTAGGCGCGCAGGCTTCAGTAGTTGTGGCGCACAGGCTTAGTTGCTCCGTGGCATGTGGGATCTTCCCAGACCAGGGGTCGAACCCATGTCCCCTGCATTGGCAGGCGGATTCTTTAACCACTGCGCCACCAGGGAAGTCCCAATTTCTCAGGATTCTGAACTACTGCAGGCCTGTGTGAGCCTCATTCTGCTTTATCCAGCTCAGCTTCACCACCTGGTTTCCTGGTTATCTTGGCACTGTTTTCAGATTGGGGTCTTACTGAGATACACAAAGCACATTCTGTACTTGTTTTTATTTCCACTCAATTCAATGAATACTTATTTTGTTCCTGTAGTTGCCAAGCATCGTGACAGATGCCGAGGATACACCTGGGAATAAAACAGTACCATCCTGAAGTTCACAGCTCAGGGTGACTGACGTGACAATTACATACAGTATTAGAGAGAACATGCATAGTTTTCGAGAAGCCTGGAGTGAGGGTGGAGGCGGCACATGGTTAGGATTTCAAAGATGAGCAGGAGTTTGCATGACAGAGAAGGGGGGGTTTCACATAAAGGAACTGTGGGGTGAAAGAAGTAGGTGTCACATCGTATGTGTGTCCGAGTCGTGGAGCGCATGAAGGCAAAATGCCAAGAAGTTAAGCTAGAGAGGGAAGCTAGGCCAAGAAAGGCAATTAGGCTTGTAAAGAAAAAACATTTAACTGATACAGGGCGTCCTTAAAGATTGTAGGCAAAAGAGTGACACAGTCAAATTTGTTTTTCAAAACGATAATTCATGGAACCAAATGGAAGACATTAGAATGGGAACAGGAAGAGGAACAGTCAAAAAGTAGAGAGCTTGGTAAGATTAGAATGGTCTGGCAGGAGACAGTTAAGGGCTAACAAGGAGAGTGGAGGTGAGATGTCATTTATTCAAGACTTATGGTAGGATGCTGAATTGATCGGGTTCAGTGCCTTACTGGACACAGAACGTGAGGAGGGGAGAAGCCCTGGATAACTGGGAAGTTTCTAATTTGAGCACTGGGGTAAATATCATGCCATTAATTTGGAGGGGTGGTAAAGGAAGAGTTGCCCTGTTTCTGTGTGTGTCAATTTGTAGAATAACATGCCTGAAGGCCTTTTATTTTTCTTATTTAACATCACACTGCAGATTAATTTATTGATTAGTTTTTGTTTTTGTGTTTTTATGGGTTTAATGTGAATTCAGTTTTTTTAATTTTTAAAATTGTATATATTTGAAACATAACATTGTGTAAATATAAGGTGTACAATATGTTAATTTGATACCTTTATAGACTGTCATATGATTGCCTGGAGGCTTTTTTTTTGCCCTATGTCACTAACACCTGGACTCCCCAGGAGAGAATTTAAGAATAGATTGAAACTTGAGGAAAATAACATTTCTCAATTTGTCATTAATAAGGTATTCCTTTACTTCTACATCCTTTCCAAGGGAATCCTATGACACCCACTATTTATTCTAAGTTTAATGGTTGCCCCAGAAATTCAAAGTTTCATGGTTTATTTTATAAAATGAATGGCTCAATGGGTTTTGTGGCTAGACAAGTCTGTTAGGATGAGACAACTAGGCGAAAAAAGAAAAAAAGAAGAGCAGACATCTGCCAAAAGGCTATACATGCCAAATGGGAAATGAGAGGACGTTTGGAGAAAGAGGAAGAAGGAACAACAGGCCAGTTGATACCTTCATTTTACTGCTAGGGAAGTTTCTAAACTCTGATCATTGCTTAATGATCAGTTTCAGACATTAGAGGTCCAGGCCAAACATGGGTACTTTTCAGAAGGTAGCAGCAGGCTTAGTCTCACATTATAGTTTTATGAGCTACATCAGATTAAAAGATGATTTGTATTAACAATTAACTAAGGTGTTACAAATGTAAACAAAATGAATGACATTTTAATGAAAAGCACTTTGGTTTATTCACTACACTACATGATTACCCAGCACATTCATTTTGATAAAAAGAATACAAAATTACTACTGAGAGTGGGGAAGGATTGTGGACCAGATGTTTGGAGCTCCAGCATTCAGATATCTTGGACCATGAGGTGTCTTTAGGAATGGAAGGCATAGTCGTAGAGCAAGAGATGGAAAGAGACTGGGACCATCTCAGGCCTAGATGATCTCCCCTGGGAGTTCCTAAAAAGTGAGAGAGAAATAAATTCTATTTTATTTAAGCCACTATTTCTTAGCTCTTTTTTGCTCATTGTCAAACCTAATTCCAAACCTTTTAACATTCTTCCTATATTATCTTAGGGGCTTTTTTTTTTTGTTTTGGTTTAGTTTTTGTGTATGTGTGTATAATTTCTCTCACAAAAAAGTAGGTACTATATTGTACACACAGCTCTTTTAAAAATCAATTTATGATGTTACACTAAAAAATAATCTATGACAATCTTTGAAGATTATCATAGAATTCTACCATATGAATGTACCATCATTTATATAATCATTTCTCTGTTTCAGGACATTTAGTAAGTAGTTTTACTTATCAGTGGACTCTCTCAATTTCTTAAGTTTATTGAGGACCAAAAATTATATGGCTATATCTTCACCATAAGCCAGCACAATAAATATTCTCTGCCACATAGTGTTGAGCTGTGTGGCCATTATTTCACTCAATTCAATTTCTGTCTAAGTTGGATTCAAGCACACAAGAGAGGTACAGAGAGAAATGTGGCAGATATTCAGTTATTTAGCCACCAAAGATGAAGAATAGCACATACTGCTGCCAATCTATATAAACTTATGATAATATTTTATCAAAAAGTTTCAGACTAGAAGGTTCACCCCCACAAAAACATTTTCTTTATAAGCTCCTTTATGACAGCTTCCCTAGCCTAACTGGGCAGAAATAGATAAAACTTAGACAGAACTTGTCTACTAATTAGGTGACATTAGGAAGCTCAAAAACTATAAAATTATGTCTAAACTTGACATAAAGATCAATAAGACAAACCCTTACCAATATTTTTATTCAAAATCATTCTCAAATCCCAGTGAGTGTCCTAAGAGTGATGAAAAGTTAGTCTTGTGTATTAAGTCATCAGAATCTACAACTCTTATCATGATGTAGTGACAAGTGCTATTGAGAACTGTAACCCTAGGAGCCCCGAGGAGTCCTCATATGCACCAACTAGCTTCTGTCAGGTATGGTCTCCTTCTAGAGCAGGAACGTGGGCTAATTCCCCTTGCACACATTTTCAATACTAAGAGTTAAAACAAAAATTTTCTTCTGGTTGATTTTTATACAAAAATTGCCAGTTACCTGGCACAAAAACAGAAATATAGATCAATGGAACAGGATAGAAAGCCCAGAGATGAACCCATGCACATATGGTCACTTTATTTTTGATAAAGGAGGCAAGAATATACAAGGAAGAAAAGACAGCCTCTTCAATAAGTGGTGCTGGGTAAACTGGACAGCTACCTGTAAAAGAGTGAAATTAGAACACTCCCTAACACCATACACAAAAATAAACTCAAAATGGATTAAAGACCTAAATGTAAGGCCAGACACTATAAAACTCTTAGAAGAAAACATAGGCAGAACACTCCATGACATAAATCACAGCAAGATCCTTTTTGACGCACCTCCTAGAGAAATGGAAATAAAAACAAAAATAAATGAATGGGACCTAATGAAACTTAAAAGCTTTTGCACAGCAAAGGAGAACATAAACAAGATGAAGAGACAACCCTCAGAACGGGAGAAAATATTTGCAAACAAAGCAACTGACAAAGGACTAATCTCCAAAATTTACAAGCAGCTCGTGCAGCTCCATATCAAAAAAAACAAACAACCCAATGCAAAAATGGGCAGAAGACCTAAACAGACATTTCTCCAAAGAAGGTATACAGATTGCCAACAAACACATGAAAGGATGCTCAACATCACTAATCATTAGAGAAATGCAAATCAAAACTACAATGAGGTATCACCTCACACCAGTCAGAATGGCCATCATCAAAAAATCTACAAACAATAAATGCTGGAGAGGGTGTGGAGAAAAGGGAACCCTCTTGCATTGTTGATGGGAATATAAATTGATACAGCCACTATGCAGGACAGTATAGAGGTTCCTCAAAAAACTAAAAATGGAACCACAATATGTCCCAGCAATCCCACTACTGGGCATATACCCTGAGAAAACCATAATTCAAAAAGAGTCATGTAACACAATGTTCATTGCAGCTCTATTTACAATAGCCAGGACATGGAAGCAACCTAAGTGTCCATCAACAGTTGAATGGATAAAGAAGATGTGGCACATATATACAATGGAATATTACTCAGCCATAAAATAAACGAAATTGAGTTATTTGTAGTGAGGTGGATGGACCCAGAGACTGTCATACAGAGTGAAGTAAGTCAGAAAGAGAAAAACAAATACCGTATGCTAATGCATATATATGGAATCTAAAAAAAAAAAAAGAAAAAAAGGAAAAACAAAGGTTCTGAAGAACCTAGGGGCAGGACAAGAATAAAGACGCAGACGTAGGGAATGGACTTGAGGACACGGGGAGAGGGAAGGGTAAGCTGGGACGAAGTGAGAGAGTGGCATGGACATATATACACTACCAAATGTAAAATAGATAGCTAGTGAGAAGCAGCTGCATAGCACAGGGAGATCAACTAGGTGCTCTGTGACCACCTACAGGGGTGGGATAGGGAGGGTGGGAGGGAGACGCAAGAGGGAGGGGATATGGGGATATATGTATATGTATAGCTGATTCACTTTGCTATAAAGCAGAAACTAACACAACATTGTAAAGCAATTATACTCCAATAAAGATGTTAAAAAAATTGCCAGTTACCTAATATTTCTAGTTACCTGTTATTTTAGCATATGAATAATACCTTTCCTATTTAATCAAAATTTAACTCTCCCCTAGTACACCGTGGAAATAGGGATGCATCTGCACTCAACCTCTCACAAACCAAGTTCTCTAATGCAGCTTTTACTCTTGTCCAGAATAACAGGATAGTATAGTGCTTCTTCAGTTAGGTTCAGTAAACATGAACTGAACGTCTGTGTGCTGAGTGCAGTCATTTCATTAATCAGTGTTTGTAAGAAGCATTAAGTATGTACATATCCAAATTTTCCAACAATTCAAATACAGTAACAACTTCTCTCTCTAGGGGTCACTGACCCAGAATTATCAACTACTGGAAACACAGTCCAGTTTCTAAAAGTAAGCAAACAAGTATACAAACAGACACAACAGACAGCACAAAGTTCACATTCTGAAAGTATCTGCACTTCACTCAAGGGGAGCCACTCAGGCACTCACCCAAATTCGTTTGCTCTCATTTTAGGCACAGTTGGAGGAAATTTGCTTATATGATTCCTAGCTTTTGACAGACTGAAAGGAATGAGATGCCAGGGGCCAGGACAATGACAGTAAAACAAAACAAAACAAAAGTGAAGCTTTAAATCTGACACTGACAATGAAAACAGAAAAATAATTTTCAAAAGGAGACAAGGAGAACTTAGAATACCAACAATCTGGAGACACTTAGATTAGAAGTACATGGTTCTGTCTATAGTTTGGCCCAAAACTAAGATGTTGAAAATAGTCAAAATAATTGATAAAGTTACACTTATTAAGCAATTAATAATCTATAATAACCTTTTGAAAGAGGTGTATAAGATTGTTACTTTTAGGGGCTTCCCTGGTGGCACAGTGGTTACGAATCCGCCTGCCAATGCAGGGGACACGGTTCGAGTCTTGGTCTGGAAAGATCCCTCATGCCGCTGAACAACTAAGCCTGTGCGCCACAACTATTGAGCCTGTGCTCTAGAGCCCGCAAGCCACAACTACTGGAGCCTGCGCGCCTAGAGCCCGTGCTCCGCAACAAGAGAAGCCACTGCAATGAGAAGCCCGTGCACTGCAATGAAGAGTAGCCCCCACTCACTGCAACTAGAGAAAGCCCGTGCTCAGCAACGAAGACCCAACGCAGCCCAACATAAACAACTAAAATAAATAAATTTATTTTAAAAATTGATACTTTTAAAAATCTAAGCATCTCAGAGAATAAATTCTAAAGGTCCTTTACAACAAAAAAATTCTATACAGTCATAGTTCTCTGGAAAAATCAGGAACTCTTTATTTCCCAATGATGTGGGTTATACACTTCTCTTAAAATTAAAAGAAAAAATACGATTTTAGTAGGAAAAGTACGCTCACAGTAATATATAGAGAAAGAATGAAAAGTAACTTTTCTTCCATTTAATACCTCTCCCTAGGGACAACCACTATTATCAGTTTCTTATTTATTCTTCTGAGGGAAGATGGAATATAAATGTAATATAAATACACACATGTACATATATCATATATATATAATGTATGTATTGACACACATGGTAGCATACTATAAACACTCTTGTTGGACATCTTTACATATCAGAATATAAAGTGCTTCCATATCCTTTTTTTCTGGTTGAATAGTATTCCATGATTGATTTAACCAGTTCACTAGCTAGTATCCAATCTTTGGCTATTACCAAGAATGCTGCAATGATTAATTGTATACACAACCATTCCAAACATGTACCTCAGTAGGATAAATTCCTACAAGTGGAATTTCTGTGTATATGCACTTAAAATTTTGATAGATATTGCCAGATTGCTCTTCACAGAAATTATATTAATTTCCACCAACAATGTATGAGAGAGCCTGTTATGGTCACCATACCTTTACCCACAGAATCATAACTTTTAGAACTCTGATTATTCAATTGGAAATTGAACTGAAAAAATAGTGTTATTTCATTGGAAATTGAAATGAAAAAACAAACTGGAAAAACAATAGCTCACTGCAGTTTTAATTTGTATTCCTCTTATTATGAGTGAGTTTAAGCATTCTCTCAAGTTTAAGAACAATTTAAGCTCCTTTCCATGAAATGTGTGTTCATATTCTTTACCCATTTTTCCACTTTTTGTTGGCTGATGTAGAAACACTCTTCACAAATTAAGGAAACTAGCCATTTTGTCTGTCACATGAGTTACAAATACTTTTCCAGTTTATCATTTGTCTTCTGACTTTCAGCTATATTATACAATTTTTATTTCTATACAGTTGAATTTATCAGTCTTTTATTTTCAAACTTGAAAAGTCCCTCCTAACTTAGGTTAAGGGAAAAATTCCCATGTTTACTCCTATAATTTTTATACTTACATATTTAGTTCATTTGTAATTTATTATGGTATAAGATATAGAACATGGATAATTTTCTTTTCCAATTGCATGCAATTAACTTAAGCCCATCTACTGCATAATGCAACTTTCTCACTCTGATTTGAAAGGTCTTCTTTATTATATCCTAAGTTCCAGTGTGTATTTGGGTCTCTTATAATGACTTCAATGTTATATTTGTCATAGCTTCATATATGTTTAATATCTGAGATTGTCCTCCACACCACTACTGTTTTTTTTTATATAAATTTATTTATTTTATTTATTTATTTTCGGCTGCGTTGGGTCTTCGTTGCTGTGTGTGGGCTTTCTCTAGTTGTGGCGAGCAGGGGCTACTCTTCGTTGTGGTGCACGGGCTTCTCATTGCGGTGGCTTCTCTCTTTCTGGAGCATGGGCTCTAGGTGTGCGGGCTTCAGTAGTTGTGGCACGCAGGCTCAGTAGTTGTGGCTCACGGGCTTAGTTCTCCGCGGCATGTGGGATCTTCCCGGACCAGGGATTGAACCCGTGTCCCCTGCATTGGCAGGCAGATTTTCAACCACTGCGCCACCTGGGAAGGCCACCACTACTGTTCTTACTCAAAATGTTTTTTGAATTTCTTGTTTCATTTTACATGTGAACTTTAGGATCAGCTTTCTGGTTCAAAAAAAAATCACTTTGTAATTTTTATTGAGATTTCATAAATTTATATATTAATTTAGGGAAATTTTATATTTTACCATTTTGGAACTTCTTATCCAAGAACATGATTAGCCTTCCTTTGTGGATCTAAGTAGCATTTCAAAGTTTTCTTCAACTAGATCAGGGTTTCTCAACCTCAGCGCTATTGATGCTGGACATTCAAAAATGTCTCTGGATATTGCCAGATGTCCCGTGGGCTGGAGGGGGTGGGGAGCGGGCAAAATTGGCTAGTTTGAGAACTACTGATCTAGATCAAGCATACTTCTCTTTAAGTTTAGTACCAAGTATTTTTGTTTTTTCCTTTTCTTGCTAATCTGAATGATATCTTTTCTTCCGGTATGTCATCTAGTTAGTTGCTTGCATATACATATAAACACTACTTATTTCCACTTCTAAATTATATATCCAGCCACTTTCTGAATTCCTGTTGTATCTAATACCTTTTCAGTTGATTCTCATAAGCTTATGAGGTAATCACATCATCTGAAAAATGATAGTTTCACCTCCTCTTTTTCTATTTTAAAAATATTTTTCCCTTTTTCTTTTCCAGCCGCATTATCTAGAGGTCCACAATGATGATAAATCAAGTTCATAATAGTGAACATCTTTATTCTGAATGCTTCTAATATTTCCCCATTAAGCATGGTGCTGGTTTGGAGTCAGACACATAGTACTATATAACATGCAAAGGAATAGTGTATGATGCAACTGAAGTATCCATCTCCTATTATTTTTTTAGGAGTATTCAAGGGCCTCTGTCAAATTTACAAATTGCCTTTTCAACATCTGTGGAGAAAATTATGTGCCATTTCTCTGATGTGGAAATTTTTATTTTAATTTTTATTTTAATTAATTATTTATTTATCTAACATCTTTATTGGAGTATAATTGCTTTACAATGTTGTGTTAATTTCTGCTGTATAACGAAGTAAATCAGCTATACGTATACATATATCCCCATATCCCCTCCCTCTTGTGTCTCCCTCCTACCCTCCCTATCCCACCCCTTTGTAGCGCAGCTACAAAGACACAACGTGGCCAAAAATAAATTAATTAATTAATTTAAAAAAAATTTCAGTTACATCTGAACTATTTGAAAAGCTTTTTTTTTTTTTTTTTTGCGGTACGCGGGCCTCTCACTTTTGTGGCCTCTCCCGTTGGTGGAGCACAGGCTCCGGACGCGCAGGCTCAGTGGCCATGGCTCACAGGCCCAGCCACTCCACGGCATGTGGGATCTTCCCAGACCGGGGCACGAACCCGTGTCCCCTGCATCGGCAGGTGGACTCTCAACCACTGCGCCACCAGGGAAGCCCTGAAAAGCTTTAAAATTATTTTTTATGATACTATCATGACAGTGGTATCAAAACCCAACAAAGATAGCACAAAATGGATAACTACAGATAATTCAAAAGCATTCTAGAAGAATGAGATAATATTACCAAGTGGGGCTTATTCTAAGGATTCTAGAATTGTTCAAAAATTTTTCTAATAGACATTTCTCCAAAGAAGGTATACAGATTGCCAACAAACACACGAAAGGATGCTCAACATCACTAATCATTAGAGAAATAAAAATCAAAACTGCAATTAGGTATCACCTTACACCGGTCAGAATGGCCATCATCAAAAACTCTACAAACAATAAATGCTGGAGAGGGTGTGGAGAAAAGGGAACCCTCTTGCACTGTTGATGGGAATGTAAATTGATACAGCCACTGTGGAGAACAGTATGGAGGTTCCTTAAAAAACTAAAAATAGAACTACCATACGACCCAGCAATCCCACTACTGGGCATATACCCTGAGAAAACCATAGTTCAAAAAGAGTCATGTACCACAATGTTCATTGCAGCTTTATTTACAATAGCCAGAACGTGGAAGCAACCTAAGTTTCCATTGACAGATGAATGGATAAAGAAGATGTGGCACATATATACAATGGAATATTACTCAGCCATAAAAAGAAACGAAATTGAGTTATTTGTAGTGAGGTGGATGGACCTAGAATCTGTCATACAGAGTGAAGTAAGTCAGAAAGAGAAAAACAAATACCGTATGCTAACGCATATATACGGAATCTAAAAAGAAAAAGAAAAAAAGGGGAAAAAAAGGTTCTGAAGAACCTAGAGGCAGGACGAGAATAAAGACGCAGACGTAGAGAATGGACTTGAGGACATGGGGAGGAGGAAGGATAAACTGGGACGAAGTGAGAGAGTGGCATGGACATATATACACTACCAAATGTAAAATAGATAGCTAGTGAGAAGCAGCCACACAGCACAGGGAGATCAGCTCAGTGCTTTTTGACCACTGTGCCACCAGGGAAGTCCCTGAAATTTTTATTTCTTAGAAATTTAATAGAACTGTCCCATGAAAACATCTGGGATTTGTGCTCTTTTGAAGAGCTCTTCAACACTTTTTTCTATTTTATTTATTGTGATTGGTGAGTTTACAAACTCTCTGTCTTCTGAGATCAGTTTTGATAATTATATTTGCCTATAAAGTTGTCTCTTCCGTTCACATTCTAAAATTTATTTGTATAGTTGATCAACATTATCTTTTGCGGAGCACAGGCTCCGGACGCACAGGCTCAGCGGCCATGGCTCACGGGCCCAGCCGCTCCGCGGCACATGGGATCTTCCCGGATCGGGGCACGAACCCGTATCCCCCTCATCGGCAGGCGGACTCTTAGCCACCCCGCCACCAGGGAAGCCCAACATTATCTTTTAGGATTATTTTAACCACTCTTTTTTGTGTGTGATTGTTTCCTTATTAGCATTTACTTTGTGATTTATATTTTCTTCCTCTTTTTGTATTAAATTTTTTATCACAAATCTTATTCCCCCTACCCCCGCCAAAGATCAAGTTCTTGCATTACTTTATTATTGCTGCCTTTTGTTGTTTTCTAATTTATTTATTTCTGCTTCTACCTTTATTATGCTTTGATATGTTTCCTTGTGTTTATTTTGTTGTTGTTCTAACTTTAGTTGGTTGTTCAATTCACTTATTTTCATTCTATTTTGTTAACTAATTTATGCATTCTAGATAATAAATTTTCTGTGAAAGCTGCTTTAACTGCATCTAGGGCTGTCCTGCATAGCAGTTAAGAATCCAAGCACTGGAGCTAGACTACGTGGATGCAAATCCTATCTACTTCATTTACCAGTGGTAAAATTAGGAAGCAAGTCACTATTCCTTGCTGTGGCTCTATTTTCTCATCTATAAAATGTGGATAATAATAGTTCCTTTACTGAATAGTTATTATGAGGATTAAATGGGTCAATAGAGCAATGCATGACACATAGTAGGGGTGTTAAAAATAGCTCTTGAATGAATTAATTACATGATGGATAGGTTTAATCTCAACTTTAAATCATCTTTTATATTATGCTTTCTATTTTTCTTGTTTCTTTTAAAAATCATCTTTTACAATGTGAGATGTATTTGCTTTCTGTATGTATGTATGTTTTTTTCTGGTAATTTTGAAGTGTTTTTGTGTTTGCTTATTTATAACTTTATAGATTACATTTAATCTTCTATTTCCTTATACATTATCTACTGACTCCATACTGTAATGACAAGTTTAGTATATTTCTACTCTTTTCTTCCACTCTTTACTCTTCCATCTGGTTTTATTATAATATTTTTTTCTGAGTTTTTACCCTCATAGTTTAAATTACACTTATACCTCTATTCTTGATTTAAATCATATCTTTTGACCCTTGGCTATAAAAGATGAGGAAATCAGCGTTCTTCAATTGTCTGCAACATTCCTTCCCCATTTCCCCTGAATAATTTTTTTTTATTTATCGGTTAGGTTTTAAAATTTTATTTCTCTTTCCAGATATTTTAAAGTCTTATTTCCAGAGTTAAATGGGTTCAATATACTCCTTCAGTTGATCCTGTGACAGTTTATTCAATAGTTACAAAAGACTCATGGGAGCTATATTCCTGAGTTCTTACATGTTTAAAAATGTTCATCTATTACCTTTAAAGGTTAAATGATAGTTTGCCTGAGTATGAAATTTGGGGGTAGGAAGACACAAATTTCCTGGCCGATCTATAATATGTCACCTATCTTTTAGAATTGAATACTGCTGTACAGAAGTCTCAGGCTGGCCTAATTTTCCCCTTTCCAGATGAGTTGATCCTTTTGCCTTTATCTTTGAAATTCATTCAGTTCATTAGGATATGTCTTTATGCTGATTATTGTACTTTAATTTTTTTAAAGCTGGGAAATAACATTTTCAATCTGTTGATCAAAGATTTCTTTAAATTCTGATAAGGTTTCTTAACTTATATCTTTAAATATTATTTTTCACCATTTAAAAAAAATCTTTAGGGACCATAGTTATACAGTTCCGTATTAGAGTTGGCAGATGTGGAGGACGTTGGTGTGAGATTTGGGAGGTGGAAGTGAGGAAACAGCCATTACCTGAGTCCAGAATACTTCTAGATTTTTAGGGGGTCCCCCCATCAATATCTTTTACAGAACTTTCACTACATCTATTTCAACAGGAATTGTTTTTGGCAACTCCCCTTTACCAAGTCTGCCCAAATTGCTTAACGTAGTTTTCACAGAAACAATAACTGTCTTTGTTTTTTTTTAATCTATATTTCATTGGTTCTCTAATGTCTAATTAAAATGTGCATTTATAGTAACAACTGGCAAGTACATGTTTGGGAACAAACAAATAACTCCTGGAAGGAGAAATGCATGGGCTACCAGATAACAGTCATGATTATTCAGCTACTGGTGTGCTACCCATGGGTATCTGGTAAGCACATTTTACATGTGTGATGGAGAACCCTGGTTACTCCTATGCAATTAAAAGAGTTATCACTATCATCTTAGTCTGTCACATCCCACGAATCGTTTTTGGAATAAATCTGTCATGTTTACTTATCATTTACTTCCTCTCTATGAAAGCAGAAAATAGAATATGCACAAAAAAGTATATGAGTTTCATAATCATTAGACTTACATTATTTTGAGTTTTCTAAATTTTAGGTATTGGAAGGTAGAGGCCGATTATGACTGCGTTTTGACCCATAGATGTGGCCTTGTTAAGGTCACACTAGTTCTTTGGAAGAATCTTGATCAGATTCTTATAAGAGGTATGTAATTAAAAGAATGTAGAAAGGATAAGGTAGAACTTTTAAGGTCATTTTTCTGTCTATATTTGGGGAGAAAAAAAGCAAAAAACCATCCAAGACACCCTAAGGATTGTGGAGTCTTCATCTGAATTTAAGAATTAGTCCACTATTACTTACTTTCAGTCTTAACCTTCCTTCTTTTGCTGCGGCCTGATCAAACGATAAATCTAAAGATTCTCTAAACATTGTTGAATACTTACCACATACCAAGTTCTGAAATGGCTATTTTCACAGGTACCATCTCATTTAACGCTCACACCAATCCTGGAGGACATGATTTATTCCGCTTTTCTATATGAGGAAACAGATCAGCAGGGTTGGGGACTTAACCAAGGTTACTCTGATATAAGCAGTCAAGGTGAAACTGACACCAGGTCAGCTCAATGGCTTTTCACTTCAGAGCTGGAAAGAATATGAATAGGAGATCGTACTTCTTAGTCCCGTGAAATAGAATTGCTAAACTTATATTTGTTTCACAACTACAAAATTATTGTATAACGAGTTTGCAATTTTTTTTAAACATTATATAACTTGGGATGGGGGATTTTAAAAATGTATTAGGAAAAGGGTCCCATCTCAATAAACTGTCTAGTTGCCAAGAAATGGTAATAACAAGATAAATTTTTAAAAGTCATAGTAATAAGTGATGTAACTATAACTTTGTATTTCCACTCTCTCTTTTCAGCAACTTAAAACAATTTCTGGAGACATTGCCTACTATCTTTCACAAGACCCCAATAGCAAGAGGTGGTTGTTACTGCCAGTTAACATGGGAGAAAGCAAGCTCAGAAAGTCCCAAGAACATAAAAGTATGTGGCTAAGGCAGGAATAATCATCTCTGTGCCTGGTGTTCTGTCCATTAATACTGGCTACATCTCTTCAGCCACCATCAAAATGAGTCACTACCATTTGGCAGAGACAAAAAGATCTGGGAGACAAATTTCAGCTGTAATCTTAAGAGTATTCTAAACATAATATTGCACCTTTTCTTATTTTCTGTAATTTGAGTCAGACTTCTCTCTTAGACAATGACTGGAACAAAAGGAAATTGCTCATGTCCCAGTTTTGCTGAAGCCTTCAATAACACAAATGTTAAAGCTGGAGGATTTGCTTCTTGCTTGTCACAAATACATGCTTCCCTGGTTTACTGCAATAAGCAGGCTGTAGCTAGGAACTTACTCTGCAGTAAAATTAATAGCTACATTCTACACCCAGCCTCTCAGTGAATTTTGAAGAGATGGGTCTGGATAGAAAAGGATGTGCCTTTCTATCCAGTTAACAAAGACACCCAAGATGATGGAAACTCCAGTCATAGTCTCTGGGGAGTTCTGGGTTTAAATTTTTTGGTTTAAGTTATCTTAACATCTATGCATAAACATCAAAATAAATTATGAAACTCTCACCAGACCCAGAAAAAATGAATTGCCAACAGCTCCCACCACCTCCAAACATGTTTATCTTAGTTTCACTCTTTGTACTTAGATTTTGTTGGGATACTGTTCTCTAGCTGATCATTCTATGCTTTATGTGTTCTCTTTCCCATTAATTTGTAAACATCCCAAGAGAAGAGCACTTCTATCTTTGTTCTGCTCCTAGCTCACAAGTCATAGAAAAGGGGAGAGGCTGGTACAGATAGCAAAGTAATACTGATGGCCCACTGCACACCAAGTCCTCTTCATATGCTATTACTTTGAGTCCCCACAAACATCTTATGATTCAGCTATTATTATCCTCATTTTACGAAAAAGGAACTTGAGGTTCAGAGGAGATGAAAGATTTCTCCAGTGTTACAGAGGTAATAAACAGTCAGGATAAGATCCAAACCAAGATCTCTGCCCTCTCTTCCCACTGTCCCACACTGCCTTCCTCTACACATTTTTAAGAGGTCCTTCATGGTAAGACTTTCATCATAGAAAGGCAATGAATGCTATTTTAAAGATAAAAAGGAGAAGAAAAATAATTTTTTCCAGCCTCCTGAGAACTATGATAAAGAAAACCAGTTATTGTACAACTATGCTGCACCTATTAACACTCTTGTCAAAATTTCAGAGTGTTTTATGTTATTTTTCTCCTGGTTATCAACACAACAGCATGCTCACTGTAGGAAATAACAGATGATCCCTGACTTAACGATGGTTCCACTTATGATTTTTTGACTTTACAGTGGTGAAAAAGGGATACTCATGTGGTAGAAACCATACTTTGAATTTTGATCTTTTCCCAGGCTAGCGGTAACCCCAGGATGCTCTCTTGTGATGCTGGGCAGCGGCAGTGAGTGTAGCTCCCGTCGGCCACGTGATCACGAGGGTAAACCCTGATGTGCTTACAACCATTCTGCACCCAGACAACCATTCCGTTTTTCACTTTCAGTACAGTATTCAATAAATTACAGGAGAGAGTCAAAGTAGGAGGGTGAAACATAGTCTGGTAGCTTGATTTATAGCTTTTAAATATTTAGATGTGTTATGTGAGCCTCCGTTTTTCCTCCTGCCCTAGGCTCCAAACATGTTGTGGCAAATATATTTTTTCATGGGCGTATATCATGGTACACCTAATCCTTCTCCTAATGTAGAACATTTAAGTGGTTCCTAAATTTTTATTTTAAATGACATATATTAAACATCTGTCTATATATATATATTTGCCTTCATTACTGATTGCTTCTTATGATACACTCTGAGAAGAAAAATTACTGGGTCAAAGGGTATAAACTCTTACTATCCAATATCTTAAACTAATGGTCAGATTAATGCAAACCCTACCTCTCTCTCTACCCTCTACCTACATACCAATTCTGCTGACTTCCACTAATGGTTACAGAGACTATGCCTATTTTTAAAGACTTTTATACATGGTCATTTTGTTTCAAGATAGGATGCTGACTCGCAAAGTATCTTTTTTTTTTTCTGTTTTCTTTTTTTTTAATTGAAGAATAATTGGCAAATAATATACTACTTTCAGATGTACAACAGAATGAGTTAATATTTGTACATATTGTGGAATGATCACCACGATAAGTCTAGTTAACATCCACAAAATATCTTTTGATATTCTTTCGAAGTCCATTAAATTTCAATCCTTTAAATCAGGAATGGGCAAACCACAGCCCTTGGGCCAAATCCAGACTGCACCCATTTTTGTAAATAAAGTATCAGTGGAGCACAGCCTTGTGCATTCATTTCCATATTGTGTACATCTGCTTTCACACTACAATGGCAGAGCTGAGTCACTGCAACAGAGACCATATATGGCTGGCCTACAACGCCTAAAATATTTCTGAGTCTTTAGAGAAAAAGTTTGCCGACCCCTGATCTCAGAATACAAACCATGAAACAGGGAATTAGAGAATACTGAGTAGTAGTAAATCTACAAGAGTTTCTTCCCCGTTTCACAAATCAGGTGCTCTGGCCTGAGCAGGCATGGCATTTTTGTTTTGGTGTTCCTGCTAACATCTTGATCAAGCTGCTGCTATTTCCTCTGCTTCACAAACATTTATCAAGTACCTACTATGTGTCAATCAGACTTTGTACCAGGTGCTGAGGGCTCATGGAAGAATAATTCACCATTTTGGGGCTGCAAGGAGACGACTGGTTTTCCAAGTGCATGTGTCCAAGCTTTCATAAAGCCAACAGGATCATTCCAATCTTCCTAGACCATCTCCTATCACCTTGGAGGTTCTAAGAATGAGTTGTGTAAAGAGCAAGTGTTATAAAGAAACTGTGGCAGAGAGCAGAAGTACCTTTACTGTAGCAACTTGGAGTCTGAACTGCAATAATTAAGCCACCTTGGTGAAAAATCACTGATAGCAGACACAGGAAGAGCAGGCAAACAGGCAAAACAAACAACTCCTGTATACCAAGTAATTCCTCCTGCATAAATTCCTTTGATGTTTCTGCCTTAGCCAGTCAGGGAAAAGAACTGCCCACTTTTTGACATCAGGATGAGCAAGAGATTGATAAACTGTTATTCTGTTTTACTTAAAAACTTAAAATTCATATTTATAAGAAAGAGCCCATACATGTGTAGTGAGGAAAGAGAGAAATAAAAGAAGCCAGCACTATTGTTTTGCTCTCCATAAAGATGGGGGCAATAACAGAGTAATTTAGCTTTGGGAAAAGACAAAAACCTGAGCCAAGTATTTCAGAAGATTCTAAGAAATGTGGTTTGGATCCAAGTTTGAGGGACGTATTTTTTGAGTTTTAATGAAAAAATAAAAGGGAGAAATTATTTACAACCCAGATACTTTCTCACTTTTTGTTGGCACAATTAATTTGTCATAAAATTATATTAGAAAACTACAAACCAAAAGCAAATGTCTTGAGGGACTTCCCTGGCGGTCCAGTGGTTAGTATTCTGCGCTTCCACTGCAGGGAGCACAGGTTTGATCCCTGGTCGGGGAACTAAGATCCTACAAGCCAAGTGGCGTGGCCAAAAAAAAGCCAATGTCTTGAACGCCCTGTTGTCTTGGATCATCACTGGTACAGCTATCCTATATCACTGGGGTAAAAGAGAGAAGAGTCTGTGTCTGTAGACTTGCTCTCCTCCTCTGCCTCTTATTAGCTGGCCAACCTTGTGTAAGTTTCCTCACTTCTCAGAGCCCCGTCCTCTGCAAAATTTTGATAATAACACTTACCTTGCTGGGTTCTCTCAAGGACTAAGTAAAGTAACATGAGTCAGCTCATAACACAGTTACTGGCATTTATTTGCTGAATAAAATATATTTCTGTTGTAGTCATCATAATTTACAATATATGTTAAAGCCCCCAAACCAGACTTCACAGAGTTCATGAGGTAGGCACTTGCCTCCGTGGTTTGCCTTGGCAATTACCTGCCTGGCTCCCATTTTTCTTTTTCAGTCACTAAAATTCTACTAACAGAGATGTCTTCCTTTGGCTATTGAAATCTTTTCTCCCATTGAGAGTGGTCAGCAAAAATGTGTATGCCTCCTCATGCTTGACATCCTGACATGTTATCAGCTGAGCCATATCTGGGGATTAGGTGGTATCTAGCTGAACATAATGTCTTCAGGATAAAGTTCCCTCGTTAAGCAGCGTATGTGCCTGGAGAAGGGCAAGAAATATTTAGCAGGCAGGTGGGTGGGTGTCACTTTGGGCATAATTTATCATTTTGCCAAGGATTTATCTCCAGTGGCTTATTTGTGGAAATATGCTCATTTGCGAAGAGGAATACCTATCTGCAAAAGGAGAGACCAGTCTTCTGGGTTCATGGCAATTCAGAACCATTAGAATGACTTGTTCTGACCTACTTAGAATAAACAAAGCTCCATGCAACTATTAACTATTTGCATTGCCCAACTCTGTTATAAAAACACAGTTCTCAGAGTATCTCCAAAGTCTCTGCCAAGGCCTTTGTTTTGTTTATTTTGCTCTTGTGAGAGAAGTCAGAGATAACTAATACTTGCGTGACCAATTGGCTTCTGTAAAGTGTCTTGATTATTACATTCTTTTTCAAGTGCTTCAAATGTCCCTTCTAACTAGTCTTTGCCTGGCCAAGAAAATCAATTATTCTCCTTCTGTCCCTCACCAAGTATTAGAGCAGTTTGTCTCAACTTCCTCCTCCTCCATCACTCCCCCCTCACTCCTTGTAAATGTTACTTATATATTCACAGCTTTATGGATTTTGCTTTCTCAAAGTTTACCCATTCAGGCCCTCTACTCACCCAAACCCAAAGGCCTCATGTCCATCTTCATCCTCTACAACAATGGGTCTCTAATAAGATGTGTGCTATGCAAGACAATACTTGGGGTGCAGAAAGAAAAAAAAATTAACTTTTATTTTATTTTTTTTTTGAGGTACGTGGGCCTCTCACTGTTGTGTTCTCTCCCGTTGCGGAGCACAGGCTCCAGACGCGCAGGCTCAGCGGCCATGGCTCACGGGCCTAGCCGCTCCGCGGCATGTGGGATCTTCCCAGACCGGGGCACGAATCCGTGTCCCCTGCATCGGCAGGCGGACTCTCAACCACTGCGCCACCAGGGAAGCCCCTTAACTTTTATTAGCATTTAAAATTTTAACCTTAAAATTTTGACTTTGTATATTTTTTTTACAGAGACTCCTGGGAGCATCTGAGATCCTTTCAGGGCATCTGCAAGGTCAAAACTGTGTTCACAATAACACTAAGATGGAATTTAACTTTTTTACTCAGTCTCTCATGAGTATAAAGTGGAGTTTTCCAGAAGCTACATGACATGGGATATTGCAACAGATTGAATGAGGAAGCGGATATGAGAACCCAGTTGTTTCTATTAAGCCAGATATTAAAAGGATTTGTAAAAATGTAAAACATTGATGTTCTTGTCACTAAATTTTGTCCTGTTTTAGAAAAGTTGTTTTTCATAAAAGTGTTATTTATATTAACATGTAATGCATGGTTATTGCTATATTTAAGTGAAATAAATATTTTAAAATCTTAGTTTTAAATATCAATATGGTAAATATCAATAGATATATTGATACAATGATGTGTTGGAGCTGGCTCCTACAAGTTTGCAAGAGAGCTATTCATAGCTAGAAATAGTCCACAGTGAGAGTTTACACCACAGAAATCGGCAAATGCCACAAATCAAAGCTTTTGTTTTGAAGAACTGGTTTACCAGCACACCGCTGGATATAACTCACTTAAAAATTCTTTGGGATCATTAATAATTTTTAAGAATGTAAAGAGTTCCTAAGACCAAAAAAGCTGGGAACCTCTGCTCCACAGCATCAACACTGTTAATAGCTACATTCTGGATACTCTTTCCATACACCCACCTCCCTCTTCACACCGGGCACAACACAGAATCCCCTTCTGCTCACCTTATCCTTATTCTTCACTCCTCCCATTTCCCCTCTAACCTGACAGAGCACCAGTCATTCTCCTAAATTAGTCTCTGAAACGTCTCTCTGCTAAAATATATTGCTTCTCAAAGTGCAACAAAATCACTTGGGGGTGCTCATTAAAAATGAATATTTTTAGGACAATTGTATTGACCCAAACCCCCTGAAACGCAAGTCTCTGGAGAGGGTAGAGTAGTCAACTTTTTAATATCCAGGGGTGATTCTTAGGATGACCCTAAGTTTGAGAAGCCTCTAGTCCTCTCTCTAGTCGTCTCTTTGGGGATCTCACCCATTTCCATATTCTAAACAACGCTTCTTTGTTTTCTAGCCTCAGCCACTCTCTTAAGCTCCAGACATACATCTTGAAATGCTCCTATGACATCTCCATAAATTGTTTTGCCACCACTTCAATTTCAATATGCGGTATACATAACTCCTCAACTTCCCAAACAAATCTGCCACTCTTCTGTTGCCTTTCCTTAGTCAATGACACCACAGTTATCTCAACTACTCAGATCTGGACTATTGAAATGATGGTTACCTGTTACTTCTTCTCCACTGCTCCCACATTTAACTAGGTTCCCAGGCCTATACATTCCATCTCCGAAACATCACTTGCTTCTCTCCCTTCCATTTCCAACCTAGTCTTGGCCTTCTTAATTCTGCCCTAGGTGATTAAATCACCTTTCTCTTTTGTCAAGAAGTTCAAATTCTCAGTGATTTGAAAACCAACACCTTTTAGTGCCCCTATGGCTTCTAATGCCATCTGTTGTCAGGTAAATATTTGAAAACCAACACCTTTTAGTGCCCCTATGGCTTCTAATGCCATCTGTTGTCAGGTAAATACTGTAAAACAGTCTTGCAAAGTTCTTTTGGAGATTGCTGTGTGGTCATTCATCATTCACTCTATCACTGGGTATAGGTGCATAGCTGCTTCCAGCACAGAAAAACCGACCTCAAGATGGACAGAAGCAGGGCTTTGGTATGGGACAGAGCCTGAGATTCTGCTGCTAGGCAGGCAGAGTAGAAATACTGAGGAGTCATCCCAAAGGGTTATAATGCCAATACTACACATGCACTTGGGGGAAGGACAGACTGGAGTTAACAAGAGAAGGCTGAGTAACAGTGGGAGAAAAAATTACACGTAAGCCCAGTGAGAAGGGAAAAACATTGAGAAAAAGAGCAAAGTGTGCTGGATACCTCCTGTTCATCCCTTTGATCCCACCTGTCCCCATCTCCACCCTGCTCTGTGCTGGGAGGCTGACCTGCATGCACCACGTCCACTGAGGTTACCTGTGCTCTGGCTTCTGGTTGGGGTTGACCTAGGGGAGCCCTGGAGGGAGGGAGAGTATAAGGAAGGGGGAGAGGAAAGTCAGAGTATTTTCCTACAAACCAGCTCACCTGTGGCTGGCTTAATCCTCCACTGAAGGTTGCAGCACCTGCCAGGCAGCCCTGTCCGCGGCCCCCACGGTGCTGAGTCCCAGTAGTGGCTCCCTCCCTAGCACTCGGGCCTAGGGTGGTAAGCACACCCTGCGGTTACCAGTCTTGGAGTCCTTACTGCCCCTTGCGCTGCTCTACCTCCTGCCTACACCTTCATAAACAGTCACTCTATGAACCCCTCAAACCATTCCAATTTGAGTATACCATGTGTTTCCTGCTGCACCCTGATCGATATATGTGGGTACAGAAAAAAATTCAGTGAAACTAAATAGAGAGCAGGAGGAGGAGGAGAAGAGTTGATAACTAATTCTCTTCCAAGAAACATGCTTTTCACCTGTCTTGGCCACATTCTTCCTCCAGCCCCCTTCCCATCTTAAGTTACCTTCTTCTCCTTCCATGTTTTTCTTATCCACCTTCCTCATTACTTTATCCATCATCATCTCTTCTTTCCATATCCAATCCTTTTAATTCACTAACTTAAGCTTCTTCTTCCTCCTGGACAGTTTATCCAACTCCTTGTCCATTCTGAAATAAATATGGGGCTTCATCTGTCAACACAAGGCACCACATGGCTTTCTGGGCCCTGCTTCACAGAAACTTCCTGATGATGGGGCCCCTCCAAACTTTCTGTCTTCTCCACAGGAAACCAGCACTGACTTCAGTCTCATGGCTTCTTTAAAGACACCCCCCTTTTCAGATTCCTCTAAATATCCTCTAAGGTACCAACCTTTTCTGTCCATCATTTTTGTAAGCCAAGGTATTTGGACAGGGGACCCACGGTCTACACTTGCACTGTCTAGTATGGTAGCATCTAGCTATAGCGTGGCAATTAAAGTTAAAATTAAAAATTCAGTTCCACAGTTGCATTAGCCACGTTTCAAATTGCTCAATAGCCACATATAGAAATAACAACTATATTGAATATTTCCATCATCACAGAGGGTTCTATTGGACAGATTAGGGTCTAGATTGGGGTTTCTCAGCCTTAGAAATATTGAGATTTGGGGCTGGATAAGTCTTTGTTGAGGGGCTGGGAGGGGCCGTCCTGTGCATTGTAGGATGTTTAGCAGCATCCCTATCCTGTACCACCAACGCCAGTAGCATTCTTCCAGTTGTGACAACCAAAAATGTCTCCAAATGTTCCCAGACTCTGGTTTAGATGAAACCATTCAATTATAGATTGTGTTTTGCTCACCCACAGAGAAGGGCAAGATAAGTCAAAGAAAAAAATACGTTAAGATATACTTGGAGCAGGAGTCGAGATATACCTGGAGCAGGAGATAGAGTAAGGAAAGGAGACCAGAGAGTAGAAGATTTCCACAAAACTCTTGTGCAGTTTATTACGACTTTTTAGTAACAAGTCCTAGTCCTTCAATAAAGTGCAGTGAATTTTCTTTGGCTGCTCCCATGACACTTGGAACACTCAAACAGGGTCATCATAAGGTACAGTGCCCCCCCCACACCCTGAAAATATCAGGGAGAGTTTTGGCTGATGTGTAGATTGATGATGTCTCCCATTGGGAGCATGAAGTGCAGGGCGGCCAAAAATCATCACATAATGATGTTAAAGATAACCAGGAAGACTTACTAACTGGACAGGGTCACTCACACACATTCCTCCCCCCAACACAGGAAGGGAGTGTCACATCCTCCCTGACCTGCCCAATTCTGTGGCTTCTGACTTTTATAGCTCTTCAGGGTTAGCAGGCATTGAGAGTTATGTAGGGAAAAGTTACCACAGCCTGGGGTTCTACTGGCTACAACTCAACTATGCAAAACAGGTTTCCCAAAAGGTGGCCACCCATCCTAAGGGATGTCCTACAGTGAAGACACTTTTTAAAGACAATTGCCCACATTTATTTAACCATGGGCCCCTTCTTCTGAAATAACACCTATTGAATATGTTTTACCCAATGCTAACATAAAGAAAAGAAGACCTGTATTCAACCTGAAATCTTCCATCTGCCCAGAAGGGTTTCCTTGACACTCTAAAAGATTTCCGTCTAGCAAGATGAAGGCACAAAAGAGGTCCTGTTATGGGCTCAGGAAATGGTCACGCTTGAGAATCACAGAGGTCACTGTATGGAACCAGGAGTTAGGAACTAAGAACAGAACAGGCCAGGATCAGGCATCAGGCACAACTAGATAGGCTGGTGATTTTCTGCTTTCTTATCAAGCCCTCAAGGCAGGAGACCACTGAAGATTAATAAGGTCTATAGCACCTGGGCTGTAGGGACACAGAAGTCAGGCTGACACCTGCCCACTCAGTCCAGGGCCACAAAGAGCAGTGACAGAGGTTCAGGAACTGGGCATTAGAGAGGTTTAGAGAACTAGTGGGATAACTCAACAAAACAAAATAAATTACAGGGTGAAAGTCTCCTGCAGGCTCAAGCAAGGCACTGTGTGGTGCTAATACTCTAAAGATGAATAAAGCAAAGCCTATGCCTTCCATGTGCTCACAATCAGCCCCTGTGGACCAATGCTGATGGTGGTGGTGATACTCTTAACCTATTGTTTAATCCTGGCAAATGTGTGAGGCTGGGATGGAGGGACTGCCTGGTCCAGGATCATGAAATTATAATTATCTGAACACTAGAATGTTCTGTAAATACACAGTTAAAATAAAGATATAAGAGGGCAGGGACTAAATAGTGCTCACCTGTGTTTTCGCCTCCATATACCATGTCTGGGTTACAGAAGCCATTCAATAAACATTGACTGAATATTTAATGAAGTAATAAAGGTAAGGCTTGTCTATCTCACATGATAGATTCGCCCAGAAGGCAGTGGCTTTTTCTTTTATTTTGTGTGCGCTCCATAGATTATTCAGGTGATAGGTATACAGTAGATATTGAGACAAGAACAGTTGATAGTATCCAAAATACAAGAAATGATAACATTTGCATCAGACAGGATCCCAACAGGAAACAGACGGAACATTTAAATTAGGATAGTTTGCGGAGACTAATTTGAAAGGGACTATTTGCAAAGTTGGGGACACAGTATTGGGGATACTGTTGAAATTCAGGATTGTAGCAGCAACACTGTTACCAATCCTGGAGGAAAGAGATTAGAGGAAGGATTGATTACAAGAACCAGAAAGGAGAAAGTCTTAGAGTGAAGAACCATGACCTTAGGTCGAGGGCCACAGGCAGCCCAAGGCAACCCCACAAGGAGGGAGCTCAGAGGATAATTAGGCTGACCTCGCTCTCCCTGCCTGGATCTCCTATGGGGACTCTGCCGTTGGCGGAAGGCAGGGGGCACAGGACCCCTTGTGTAGTCCTCACAGGCAGCCTCCCGGGTACAGGGAGGGAGAGAAGAGAAGGGTAGAGAGCAGAACAGGAGGAGCAAAAGGAAGATTTCCTTAACAATAGGTGATTGCTATCCCTGAACTGGTGGTGTCTGGAAATGTTTAAGATGCCAATTCATGGGACTTCCCTGGTGGTGCAGTGGTTAAGAATCCGCCTGCCAATGCAGGGGACGTGGGTTTGATCCCTGGTCTGGGAAGATCCCACATGCTGTGGAGCAACTAAGCCCGTGCGCCACAACTTCTGAGCCCATGCACTGCAACTACTGAAGCCTGTGTGCTCTAGGGCCCGTGTGCCGCAACTACTGAGGCTGCATGCCACAACTACTGAAGCCCGCGGGCCTAAAGCCCGGGCTCCACAACAAGAGAAGCCAACGCTGTGAGAAGCCCACGCACCGCAGCAAAGAGTAGCCCCCGCTCAGCACAACTAAAGAAAGCCCGCGTGCAGCAACAAAGACCCAACGCAGCCAGAAAAAAAAAAAAGATGCCAATTCATGATCAATTTTTCCATGATGTAATGAGAAAGAATCACTTTAAAACTCTTATTCTGTATTGATGGTCAATAACTGAGTGTTAGGAGTACCACTCTAATTTAAAAATGGGATTTCATCCAGGCCAAAAATCAAATCCCAATCAACAGGAAAGTTAAGTTCAAATAACAGAGAAATTATGAACCTTAATTCTGCCAGACCTGAAGGTCAGCCAAAAATACACTGACTCTGGACTCCTGGTTAGAGGTGAAGGTGTGGTACTTCCCATCAGGAAAACTGATCAAAGGATAATATATTGCTGCATATAACCAAAGCTTCTATTGTTAGAGAATATAGCAGAACTCAGTATTTGGGGGTTTCTCAATGGAACAGGGGGAAGGAAAGGTGCCCAAACCTCCTAAGGAAAAATTACTACCATGCATTAGAACACAGACAGTTGAGGACTGGGAAATTCATGAAGAAAGTCAATGAGAAAAACTCTCTTACCTTGAAGGCTGCTACTTTTCCAAAGCGAGTGGAGAGGAAAACATTATCCATCAAATGACAAAAAATAACACAATGGAATACTGGAAAGAAGAGGCTAAGAAGAATTCTGATGTGGTCTCAGCAATAAAAGAAACAAAACCAAAACATCTTTATCATATTTTAACTTTGGTGAGTATATGGCATGCAGCCTTTTGACATTAGCAAACCACAGCAAGGGAAAGAAAAAGATCCTTCAGTTTTCTCCTCTCTTCTGCCTTAATCATAGGCATACAGCCAACGTATTATACTTGATTTGCAAAGATTTACAGTCACAAAATAAATATGTGTTCATTATCTACATGTTCATTAATTCCTGGAAAATCATAATACATTCAGAATCTTTACAGTTAAATTAATTGCTACTTCCCATACTCAGTCTGGAATTTGATGTTTTCTTTCTCAGGAGAGACATATGCATGGCTACTGCCTGTTCAGTGCAAGCTGTACTCCTCATAATGAGCACTTATCAAAATTTCAGACTCATCTGCAAGGAGTACACTTTGTTCTCTTGTTCAAGCATATAACACGCACAGCAAGTTGCAAATACAAGATATGCACAACTGATAAATGATGACTAGTTTATATGCACAGATACTGCAAGAGGAAAAGCCAACTGACTATAACTGGCAATCTCATTTGCCTTGCCACAAATTAATAGAATAACCAGAAGAGAAAGGTCTCTTCCTTTGCCTTTGAGCCATTTAATTATCATGAACATTTGGCAGGAGTATTCTAACTAAGATACAGTCTATACTCACTTTTATGGATTCAGCAGTTTATATTCTTCATGGAATTAAATATTCTTTTTTTTTAAACATCTTTATTGGAGTATAATTGCTTTACAATGGTGTGTTAGTTGCTGCTTTACAACAAAGTGAATCAGCTATACATATACATATATCCCCATATTTCCTCCCTCTTGCATCTCACTCCCACACCCACATCCCACCCCTCTAGGTGGTCACACAGCACCGAGCTGTTCCCCCCGTGCTATGTGGCTGCTTACCACTAGCTATCTATTTTACATTTGGTAGTGTATATATGTCCATGCCACTCTTTCACTTTGTCCCAGCTTACCTTTCCCCCTCCCCGTGTCCTCAAGTCCATTCTCTATGTATGCGTCATTATTCCTATCCTGCCCCTAGGTTCTTCAGAACCACTTTTTTTGGGGGGGATTCCATATATATGTGTTAGCATACGGTCTTTGTTTTTCTCTTTCTGACTTACTTCACTCTGTATGACAGTCTCTAGGTCCAACCACCTCACTACAAATAACTCGATTTCGTTTCTTTTTATGGCAGAGTAATATTCCATTGTATATATGTGCCACATCTTCTTTATCCATTCATCTGTAGATGGACACATAGGTTGCTTCCATGTCCTGGTTATTGTAAATAGAGCTGTAATGAACATTGCAGTACATGACTCTTTTTCAATTATGGTCTTCTCAGGGTATATGCCCAGTAGTGGGATTGCTGGGTCATATGGTAGTTCTATTTTTAGTTTTTTAAGGAACCTCCATACTGTTCTCCATAGTGGCTGGATCAATTTACATTCCCACCAACAGTGCAAGAGGGTTCCCTTTTCTCCACACCCTCTCCAGCATTTATTGTTCGTAGAGTTTTTCATGATGGCCATTCTGACTGGTGTGAGGTGATACCTCATTGTAGTTTTGATTTTTATTTCTCTAATGATTAGTGATGTTGAGCATCCTTTCATGTGTTTGTTGGCAATCTGTATACTTCTTTGGAGAAACGTCTCTTTAGGCCTTCTACCCATTTTTGCATTGGGTTGCTTGTTTTTCTGATATTCAGCTCATGAGCTGCTTGTAAATTTTGGAGATTAATCCTTTGTCAGTTGCTTCATTTGCAAATATTTTCTCCCATTCTGAGTGTTGTCTTTTCATCCTGTCTCTGGTTTCCTTTGCTGTGCAAAAGCTTTTAAGTTTCATTTGGTCCCATTTGTTTATTTCGTTTTTATTTCCATTTCTCTAGGAGGTGCATCAGAAAGCATATTGCTGGGCTTCCCTGGTGGAGCAGTGGTTGAGAGTCCACCTGCCAATGCAGGGGACATGGGTTCATGCCCCAGTCTGGGAAGATCCCACATGCCGCGGAGCGGCTGGGCCCGTGAGCCATGGCTGCTGAGCCTGCGCGTCCAGAGCCTGTGCTCCGCAACAGGAGAGGCCACAACAGTGAGAGGCCCGCGTACCGAGAAAAAAAAAAAAAAAAAAAGGATCTTGCTGTGATTTATGTCATAGAGTGTTCTGCCTATGTTTTCCTCTAAGAGTTTTATACTGTCTGGCTTTACATTTAGGTCTTTAATCCATTTTGAATTTATTTTTGTGTATGGTGTTAGGGAGTGTTCTAATTTCATTCTTTTTCATGTAGCTGTCCACTTTTCCCAGCACCACTTATTGAAGAGGCTGTCTTTTCTCCATTGTATATTCTTGCCTCCTTTATCAAAGATAAGGTGACCAAACATGGGTTTATCTCTGGGCTTTCTATCCTGTTCCATTGATCTATATTTCTGTTTTTCTGCCAGTACCATAATGTCTTGATTACTGTAGCTTTTTAGTATAGTTTGAAGTCTGGGAGCCTGATTCCTCCAGCTCCGTTTTTCTTTCTCAAGATTGCTTTGGTTATTCGGGGTCTTTTGTATTTCCACACAAATTGTGATATTTTTTGTTCTAGTTCTGTGAATAATGCTATTGGTAGTTTGATATGGATTACACTGAATCTGTAGATTGCTTTGAGTAGTATAGTCATTTTCACAATGTTGATTCTTCCAATCCAAGAACATGGTATATCTCTCCATCTGTTGGTATCATCTTTAATTTCTTTTATCAGTGTCTTATAGTTTTCTGCATACAGGTCTTTTGTCCCCTTAGGTAGGTTTATTCCTAGGTATTTTATTCTTTTTGTTGCAATGGTAAATAGGAGTGTTTCCTTAATTTCTCTTTCAGATTTTTCATCCTGAGTGTAAAGGAATGCAAGAGATTTCTGTGCATTAATTTTGTATCCTGCTACTTTACCAGATTCATTGATTAGCTCTCGTAGTTTTCGGGTAGCATCCTTAGGATTCTCTATGTATAGTATCATGTCATTTGCAAACAGTGAGAGCTTTACTTCTTCTTTTCCGATTTGGACTCCTTCTATTTCTTTTTCTTCTCTGATTGCTGTGGCTAAAACTTCCAAAACTATGTTGAATAATAGTGGTGAGAGTGGGCAACCTTGTCTTGTTCCTGATCTTAGTGGAAATGTTTTCAGTTTTTCACCATTGACAATGATATTGGCTGTGGGTTTGTCATATATGGCCTTTATTATGTTCAGGTAAGTTCCCTCTATGCCTACTTTCTGGAGGGTTTTTATGATAAATAGGTGTTGAATTTTGTCGAAAGCTTTTTCTGCATCTATTGAGATGATCATATGGTTTTTATCCTTCAGTTTGTTAATATGGTGTATCACATTGATTGATTTGCATATACTGAAGAATCCTTGCATCCCTGGGATAAACCCCACTTGATCATGCTGTATGATCCTTTTAATGTGCTGTTGGATTCTGTTTGCTAGTAGTTTGTTGAGGATTTTTGCATCTATGTTCATCAGTGATAATGGCCTGTAGTTTTCTTTCTTTGTGACATCTTTGTCTGGTTTTGGTATCAGGGTGATGGTGGCCTCATAGAATGAACTGGGGAGTGTTCCTCCCTCTTCTATATTTTGGAAGAGTTTGAGAAGGATAGGTGTTAGCTCTTCTCTAAATGTTTGATAGAATTCGCCTGTGAAGGCATCTGGTCCTGGGCTTTTGTTTGTTGAAAGATTTTTAATCACAGTTTCAATGTCAGTGCTTGTGATTGGTCTGTTTATATTTTCTATTTCTTCCTGGTTCAGTCTCGGAAGGTTGTGCTTTTCTAAGAATTTGTCCATTTCTTCCAGGTTGCTGATTTTATTGGCAGAGTTGCTTGTAGTAATCTCATGATCCTTTGTATTTCTGCAGTGTCAATTGTTACTTCTCCTTTTTCATTTCTAATTCTACTGATTTGAGTCTTCGCCCCTTTTTCCTTGATGAGTCTGGCTAATGGTTTATCAATTTTGTTTATCTTCTCAAAGAACCAGCTTTTAGTTTTATTGATCTTTGCTACTGTTTCCTTCCTTTCTTTTTTATTTATTTCTGATCAGATCTTTATAATTTCTTTCTTCTGCTAACTTTGGGGGTTTTTGTACTTCTGTCTCTAATTGCTTTAGGTGTAAGGTTAGGTTGTTTATTTGAGATGTTTTCTGTTTCTTGAGGTAGGACTGTATTGCTATAAACTTTCCCCTTTGAACTACTTTTGCTGCATCCCATAGGTTTTGCGTCATCGTGTTTTCACTGTCATTTGTTTCTAGGTGTTTTTTTGATTTCCTCTTTGATTTCTTGGTTATTTAGTAGTGTATTTTTTAGCCTCTTTGTGTGTGTATTTGTTACAGATTTTTTCCTGTAATTGATATCTAGTCTCATAGTGTTATGGTCGGAAAAGATACTTGATACGATTTACTTTTCTTAGATTTACCAAGGCTTGATTTGTGACCCAAGATATGATCTATCCTGAAGAATGTTCCATGAGCACTTGAGAAAAATGTGTATTCTGTTATTTTTGGATGGAATGCCCTATAAATATCAATTAAGTCCATCTCATTTCATGTCATTTAAAGCTTGTGTTTCCTTGTGGATGATCTGTCCATTGGTGAAAGTGGGGTGTTAAAGTCCCCTACTATGATTGTGTTACTGTCGATTTCCCCCTTTATGGATGTTAGTATTTGCCTTAACTATTGAGGTGCTTCTATGTTGGATGCATAAATATTTACAATTGTTATATCTTCTTCTTAGATTGATCCCTTGATCATTATGTAGTGTCCTTCGTTGTCTCTTGTGATAGTCTTTATTTTAAAGTCTATTTTGTCTGATATGAGAATTGCTATTCCAGCTTTCTTTTGATTTCCATTTGCATGGAATATCTTTTTCCATCCCCTCACTTTCAGTCTGTATGTGTCCTAGGTCTGAAGTGGGTCTCTTGTAGACAGCATATATACAGGTCTTGTTTTTATATCCATTCAGCCAGTCTATGACTTTTGGTTGGAGCATTTAATCCATTTACATTTAAGGTAATTATTGATATATATGTTCCTATTACCATTTTCTTAATTGTTTTGGGTTTGTTATTGTAGGTCTTTTCCTTCTCTTGTGTTTCCTGCCTAGAGAAGTTCCTTTAGCATTTATTGTAAAGCTGGTTTGGTGGTGCTGAATTCTCTTAGCTTTTGCTTGTCTGTAAAGGTTTTAATTTCTCTGTTGAATCTGAATGAGATCCTTGCTGGGTAGAGTAATCTTGGTTGTAGGTTTTTCCCTTTCATCACTTTAAATACGTCCTGCCACTCCCTTCTGGCTTGCCGAGTTTCTGCTGAAGATCAGCTGTTAACTTTATGGGGATTCCCTTGTATGTTATTTGTTGTTTTTCCCTTTCTGCTTTTAATAATTTTTCTTTGTATTTAATTTTTGATAGTTTGATTAATATGTGTCTTGGTGTGCTTCTCCTTGGATTTATCCTGTATGGGACTCTCTGTGCTTCCTGGACTTGATTGCCTATTTCCTTTCCCATATTAGGGAATTTTTCAACTATAATCTCTTCAAATATTTTCTCAGTCCCTTTCTTTTTCTCTTCTTCTGGGACCCCTATAATTTGAATGTTGGTGCATTTAACCTTGTCCCAGAGGTCTCTGAGACTGTCCTCAATTCTTTACATTCTTTTTTCTTTATTCTGCTCTGCAGTAGTTATTTCCACTATTTTATCTTCCAGGTCACTTATCTGTTCTTCTGCCTCAGTTATCCTGCTATTGATTCCTTCTACAGTATTTTAAATTTTATTTATTGTGTTGTTCATCATTGATTGCTCTTGAGTTCTTCTAGGTCCTTGTTAAACATTTCTTGTATTTTCTCCATTCTATTTCCAAGATTTTGGAACATCTTTACTATCATTACTCTAAATTCTTTTTCAGTTAGACTGCCTATTTCCTCTTCATTTGTTTGGTCTGGTGGGTTTTTACGTTGCTCCTTTGTCTGCTGTGTGTTTCTCTGTCTTCTCATTTTTCTTAACTTACTGTGTTTGGGGTCTCCTTTTTGCAGGCTTCAGGTTCATAGTTCCCATTGTTTTTGGTGTCTGTCCCCAGTGGCTAAGGTTGGTTCAGTGGGTTGTGTAGGCTTCCTGGTGGAGGGGACTGGTGCCTGTGTTCTGGTGGATGAGGCTGGATCTTGTCTTTCTGGTGGGCAGGACTGCGTCTGGTGGTGTGTTTTGGAGTGTCTGTGACCTTATTATGATTTTATGCCGCCTCTCTGCTAATGGGTGGGGTTGTGTTCCTGTCTTGCTAGTTGTTTGGCCTAGGGTGTCCAGCACTGTAGCTTGCTGGTCGTTGAGTGGAGCTGGGTCTTAGCATTGAGATGGAGATCTCTGGGAGAGCTTTCGCCATTTGATATTACATGGAGCTGGGAGGCCTCTGGTGGACCAATGTGCTGAACTCAGCTCTCCCACCTCAGAGGCACAGGCCTGACACCTGGCCAGAGCACCAAGACCCTGTCAGCCACACGTCTCAGAGCCACGTCCTCCAACTTTGATGTGCCACAAAAGCCCTGGAGATGCTGTGAAGGAAGATTCTGGTTTGGTCTCTTGGACGGGGGCCGAGTCACTGCATTTTTAACAAGCACCCATGTTACCCACGCTGTCAGCCCAGGACCACACTCTGAGAAGGGAGACCTAAATATTCTTATTCACTAATTCAACCACAATTATTAATTAAGCACCTACTGCCCATACCAAACAGTGTTGCAGATACTGGAGATATATCAGCAAAGAAGATAGGCAAGGTCCCTGCCCTCATCGAGCTTACATTCTAGGGGAGATGATGAATTATAATAAATAGGTAAAGAAGTAAATAAGAACTTTAGATAGTGACCTTTCTTCTAAGAATAAAATAAAATAGGTAATGGGATGAAGAGAAACAGGGGAGGGAGAATTTAGGTGAAATATTCAGGGAGTTGACAGGTAAGGAGTTGATAGGTAAGTCTTGAACAATGGGAATAAGTCAGCCATGTGGATCTATGGGGAAAGAGCATTGCAGACGAGGAAGAGCTAAGGTATAAGCCCTGAGGTGGGGATGAGCTGGGGAGACTTGAGTAAGAAGGTCAGTAAGTGAGAGGGAAATGATAGGAGATAAGACAGCACCAGTAGCCAGATACCAGACCATGAAGTGCCTTATAGGGCAAGGAATCTGGATTTTGTTCCAGGAGTGATGGGAGGTTGCCATAGGGTTTTGGGACAGAGCGGGTATGATCTCTGTTAAAAGGATAACTCTGGCTCAGAATGGAGAAGAGACTGTAAGAGGGAGAAGGCCACTGCAGTCATTCAAGTAAGAGAAGATGGTGGTTGGAACTATGGTGGGAAAATGGACAGACTGAGGACCTATTCTGGAGACAAACCTGCTGGAAGATTGAATGGGGATAGGCTCAGGGAGAGAAAAACATTAAAAAAATAACCCCTAGGGCTTCCCTGGTGGCGCAGTGGTTGAGAGTCCTCCTGCCGATGCAGGGGACACAGGTTCGTGCCCCGGTCCGGGAGGATCCCACATGCCGCAGAGCAGCTGGGCCCGTGGGCCATGGCCGCTGAGCCTGCACGTCCGGAGCCTGTGCTCTGCAACGGGAGAGGCAGCAACAGTGAGAGGCCCGCGTACCGAAAAAAAAAATAATAATAATAAAAAAATAACCCCTAGGTTTTTGATCTAAGCAACTAGGTATCGTCATTAACTGAAATGGGGAAGAAAAGGAGAAAAGCAGGTATGAGGTAGGTGGAGTGGCTATGCAGGGCATTCAAGAGTTGCATTTTACATGTATTATATTTGAGATACCTATTAGATATACAAATGGAGGTATAAAGCAGACAGTTGCACGTATGTATCTGGAGTTCTGGAGAAAGGTCAGACATACTTTTTTTCATCTAAATGAAAAATATTATTAGGAAAATAAACTCAAGAGCTGTGGGGACTGCATGTTTAAATTTACTCTGGAGGCAACTGTACCTCAAATATTGAAGTGCTGAAAAAACACAGGACAGTGTGAAGTAGTAACTACAAAACCCAAACCTGAAATATCACTTTTTTTGTCTGCTTGATTTGTCTGCTTGATGTTCCTACCAGCTTAGCTCTAGTATTCCTCCACCAAAAGATATATGACCGACAACATCTTGTAGCAGAGAATTACCACAATCAGGAAAACAATAATATGGGCTTAGCTAATGAAGATTTGAAATACTGTACTGATTCAGAAGCAGATGTGTTGATTTGCTAGCTCAAGCCTGAACACAACAGTCCCTCACTGACAATACCTAGGAGGAGGCAACCTCAGGAAAGATCTGTCAGTGCTGCTACTTCAAAAGAAGAGAAAATTCTATGAGGGGCAACTGACTAAAAGGTGTTAATAATGCCTTTTTTGGGGGGCGTTGTAGATCAATAGAATTTCATAGAGATATAAACACCTTCTGACTGGTTGTTCCTCAACACAGTCTCAGCTCCTGCTTGATTGGCTTTCTTACTCAACTACACATTCATCCATTCATCTTACTCAGTAGATGATTCATCATGGATTCAGAAAGGGAGAAAAGGAAGGCAAAAAGCATTTCAGCTCTTATAAGTAGAACTCTTTAAGTCCCAATAAGTATTACCTTATAAATTATACAATAAAACAGGTTCAAATAAGAAGCCAATGTGTTGAATTTAATAGACATGCAAATATCGAGAATTTTTACTTGGGCTGATTTCTTTACAGTGAGGTCTAACCCCACAAAACCCCTTTGTAAGATCAATAGGGCAGGAAGTGGCAAAGTCATAATCAGTGACCTTAGATCTTTTTGAAGTGCAAAGAAGCAGAGTAACAGCCTACAGGATAAAACTAACATCACACCTTTGAATCAGTAAGTGAAGAGAGAAGATCATTAACAGCTAACCTATTCTTTAGTGAGACTTGCAAAACCAATTAGAAAGTCTCTGAAAAATGTTATATTTATGTTTAATAGTTTAGTCCTTCTAAGAATTCCTCCCCACACCCATACATTTCAGAATTTTTTTAAAAAACCCTCCCAAAGTATAGTAATTTTCCTTTTGGGAACTTCTTTTTCTACTTTTAGTGCAAATCTGAGAGATTATTTGGTGGTTTCTGTGCAAGTCTAATAAATGACAGTAACGGCACCCAGGGGGTAAGAATACAGGGTATATACACTTCAAGTTTTACCTTAAACATGCCATGTGAAGATCTAGACTTTAAGAACATGCTGCATTCAAAAGGCTTGGCAACATAGATTGAAAGTGATCATTAAGACCCTCTGAATATGGAATCCTCCCTCCTTCCAAAAAGTATATTACCGCAGTTCAATCCTGAGACATCCTTTGGGCAGTGTGTTATGCTTCTCCAATCTTCCAACCCCCGCCCCCTCAAAAAATCTTGTGCATCTTAGATCTTAGTCTGCTTTTGCTTAGTTTCAACATATTTATACACCCATAGAGAGGACAGGGGGAAAAAAGAGAAGGAAAAAGAAGAGAGAAGGAAGAAAGCAAAAGGCCATCAATGTTCACTTTAACATGGCAGAGTTAAGAAGTGGTAAATGCTGTCAAAAGCACATGGTCTAACAGGGCTTCCATGCTCTCAGCCTCTCTTCTCAAAGTTTCCTCCTCTTCTGTCTCCCTTCCTCTGTTTTCCTCCCTTTAGCAACCTCCTCCCACCCCAGTCTCTATGCCACCAATGGACACCGTGCAGAAGCAGGCCGAAAACCAAATGATGGATATGTTTCAACAGTCGTAATAAATTAGTGTAGCATACTAGAATTAGCCAGTTTAAAGAATTGGTTTCAGCCAAGCTAAGTATTCCAAATAAGTGATTCCTCATTCAACAAATCTGGGGGAAAAAAAAAAAAACCATGTTTTGTTATTTCCAATCAGACCTCACAACCAGGAATAAAAGTCTGATAGGATTTATCTGACATGTAATCAAATCATGTCCCCTAGCTATTTCTAGTCTTTTAATAGGAAAAATGACCACAGGAGACCTAAATAATATTTCAGTTCCACCATTTCTAGGCTTTCTCCCAAAATTTCACCAATGTTTGGGGTTCTAGAGCATGAAAAGAATGCAGGCACCTCAAATGCTTCTAATTCATGGGCCTAAAGTTCACTGGAAACAAGCTATACATGGATACTATTTGCTAAAAGGAGTAGTTGGGCTGGGGGGGGGCGCGGGGGAGGGGGAAGGAGGTGGATCTGCTAGGAACTAAGATGTTCTGAGTCAAAAGACAGCCTCTGGGAGGGAGTTTCTGCACACAGGCTTCCCTCCCAGGATACCAGCAACCAAGGATGCGCTTCCTCCTGTTAACTTCTACAAAGCAAACAAAACTTGTCATCCTCACTCCAACAATGCACATAGATAAGGGAGGCCAAAATTCCTTTAAGAACCAATGAAATAAATGGCAAATTATCTCGATTACACTAAATGATTCTACGACAATCTGCAAGAACATTTACATGTTCTTTTCTGAATAGCAGTTCTGCCAGATATCAAACACTCTCCAAATGCCAGCAACATGAAGGGTATCACACATACTGAATTAAACACAGGCTCTACATTCCAAACACAGAGACAACACAGGAAAGGCTCAAACTTCCTTTAGGCATATGCTAGGCATGGCTGGATCTTGGGTAACCCTTACAGTGCCGGAAAGGCCTCCCTGAAATTAAGCTGGGGAATAATTCTCTAAGAGTGAGAGTCTAATTGTAGGGTAGTGTGACTTTATTCAGATACGCAGCGTTTTTCCTTCCTACTCAGAAATATTGTGTGTGTTCGAGAGGGTAGGGAATAGGGAGTATTTCAAGGTAATATTTCAAGAAAAGATGATGAGAAAGGGGAGAAAATAGCATAAAGCAAGAACATAGCAGTGAAAGAAGTTTTCCATACTAGTTTTATATAATGCCTGGCATGTAGGTGGACATATGAGTTAAAAGTTATTCCACTCTTCCTACTTATTTGGGGCTGATTTTATAGAACAAAACAACGTAACTACATCAAAGCATCAGCAAAGATAAAATCTAGGGAGTTTTCAAAACCCAGAGCATGTTTGGAGAGGGGGTGGGGAAGGGGTAGAGGCAACAGAAGTTACAGGAGGATAAAATAGTTACAAAACTGGCTTTTGAACAAAAGCAAATAGGAGCATAAAACACTTATGAGTGTTTTCATTCATACTATTTCTTCCTAAATCAATGAAAACATTGCCTTATGATAGATTTACACCACAGTGAAACTCTTGACAACTTCAAAATCAACTTCATGTTTGGGTTCCATTCTTTCAGGTGATGAATAGTGGGAAATCAGTGAAGGAATGTCACTTGAAGTCAGTCATTTATCATGAACCAAAATGGCTAAGTGCCCCATAAACTGCAATGATCCATTTCCTATTAGCATCACACAACAGAAGGCAGCCTCATCTGCATTAACAAGTCTTATGACCTCCGCAGGCAGAGAGGCTAATGTTAGGAAATAGGTTATTTTTGTTCTGTTATAAATGTTCATTATTATACCATAAAAATTTTTTTAAGGATTAAAAGTTACTGATTGATTTATTAAGGAATTTATTAAGGTTTTCCCCATCTTAGGCTTTTTTATTATATTTTTACAAATTTAATCCTGGTAAAGTAGTTTCACTCTTTTTGGTCAAGCTCTACCTGGTTTTCTGTATGTAATACATGCTTCTTTCACCATAATGTCAAATAACAGGACAGACTACAATTAAAATAATTCCCTGCTCCCCACAAAATTTAGGTGACACTGACAGTTTTTCAATGTCCCAAGTTTCAAAATATATATCCCTTTTAAATTTGGGCAAATACTAGGTTTCCTAATTCCAAGGAAAGGTATGAAAATAGCATGTCATGATTTGAAACTAAGTAAAACTGTTAAAGCAGTTAAGTTCAATACTTTCCCATAAAACAGTATAACAGTTTAAACGTGTTAGTGGGTCACATCCATATGACTAGTGACACTCTTGCCTACAAACATGGTCAGGAGTTACCTTCCTCAAACAAATGGTATCACTTCCAAACAGAAAGAAAAAAGAAAAACAAACCCAAATGGCAAGATGAGAAAAGCAACTAAGGAAAATGGGTACCATATAAAAAGATTAGGAAAATAGGACTATTTACTAAGATACTATACATCTATAATTTTTTAAAACCTCCTCCTTTGAAATGAATCACACACACAAAAAGGATTTTATCTGAAGGTACCATTTTGGCTTAATTTTTAACTGCAGAATATAGTTTAAAATGCCCTATGTATTTTTACTGTATCTTTGAAGATTCTTCAGCATTCCCTCCACTCCTTCATTTTTTTTCCCTCCACTCCTTCATTTTTTTCCCTCAAAAGAAACATTAACAAACTTGGAAAACAAAAAAGTATACGGCAAACTATTTTTAATCATTTACACTCAATTATGAGCACCCCAAGAACAATTTCATAAAGTCACAAATTCCCAGGGGGACAAAGAGGAATTAGACATGGTCCATGTCCTCAAGGTGCTTATAGTCTATTGAGGGATATAGGATACATTCATAAATAAGAAAAAAAATTTAAAAAACCCTAAGTACATTATTATAAAATAAGTATTGAATATATTAAATATATCATAGAACTTTTCAAATATCAGGACAAAAAAAATATTTGTTGACTCATTAAAGAGAATTTTAGGAAATAAGAGAGAAAAAGAGAGAGAACAAACTATGACCTGGGGTGACGGGAAGCATTCATGGAAGGGGACAACTTAAGATTGGTGTCTAAGAATGAGCAATTTAGCGTACTGATAATTTCAACATTTTTTTTCCAAACAAAATAATCTCCTGGAACATACAGGTTCCCATGTAAGTGTTGTCCCAACTAGAATGTATCATTCTGAGTCTCCACATCAGCCAGCCTTTCATACTTGGACTTTTAACCTCTCCATTTCCTGAAATTCTCCCTTGCTGCCCGTTCACCAAATGATGACCATCATTGTTATCCCTTCTCCTTTGAAATCACTAATAACCCTCAAGTCAGATGATCCCACCCACCAAGAACTAGAGGATCCTGCAGAGTTAGGGCTGAATGTTTATCACCTTATTTTTGCCAAGTAGATTTTAATCATCAGAAACTTTCCTGACTCTTTGAGAGAATGCCATACAAGGATAAACTAAAATAAAAAAAGTTATAAGGTGTCTCCAAAAAGGTACAAAGATATCTGTTGTAGTTCCTTCCAAGCTTTGCCCTGGAGATTTGGGGACAGGTATTTACATGTTACACAGATTCCTAAGCATGACCATGCTCTTAACTCTTGGCCTCTCTCACCTTGTGTGGGAATTATTACAACTGCCCTCTACCATGTCTCCTATACCCTACAATACCCCCCACCCAGTGCATTCTCTATGCTTCTGTCAGGAAAATCTTTCTAGACCACAGCATGGTACACATAACACCCTCTGATAAAAAAATCTTCAGGGAATCTCCACTACTGATAGAGTGCAGTCCAGTTCTTTAGCGGGTACTGCCCTGCCTTTTATCCCCTCAAGGCACCCAGAGAAAATGCAAGAATATTTATGGAGCACATATAGATAACCAGAGACTTCTTGCAACAAGAAGTACAAGCATCCCTAATGGCTTGAGGGCAAAGCAGAATCACTGCCCATCTGTAATTCATTCCTAGCCCAGCACAAGGGCTGGGAAAATCTGGTTAGGTAATCTGCCCTCTTTAACCATATCTCTCATTTTTTCTCTAGAGCAAGGCTTCTCAAACTTTACTGTGCATACTGGCCACTTGGGATCTTGTAAAAATGAAAATTCTGATTCGCTAGGTCTGGGATGAGACTTGAAATTCAGCATTTCTAACAAGTTTCCAGGTGGGGCCGGATCTCCTGGTCCGAGGACTGCACTATAAGTAAGGAGACTATGGCAATGGTCCTCAACCGAGGCTGTACCTGAAAATTACCTGTGAAGCTTAAAAAAGCCAGCTGCCCAGGCTACGACTCAGACCAACCAGAATCTTTAGAATTGTTTTTAAAGCTCCGCAGGTGACTTTAATGTGCTGTCAAAGTTGCATTTTCTACTTCAGCCAAACAAACCATCCCCTCAGTATTCCCCCTTCCCTGTACCTCTGCCCCTTCTCTGCTCAGGTAAGTCCTGCACTCCTTGTAGGACCTGTTGCTAGTCCTCCCTCTAGGAAGATGTCTCCAACCCTGAATAATATCTGCCGGACCTTCTGAGACCCTCTATACTGCCTGTCCCGTCCTTATCCTCTGTCCTGCATCAGCAGTGGAGTGTGTGCTGATCCAAACAGGTGCTGCTTATTACCCATCTTCACACTCTCAGGACCTGGCAGGTACAAATGTTAGATGTACCTTGCTATGACTTTGAGATGAACTTTTCGGGAAATTCAGCAAATAACAGCAAATGAGTTCTTTCGCGTCTGAAGAGAAAAACACAAAACAAAAAAGTCCTCATAGAGCACAAGTGCTTTCTCAGCCAGGAAGGGATATTTTCAGGACTTGACCATGTCTGCCAGACAGGTGCAGAGGTCTCTCAGTTAAGTTCCTCTTCGTTAAGGATAGCAGAATTTCTAACCAGTCACTAAGATTAGCTCTCAGAAAAGGGCAAAAAGGAAGAAAGAAGCCAGAGCCCAGGGTCATGACCTTTAGGGTAAGATGTGGAGAGGCTCAAATAACAAGCCATTCCCCCCATGGAGAAGCAAGAATTCTCTGGGCATGATGGTCACAGGAGCCCATTCAAATTTGGGAATGAATGCACTTGGGTTCTCCAATTTAACAGACTAATTCCCTAACCACTCCATTTTTGGATATAAAAGGCTCCTAGTGCCATAAATATATAGAAAAAGAAAGGAATTGTCAATATAGGTATTTTCAAAACCTGAGTTCATGAAATGCTTAGTTAATGGAGTAGACTATCTCATATCAGTCTCTTGGCCAGAAAATATTTTCAATATGAAATCAGAAAATTAAAACAAAAACAAAAACAGGCGGACTTCTAGTGGTGAGAGTGAGTCACAGAAGACAGACCAAGGGAAATCCATCACAATTCCAAACTGAGAAAAATTTAAATTGAGAGATTGAGGGTCACTGATAAAGATATTGATCTCTGAAGTAAAGTAGGCCTGGATTCAAATCCTGACTCTGTCCACTCTGTGTCCTCAGGCAAATTCCTTTGCCTTTCTAGGCCTCTGTTTTCTCTCTGTGAAATGGGGATCCTAAGGGCAACTCATGCATCTATTTTAAATGATAAATGTGGCCATTTCTCCAACAATGTATACCACACAATAAGTGCTAAAAATGTTAAATTTGTTTTTAATCTGTTCAATTAGGTCTTTCCCACAAGAGCCATGTCACATAGTGGTAATATTACAAGTGACCTACACTTAGACCCTACCAAGCCACACACATTTTCCTGAACTTGCAGACATGTTTTTAATGCCTCAATGCTTCTGCACACTATGGCTTTGGCCTGGAATGACCCTCTCAACTTCCTCCCCTCCTCCTCTGCCAAAATAATAATAATTATTACTACTATTATTATTTATTACTACTATTATTATTTTGTTTTGGAGTCTCACTTCCATATAAGCTCCTCTCCTCTGGGTGTTTTCCCTGTCACCTCCACCATCAGAGGCTGTCTCCTGTGCTCCTAGAACATATCAGAGGGACCTGTATTGGAGTACACTTCACACTGAATTGTGAGCACCTGTGTTTCTTTCTCTGTGAATTTCTAGAGCCATGCTGTCCAAAGTGGTCACCACTAGCCTCATGTGCCACTATTAACATTTAAATTAATTAAACATAAATTAAAATTAAAATTCAGTTCCTCAGTCTCATGAGCCACATTTCAAGTGTTCAAGAGACACATGTGGCTATGAATACTGTCTTGGGCCATCATCACAGAATATTCTGTTGAACAGCACTGTTCAACCTCTTAGGCAGGGATCATGTCTTGTTTATTCCTAGTGCCTAGCACTTACTATAGTGAGTTTGTAAAAGAATGACAATATCGACAAATACAGGCATGTCTATACACACTCTTTTGGCTGAATGAGAAAGGATTAATTATTCATTTATGTTTAAGCCTACAAGAGAAAATGTATATAAAATACCTAGCATAAGGCCACCACAAGGCAGGCAATGAATAAAGGGTGCTTAATCATATGAACGAGTTGGTTGAGAAGTCGAATTCCTTGCTTTCTGATATAATTCGTAAAGGTATTCTGCCAGAAGACCATTAAGATTTTATTTTAAGGAAAGTCTCTACAATGGTTGAATGGTCAGTCTTATTTGGTAGTTTGGTTGTATCTTACTTGCCTAATCTTGCCAAGTCTACTTGCTCCTTAATCTCAGCACCAGAGTATATCCCTCCTCACGAGAGTGTGAAAATCAGCTCTGTGATGTCTCCAACAGACTCAGACCAGGCAAGCAGCATGGCCAACAGAAAACATTTCTCCCGAGGCCAGATCAGGCTGCAAGACAGCTCCTGTGAATCCTGCTTTCTTCCCTATGATTTCCTCAGCCTCTCTCTGTCCCTTGCCCACCCTGAACAAAGACTGCTGAGATACCCAGTTACTAAACTGCCCCTGCTTCACGATACCACCCAGTCCAGTGTTGGTCATCTCTTCCCTTGTCCCTTCTAAAATCATTCAGCCAAGTCCAAACCCTACAAAAAGACCTGTATCTTGCTGGGTGTCCCACAGTCCCCCGCTGTGCTCTCTCCTCTGCTGCGTCAAGTTAATAAAATTTAACTATGATTACGGTAGCTTTCCCGTGGTCTTTCCCCTGTGATCAAACTTCAGGACCTATCCTATAATGGCATTCATTCCATGCCATATAATTTTCCAAGCACAAAGTGACAGAATGTCTTTTGCTCATTGATTTTCTGGTCAAGAACCATGTTTCTGAATTCAGCCATAAAAAGAACTGAAGCACTGATACATGCTCCAACATGGATGAACCTTGAAAGCATTATGCTCAGGGAAAGAAGCCAGACACAATAGGCTACATACTGTGTAACTGTATGTGAAGTGTCCAGAATAGGCAAACTCAGAGAGAGAAAATATTAGTGGCTGCCAGAGGCCAGTGGGAGGCAGAAATGGGAGTGACTGCTAATGGGGATGGATTTTCTTTTTAGGGTGATGAAAATGTTCTGGAATTATATAGTAGTAATGGTTGCATAACCTGGATATACTAAAACCACTGAACTCTACACTTTGAAACAGTGAATTTTATGGTATGTGAATTATATCTCAATTTTAAAAAGAACTGTTTCTGCCTTTGACTGGGAGTACAGTTTTCTGTCCAAGTGACAGAACCATCAAGGAAAAACAGCATGTTAAAGCAAGCTCATCAAACTATTTTGGATGGAGTTACTAATTGATCCCAGCAGCACCTAACAAGGTTTCTCAAGTAAATCATTCTATCCTGTCTTTATTCATGCTCATGCCTAGTTTGTTTCCTTCTCATTTGTTGATTCCACCTATTTCTCTAAAGCCCATCAGTTCTGCCTTTGGAAATTTTACAATAAAACTGCCCTAGCAGGGCTTCCCTGGTGGTGCAGTGGTTTAGAATCCGCCTGCCAATGCAGGGGACACGGGTTCAAGCCCTGGTCCAGGAAGATCCCACATGCTGCGGAGCAACTAAGCGGCCTGTGTGCCACAACTACTGAGCCGGCACTCTAGAGCCCTCGTGCCACAACTACTGAAGCCCGCGCACCTAGAGCCCCTGCTGTGCAACAAAAGAAGCCACCGCAGTGAGAAGCCCCGCGCCGCAACGAAGAGTAGCCCCGGCTCGCCGCAACTAGAGAAAGCCCGCGCACAGCAACGAAGACCCAACGCAGCCAAATAAATAAAGTTAAAAAAAAAAACAAACTACCACAGCAGATAAAACTCTTCAAATGTTGTTCTATAATTAAAACCAATGCACAGATATCGCCTTTCTGGCCCTCTTGTCTCCAACCTTACCCAAAGTACACATCCCAAAATGGTGTTGGGCACAGAAGAGTTAAACAGGGATGCCCCAGAGCCGCTGGTATTGGAGCAGGTCTAAGGATGCCAGACAGGACATATTCAGGTTCTATGCAATGCAAGATCTACTTTCAACTGGAATTACAAATAGGAAGTGGCACTTCCCTCAGAAATAGCTTAAAATACCCCATCTACTGCCATGCCACACAAACAACATTCATCTCACAGAGAAAAAAGGCATCTAATCAAGAGACCACTGAAAACAAAGAGGTGCAGAATGGCAGCACCATAAACTGATGACGTGGAAAACCAGCACTAGGCAAAGCATATTCACAGGAAGGACACAGCCTTGTACAAAAATCTAGTGGAAATGGTACTTGAGCCTGCTCTGGAGCAAGTATCAATACATTAGTAAAACACAAGGACTTTTCTACTTTTCTGTGGTTTGTAATTAAGGTTCTCAAGGGGCAGGCATCCCCATACGAAAGTCGGCGATGTAGGACACAAACAGAGTTCAACCCAGATCACGGCAGAGAATGGTCCCTGGCTACGCGGTAAGAGCTATCACCAGCTTCCCAGAGAGGAAGAAACTGAAAACCCATTAAAACATTTACAGTTCATACTATAGAATATTCAGAGTAAACTATGTAGAGCAGTGATTCTTACTTCACAAGTGTGGCTTCTGTTATTCTTCATAAATCTTTCAGCCTTTTGGTGTCATTACATAGAGATAGATACCTGTACACATGGGTGTGCTGGTGATTTCAGGGCCCCTAGAAATTCCACAATCCACCCCTCATGCCCCAAAGTAGTCTCTACTTAATTTATCCTTTCTTTAAGGTTTGAGTCCCCAGTGAAATGCTTGAATTTAGCCCTACAAGGAAAGCCCAGGCGACCAGTTACCTACTTCACAGTTAAGTCCAAGATTGGCTGATTCACAATTTCAGCATGTTGTTTAATACAAAGCCATCCGGTTCACAATATCTTCAGGAAACATGGGTCCCTCTCTTCTTCCCTCCTTTAGCAGTATAAAAGAATAAAAATATGGGCTTTCTCTGACCCTGTACTCATTCACCCAACACACACTGAGTACCAGGTACTACACCAGGTGTCGGGAACACAAAAGAGAAAAAGCACTTACTCCGTAATGGTGAAACACGCATGTGCCCAACAGGGAAATGCCCCAGGTGTCCCTAACTCGGGGTGACAATGAGTCAGAGAAGGCTTCACCGCAGAGGTAACACTGGAACTGACTTGAGCCACGCTTTCCTCAGGCAAACGCATCTGAGAGAGCAGGGGCAGGGAGTGCATTCCAGGCCAGCCAAGGGGACAGTGTGTGCAAAGTCACTGAGATGTGAGAATGCCTTGGGTTTCAGAAGCAAAGGAGCAAGTCCTCAGTGCAGCTTGGGCACAGCCTGGGCAGGTGGGAGAGGAGATGAAACAGCCCGATTACGATCTGTGATCACCTGGCTGAAGAATATGGCAGAATATTGGCCTTGGAATCATTTTTAATGACATCAGTGGAATGATACAGAAAACTCCTTTAGAGAATGAATTGCTTGCCTGGAAAAACATCCTACAGTAGGACAAATATTGCTCATTGTAAAGCACTTTGAAAAAGGGAAATCTCTATCTAAACGACAGCTAATAATGTCACTTGTACAGGTCTGCTAAATGTTACACACCTTGAACCTACAATAAAGTTTCACCATAAACTTGAGATGTTCTACTTTAACTCTACTTTAGCTGAGTTTTGGGGTTTTTTTTGGGAAAGTAATATCCAAATCATGATTTAGAAAGAGAAATGGAACCATCTGCCCAGTAGTTAGGAATTAGATAAGCATTTACATAAAACATAATTTTGGGGACCTCCCTTGTGACACAGTGGTTAAGAATCCACCTGCCAATGCAGGGGACACGGGTTCGATCCCTGGTCAGGGAAGATCTCACATGCTGCAGAGCAACTAAGCCTGTGCACCACAACTACTGAGCCTGCGCTCTAGAGCCCACAAGCCACAACTACTGAGCCCGCGCACCACAACTACTGAAGCCCACGCACCTAGAGCCCGTGCTTTGCAACAAGAGAAGCCACCGCAATGAGAAGCCTGTGCACCGCAACAAAGAGTAGCCCCCCGCTCGCCACAACTAGAGAAAGCCCGCGCACAGCAACGAAGACCCAACGCAGCCAAAATTAAATAAATAAATTTATTTTTTTAATGTAATTTTTTAAAAAAGTAACATTTTTTACATTTGAGTATTGTGATATCAAGATAAAACAAACTTAGTGGTTTAAATACCAAAAGATGAATCATCCATTTCATACAAAATACAAGCAACTTATCTGAAAAATAAAGGCTAAAAAACTTTATCCTTGGAATATGGTAAGACCATTAGAATTCACTGTAGCCTCCTCACTCTCTTTTTTGGCTACATCTGGAAGGTAATTAAAATGATCCATTTGGGAGTTGAATGAAGAAGTAGAACAGGAAACCAGGTGCTCATTCTATTATATTTTCCAACACTCCAAGGCCAAAGCCCACTTTACCTTTTCCATTTCCCAGAAGCCAGGTAGCAGCACAGCATTTGTCAGCAACCATGAAGACAGAGCAGTAAGTCACTACTAAGCTCCTATAACACATCCAGCTCAGTCAATATAGCCAGTGAGCTGTTGGTTATGAATAAAGTAGCTCTGATGGAGCCCTTTTCTGCATTTTCTGCAAACACTATGCATTGTCAGCAGGAAAACCTCCTTGCCTTCATAATTCTGGAGGCAATTAGCAGCAACCAAGAATGCAGCCTGTTGCTATGGTAATGGCATACCACCATCACTTATCACCCATGGACAAATATATATGATTCTGATTTAACTGCTTAGATAAAGCAGAAAATAACCCAGGTTATCACAGTGACTGTACTTTTCTCGTCCAGATAAACACAGACTGTTCCCCTTCCTACGCAAAATCAAGGGCAAGACTGAGTGCAAAGTAAACTTGAATCAACCGGCACAAGAGAATTATTTAAGTCAGTGTCAGCAAAATGGTAGTTTACATTCTATCCAAATAGGTACATATATTAAGGACAAGACTAAAAAGCATATTTTACTGAAGCTCCCCTCTGGTGAATCTTCACCATTGTACCTCAGGGAACCAAAAAGAAAGAGAGATGGCTGTTAGCAGTTTCCTTTCAGTAAATCAGAGTCCCTTCAATGGGTTGGGTAGCTCAATCTCTAACTGATGGGTATGATGTGCAGTCTTCATCTTCTCGTCCTCAGCCCTAGGAGGGTGAACAAGAAAGAGAAAGAAAGCATGGTGGCCTTAAAAAATTCATGCCAGTTGTTTCAATTCCTCAGTCAAGAAGTCACCACAGGCTAAGTCTACACAGAACAGTTATGGTGACCCACACACTCAGTGATAAAAGGAGTAATTTCTAAAACCAAAGCAAGCCACTTAAATCAGGGGCTACCCCATACTCCCTGCCAGATTTTTCCATTTAGGTCACCACAGATCATTGAGTAGGGTTCCCTGTGCTAAACAGTAGGTTCTCATTAGTTACCTATTTTATACATAATAGTCTATATATTAAATTAAAATTTATTTTTAGTAACATGTAAGAAAAATAGATAATTTCAATTAAGCACAGATGACAGGGTTGAATCTGAATGTATGATAATAAACAATTACAAATATTAGGGTCATGTATTAGGGAATATGTATTTCAAATAGCAATGAACACTGTAGTCCATTTTAACAAAAGACTTCCTCGCTTCCCCTAGGAGTTACTTTTACTGAGTACCAGTAGTGTGGTGGAGTGTACAGCTCTTTAGAACAATATGTACAAGTTCTTGTTCTAAGTTCTGGTGTGGGAAAAAATATCATCTGTGACGAATTACATACTCTATTTCTTAAACAAACAAATAAAAAACTCACACCCCAAAATAGTTCCACAGAATTAATCTTTAGAGGGTAAGCTCATTTGGAAAGCCATGGCACCAACTGGACTTAACACAGCCTAGATGAAATACTTCATCCTACACAATGGAGAGACTACAGAACTACATGATTAGAATTAGATTTATAAAATGCCACTTAAAAATTGGAATTGAGAATCTCTGGCCTAGTGTTATCATCCACCCTAGGTTCAATCAGCTTCATAGGGTTAATTTGCTCCAGCCATGACTATAACCCTCGGAACAGCCTCTTGCTAAACCATTTCATCTCTTCTTTTCAAGGCCAAATTTATACAAAAAACAGCTGAAGTGCTGAAGAGAATGGCAAATGGGCTATCTGGTATCCAAGGACAGTGATAATCCTCAAGTCCATGGCTCAAAAAATGTTAAGCAAGGTTTGCCAAAACCTCTATATTTAGACACTCACTTAAGAACCTAAGAAATCTGGGTTCTGGGTTACACACTCCAACCAACTGACAATCACTCCATTCATCTGAAGTGACCTTGGGGCAAGTTACTCAACCTTTTTTAGAGCCTGTTTCCTCATCTGAAAAATGAGGTTAATAGAACTACCACACTGGATTGTTGTAAAGATGAAACGAGATAGCCTATGTAAAGAGCTTAGTACTATATTTAGTACATGATAGGTAGTCAGTAAATATTTCTGCTACTGTTCCGTCTTCACTTCTGCAGCCTCAGAATTGACCAGGTATTTATTACTCGTCTTTTGCTTAAACTCTCACGACTTAGTTCTTCAAAGTCCCACTGTGTTTCATTTTACCCCTAAAATCAATCTTAAACATGAAAATCATTTCCAAAGGTTCCATTTCAATTACATCACAGACTCGCCCTTCCTGCTCAAAACTTTTCAGCCTACAGAATGAAGAATAAGCTCAATTTTCAGTCTGGTCTCACCTCAAAACACAAGCACCTTTTCTTACCCCTGAGCATTCATTCTAGTCAAACAGATCTCCTAATCAATTCCATGGACAGTTGATCCAAGTCCATGTGTGGGCACATCAGGACAGTCCACCCTCTAAACCAGTGCTACTCAAAGTGTGGTCCAGCAATTTGACTAAGTAATTTTAGTCTGTTGGATCTAACATTTTTTAAATGGAGGTTATATTTTGTATGTCTTTTAAAATTTCTTTCTTTTCTAGTTATTTATGCTTGTCATATTTTACAAAATTCTTAGTCTACCTGAATTGAAAAGAAATAAGCTGGTGCTTTACCACACACAGTTTGAGAAGCACTGCTTTAATGTACTGTCCTGCTCAATTAAATGCTATCTTCCTAGGACCCTAAAGCAAAGCTAGTCTCCTTTACCCATTATGGTGGGTTCCAGGTAACCTGACCACTGAAGGCAACAGTAAGCTCTAAAGAACCCACTCTACCTCAGGAGCAAACATAGTCGTCTACTATATACCTGTGTTAGTTGTTTTGCCCACTGGAACCTTGCTACAAGACAACTTACTATGGCATGGAATTTACTATAGCGTTAATCCATTTTGGCCCCTTCTAGCTATTCTCTAAGTTTTTTTCACTCCTTCAATGAGATGTTTCAGTTAGAAAAATATTTAAATAAGTCCTCCCACTGCATGAACCCTGAGGACAACATTATGAGGACGGTCTAGTTGGTTTGTTCTTTTATCAGTAGTGTAGCTTCATCAACATCATCCTCTTACCTGTAAGAGGACTTTTACCAGTGCATTTTACATGAATATAAACCCCAACCCCCATACGCAGAGCCAGGTACAGAAAGCTTCTATTGGAGATTTTTGATGATCAGGTGCACAAAAATGGCCACCTATTTAAGCGGATGTCTGGCTAAGTGCCTTCTATCTTGAGTCAGAAATTTAATTTAACAAACATATTCTTTAACATCTTTATTGGAGTATAATTGCTTTACAATGGTGTGTTAGTTTCTGCTGTATAAAAAAGTAAATCAGCTATACATATAAATATATCCCCATATCTCCTCCCTCTTGCATCTCTCTCCAACCCTCCCTATCCCACCCCTCCAGCTGGACACAAAGCACTGAGCTGATCTCCCTGTGCTATGCAGCTGCTTCTCACCAGCTATGTATTTTACATTTGGTAGTGTATATATGTCCATGCCACTCTCTCCCTTCATCCCAGCTTACCCTTCCCCCTCCTTATGTCCATTCCTGTCCTGCTCCTAGGTTCTTCAGAACCTTTTTTATTTATTTATTTATTTATTTTTAGATTCCATATATATGTGTTAGCATACGGTATTTGTTTTTCTCTTTCTGACTCACTTCACTCTGTATGACAGTCTCTGGGTCCATCCACCTCACTACAAATAACTCAATTTCATTTCTTTTTATGGGTGAGTAATATTCCATTGTATATATGTGCCACATCTTCTTTAACCATTCATCTGTTGATGGACACTTAGGTTGCTTCCATGTCCTGGCTATTGTAAATAGAGCTGTAATGAACATTGTGGTACATGACTCTTTTTGAATTACGGTTTTCTCAGGGTACATGCCCAGTAATGGGATTGCCAGGTCATATGGTGGTTCTATTTTTAGTTTTTTGAGGAACATCCATACTGTTCTCCATAGTGGCTGTATCAATTTATCTTCCCATCTACGGTGTGAGAGGGTTCCCTTTTCTCCACACCCTCTCCAGCATTTATTGTTTGTAGATTTTTGTTGATGGCCATTCTGACTGGTGCGAGGTGATACCTCATTGTAGTTTTGATTTGCATTTCTCTAATGATTAGTGATGTTGAGCATCCTTTCATGTGTTTGTTGGCAATCTGCATACCTTCTTTGGAGAAATGTCTGTTTAGGTCTTCTGCCCATTTTTGGATTGGGTTGTTTGTTTTTTTGATATTACGAGCTGCTTGTAAATTTTGGAGATTAATCCTTTGTCAGTTGCTTCATTTGCAAATATTGTCTCCCATTCTGAGGGTTGTCTTTTCATCCTGTTTATGGTTTCCTTTGCTATGCAAAAGCTTTTAAGTTTCACTAGGTCCCATTTGTTTATTTTTTATTTTTTATTTTTTTTATTTTATTTTATTTTTTGCGGTACGCGGGCCTCTCACTGTTGTGGCCTCTCCCGTTGCAGAGCACAGGCTCAGTGGCCATGGCACATGGGCCTAGCCGCTCCACGGCATGTGGGATCTTTCTGGACCGGGGCACAAACCCGTGTCCCCTGCATCGGCAGGCAGACTCTCAACCACCGCACCACCAGGGAAGCCCCCATTTGTTTATTTTTGTTTTTATTTCCATTCCTCTAGGAGGTGGGTCAAAAAGGATCTTGCTGTGATTTATGTCATAGAGTGTTCTGCCTATGTTTTCCTCTAAGAGTTTTATACTGTCTGGCTTTACATTTAGGTCTTTAATCCATTTTGAGTTTATTTCTGTGTATGGTGTTAGGGAGTGTTCTAATTCCATTCTTTTTCATGTAGCTGTCCACTTTTCCCAGCACCACTTATTGAAGAGGTTGTCTTTTCTCCATTGTATATTCTTGCCTCCTTTATCAAAGATAAGGTGACCATACATGCGTGGGTTTATCTCTGGGCTTTCTATCCTGTTCCATTGATCTATATTTCTGTTTTTGTGCCAGTACCATACTGTCTTGATTACTGTAGCTTGTAGTATAGTCTGAAGTCCGGGAGCCTGATTCCTCCAGCTCCGTTTTTCTTTCTCAAGATTGCTTTGGCTATTTGGGGTCTTTTGTGTTTCCATACAAATTGTGCAAATTTTTGTTCTAGTTCTGTGAAAAATGCCATTGGCAGTTTGATAAGGATTGCATTGAATCTATAGATTGCTCGAGGTAGTATAGTCGTTTTCACAATGTTGATTCTTCCAATCCAAGAACATGGTATATCTCTCCATCTGTTTGTATCATCTTTAATTTCTTTCATCACTGTCTTATAGTTTTCTGCATACAGGTCTTTTGTCTCCTTAGGTAGGTTTATTCCTAGGTATTTTATTCTTTTTGTTACAATGGAAAACGGGAGTGTTTCCTTAATTTCTCTTTCAGATTTTTCATCATTAGTGTAAAAGAATGCAAGAGATTTTTGTGCATTAATTTTGTATCCTGCAACTTTACCAAATTCATTGATTAGCTCTAGTAGTTTTCTGGTGGCATCTTTAGGATTCTCTATGTATAGTATCATGTTATCTGCAAACAGTGTATTCCTTTTATTTCTTTTTCTTCTCTGATTGCCGTGGCTAGGACTTCCAAAACTATGCTGAATAATAGTGGTGAGAGTGCGCAACCTTGTCTTGTTCCTGATCTTAGTGGAAATGGTTTCAGTTTTTCACCATTGAAAACGATGTTGGCTGTGGGTTTGTCATATATGGCTTTTATTATGTTGAGGTAACTTTCCTCTATGCCTACTTTCTGGAGGGTTTTTATCATAAATGGGTGTTGAACATTGTCAAAAGCTTTTTCTGCATCTATTGAGATGATCATATGGTTTTTATCCTTCAGTCTCTTAATATGGTTTATCACATTGATTGATCTGTGTATATTGAAGAATCCTTGCATCCCTGGGATAAACCCCACTTGATCATGCTGTATGATCCTTTTAATGTGCTGTTGGATTCTGTTTGCTAGTAGTTTGTTGAGGATTTTTGCATCTATGTTCATCAGTGATATTGGCCTGTAGTTTTCTTTTTTGTGGATCTTTGTCTGGTTTTGGTATCAGGGTGGTGGTGGCCTCGTAGAATGAGTTTGGGAGTGTTCCTCCCTCTGCTATATTTTGGAAGAGTTTGAGAAGGATAGGTGTTAGTTCTCCTCTAAATGTTTGATAGAATTCGCCTGTGAAGGCATCTGGTCCTGGGCTTTTGTTTGTTGAAAGATTTTTAATGACAGTTTCAATTTCAGTGCTTGTGATTGGTCTGTTTATATTTTCTATTTCTCCCTGGTTCAGTCTCGGAAGGTTGTGCTTTTCTAAGAATTTGTCCATTTCTTCCAGGTTGCTCATTTTATTGGCATAGAGTTGCTTGTAGTAATCTCTCATGATCCTTTGTATTTCTGCATTGTCAGTTGTTACTTCTCCTTTTTCATTTCTAATTCTATTGATTTGAGTCTTATCCCTTTTTTTCTTGATGAGTCTGGCTAATGGTTTATCAATTTTGTTTATCTTCTCAAAGAACCAACTTTTAGTGTTATTGATCTTTGCTATCATTTCCTTCATTTCTTTTTCATTTATTTCTGATCTGATCTCTGTGATTTCTTTCCTTCTGCTAACTTTGGGATTTTTTTGTTCTTCTTTCTCTAACTGCTTTAGGTGTAAGGTTAGGTTTTTTATTTGAGATGTTTCTTGTTTCTTGAGGTAGTACTGTATTGCTATAAACTTCCCTCTTAGAACTGCTTATGCTGCATCTCATAGGTTTTGGGTCATGTTTTCATTGTCATTTGTTTCTAGGTATTTTCTGATTTCCTCTTTGATTATTTCAGTGATCTCTTGGTTATTTAATAGTGTACTGTTTAGCCTCCATGTGTTTGTATTTTTCACAGATATTTTTCCTTGTAATTGATATCTAGTTTCATAGTGTTAACAACGATATTTAAACACCCAGTATGTCCAAAGAATTATACGAGGAGCTGAGGGTATACCAAGATTAACAATTCACAGTGTGCAGACTCATAGAGCTTACAACCTAGTTGGGGAATAATATAAGTACACAAATAACTGTCATACAAAGTGACATCTAGTCAGTGTTGTGAGAGATTTATAAACCTCTGTTTATATAGAAGTTCAAAGAAGATCATCTCACATCTAGCTCAGAGGGTCTGGATAGGTTTTATGGAATAGGTTGCATTTGAAAGAAACCTAAGAGGATGAGTAAGGCATCAACAGCTAATAGGATGAGGTGGAGAATGAAGAAATGAGCATGAGATTAGTTTTACACACACACACACACACACACACACACTCGTTAGGTTATTGCCCATAAACATCCTCCTCAAAGTCTGTGGGAACTGTATCAAAAACTATTATATCATTTGTAAAAGCTGTAAACCGTTAAGGAAATCCATTCTCTCATTACTGGATTATATTGTATTTTACGATTGTTAACTCAAAAAGTGAATATAATAAATCAAATTTCCAATGTTAGGAAAAGGAGAGTCGCTCAAAGAAATGTTCAGTTTACATTTATAATATTAACAAGGTTCTTTAGTTATAAAATATTAACATCAGCATCTTTAAGTGCAGAAGCCCAGAGCAACATTCTAGCATGAAAGGTGACAAGCCAGAAGACAACTTGTATCACTTAGGAATTCTCAGACACTTGAGGAGGGGGATGGACTGAGGAACAGACCTAGTTGGGTATGAAAGGAAGGAGACTCTTCCTGCAAGCTGGAGAGCATGTGACATTCAGATCACAATAAAATAAACACAGGTGATATCTACCTGACACTTCATCTCAGCAGACTCCCAGGTTCTCCTTATATGTTAGCTCCTGGCTGGCTGTAAATCATGAGTGTCCAGTCTACCAAGACCAGGAAACTGAATTTCTTACGGATCAAAAATATATATTCCAACAGTTGTTTCTTTACTCTCTACTTCCCCGGAGCCTAGAAATGATATTTTTTCCCATTAAAGTCTTCTTAATGGAAAATATCCTGTTTGCTACATTTCATAAATATTCCTTACTTTCCTTGTTTTAACCTATCAAGTATCTGTCAGTGCAGTTGGAAGAACATGGGCTTTTGAGAATCAGATAGATGCAGGTTTTCCCAGATGCAGGTTTTCTAGATGGAAAGATGCCTTCGAGTATAATTGTTATAATGATGAATAACATTTACTGAGTGCTTGCTGGGCACTTCACATGAATTCTCTCATTTAATCTTCACAACATCTTTGGACATAAAAACACTTATTAACCCATTTTACATAAGAGGAAACTGAGGCAGAGAAAAACACACTAAATTGCTATCATTTATATGAATGCTAACATTTATATGAATTTTATATGAACTTTTCTCCTTTTCTCTCAGCGCTAAGGGCAATGATAGCCATGTTGACTTGGAGAAAAATAAAAAAGGCAGGTTCCTAAGATGCCATTTTGGTGCCCAAAGCAACCACACAAAACAAGGTCTGAGATCTACAAATTCAGTGCAGTCCCTATCAAAATTCCAACTAACTTTTTAGCAGAAATTGACATGCTTATCCTAAAATTCACACAGAAATTCAAGGGACCAAAAATTGCCAAAACAATCTTCCAAAAGAACAAAGTTGAAGGACTCACGCTTCCAACTTCAGAACTACAGTAATCCAAAAACTACAGTAATCAAGACTGTGTGCTACTGGCGTAAATATAGACATACAGATCAATGGAGTACAACTGAGGGTTAAGGAAAAAACCTTATCTTTATGGTCAATTGATTTTTGATAAGGGTGCCTAGTTAATTCAATCAGGAGAGAAGAATCTTTTCAACAAATGGTGCTAAAACAACTAGATATCCACATACAAAGAACGAAGTTGGACCCCAACCTTATACTATACACAAAAATTAACTCAAAATGGATCACAGACCTAAATGTAAGAGCTGAAACTATAAAACTCTTAGAGGAAAACACTGGTGTAAATCTCTGACACTTGGTTTAGGCAGTGGTTTCTTAGTCATGACACCAAAAGCACAAGTGACAAAATAAAAAACAGATAAACTAGACATTATCAAAATTAGAAATTTTTATGCTTCAAAGGACACCACCAAGAAAATGAATGCTACAGCATGGGTGAAGCTTGAAAACATAAAATGAAAATATGAAGTGTCTAGAATAGGCCAATCTGTAGTGATAGGAAGTAGATTAGTGACGGCCTAGGGCTGGGGGATTTGGGAGGAAATGTGGGTAATGAATAATGAGTGTTTCTTTTTTGGGGGTGATAAGTTTTCTAAAATTGATTGTGGTGACGGTTGCACAACTCTGTGGATATACTAAAAACCATTGGATTATACATTGTGAACGAGTGAATGTTATGACATGTGAATTATATCTCAATAAAGCTGTTTAAAAATAACAGGTCCTGGGGCTTCCCTGGTGGCGCAGTGGTTGAGAGTCCGCCTGCTGATGCAGGGGACACAGGTTCGTGCCCCAGTCCGGGAAGATCCCACATGCCGTGGAGCGGCTGGGCCCGTGAGCCATGGCCGCTGAGCCTGCGCGTCCGGAGCCTGTGCTCCGCAATGGGAGAGGCCACAACAGTGAGAGGCCCACGTACCGCCAAAAAAAAAAAAAACAGGTCCTTGAATCAACTAGAGGGTGAAAGGCTGATGGCCACCACACACAAAGGGGAAGGAAATGGAGTGCTCCCTGCCCCTCATATTGGGTTTTCCTGGCCACTCAGGGACTGAAGAGGGTAGAGAAAGAGACGTAGCTGCCAAGGAAGGAGCTAATCTTACAATTTGGACAATCTTTAAAAAATACACTTTAAAGTGTTAGTGACAAGGTCCCAGTTGTCATGCCCTGGTTATAGCACAGAGGGAAGTGCAGTGAAAGTTGCAGACAGCATGCGTTGTTTCTCAGGAACCAACTTGACTTTGGGCTTCCTGAGACCCTACCATCTAACTCATCCATTGAGCACAGTCCTAAAGACAGTGAATTCAGGCTGCAGGTGGCTGTTCATTTCAGAACAAAACCCTCAGCCTCCCTCCCTCCAGGGACCTGAGTATCTACTTATGTAAAGGGTGAGGTATATTTCGTGGATGCTGAGAACTCCTGGAGCCTGCTCCAGAATGCCCAGTCTCTGCCTCACTTGGCCAAGTGGTAATCCATTAATGCTAATTTTAAAAAAATTTTAACTGAGTTTTTGGTTTAAAAGAAGGCTTCTCAGCATGTATTCAGTAAAGCACAGCTACAAACCAGTGATGAGATATCCCAATACAGACAGAAATCTGAGGCTGCCCAAACTAAGATGGATACCGTACCCCTCCATTTGTAAAATTTAAGTAGAGTAAAAGCACTGTGAGGTTGCTTCTGCCTTTCTGCAAAAGAAGACAATATCTAGCGCTTTTTTTTTTCATAGAATTCCCGCTTTTCTTCACTTCTTCAAATCAATATATCTGACTTAAAAAGTAAGTTCAGAGCTTCCCTGGTGGTGCAGTGGTTAAGAATCCATCTGCCAATGCAGGGGACACGGGTTCGAGCCCTGATCCGGAAAGATATCACATGCCACAGAGCAGCTAAGCCTGCGTGCCACGACTACTGAGCCTGCGCTCTAGAGCCCACAAGCCACAACTACTGAGTCCATATGCCACAACTACTGAAGCCCGTGCACCTAGAGCCTGTGCTCCACAACAAGAGAAGCCACCTAAATGAGAGGCCTGCGCACCGCAACAAAGAGTAGCCCCCGCTGGCTGCAACTAAAAAGAAAGCCCACGTGCAGCAACGAAGACCCAACGCAGACAAAAATAAATATATTTTAAAAGAAAGTATGTTCAGCAAAACGTCAGAAGCCATAACACAGAACAACTTAAAAGGTAATAGTAATAAATGATAGGTTCCCCATATACATAATCTTCTAAAATAAACTGAAAGGGAATTATATATGTAAAAGCCAATTTGTTTTTCCCTGAAGTTATTTATGTTTACTTAAGTTCAAGAGCAGTAGAGCCTTTCTAGGAATTATCCTAAGTAAATAATTTTAAAAAGGAAAAGCTATATGCATAAATTTATGCATTATATAATTATTTTTAACAATATAAATTTTGAAACAGCTGAAATGTTCTAAAATAAGGATATGGTAATTAGTGTATGACACATGTACTCTATGGAGTATTTTGTAATTGTCAACAATAATTATGTAGCACATGGGAAAATGGTTAGGATGCTGCTTTATAATCACTGCACTAAACTGTATGTAATAATTACAACTGTGCATCAATATATAAGTGTATGAATAGAATGGAAAAAGGCAAAAATATATTACAAAAGTGGGATTTTACATGTTATTGTTTGCAGGATGAAGCGAGAAGAGCTGGGAGAAGTGCAATTTGTTAATTATGCACATAAAATTTCTATTTTGTAGGTCTAAATTTGTTGACGTGAAAAGTGTTCATGTTCAAATTTTTAAGTGAACAAGGATATATATGGTATGATAAAATCATGCATTGTTTTGTTTGCTGGCCAGTAGGGAATTTTTAAAGCAAATTTATTGTTATAGTTTATATACCATAATATATACGCATCAATAATTTCTTTTTAAGATTTTTTTTGATGTGGACCATTTTTAAAGTCTTTACTGAATTTGTTAAAATATTGCTTCTGTTTTTTGTTTTTTCTGGCCGCAAGGCATGTGTGATCTTAGCTCCCTGACCAGGGATCGAACCCGCACCCCCTGCATTGGAAGGTAAAGTCTTAACCACTGAACTGCCAGGGAACTCCCACCCATATAAATTTTAGTAAATTTATAAAGTGATGCAATGAACACCACTATCCAATTTTAGGACATCTCCATCACCCCCAAAACTTCCCTCATGCCTGTTTCTAGCCAATCCCCACTCCCAACCCCACTGATCTGCTTTCTATCTCTATAGACATAATTTATATTTTTGATACAAACAAAATATTAATAAAAATAAATCACATGTTTATGTATTCATACAGGAAAGTCAGAATGGACATGCACCAAAATTTTATGCAGTGGTCAATTTATAGATAATGTTAATTAAACATTTAAAAAATATTTTTTTTCTTAAGTTTTAAACCAGTTTACATCTATTGCCTATAGAGAGGGTATTGGTTTTGCTTTCCTTTCAAAAAAGGATATATGAGAATTTCACATAAATATGGCAGATTATGCAAATGTATTTACTTTCATTTCCTATCAAAACTTAACTAAAAGTATAGCCAAGGATTTTAAAGGCATGAAATCATAAGGACAAAAGAGAACAGAAGCAAAAGAAATAGTAACAAAAAATTTAAACTGGAAAGCGGATAGATAAGCAGATGACCTCGCAGAATTGAGAAAATTGAGTCCCATGTCAAGTTTTAGAAACAACCAGTTTACACAGTAAACCACATACCTCCCCCAAAGACACTGAAAGGTTAGGTTCCAAGTATGAGGATAAAGGTGAGGCTAGAAACAGGAGGATTAACTGAAATTCTCTTTTAAGAATCAGATAAGGCCCCAGAGCCCTTCCCCAAGTCCAAGCAGGTAACTCTATCTCCTGCATCTGCAGAAAGCTGGACAGGCACAGTTGCAGGGGGTGGCGGCAGGGGGCAGGGGAGCAGTACCATTCTGCAAATACGGGGATTAGGTGAACATTTTATATACTAAAAGCTGAGGCCACCCACCACCAGACCTCTTCTCCAACTCAGCTTCCAAAAAGGTGGTATCCAGTCCTACACCATCAAGCGAGAAGGTCAGAAGATTTTTCTCCAGAGAATCTACCTAGTCCAAGAGGAAAGTCTTAACATACCAACAGCGAGCATTTCTTAGTGAAATGGCCCACAGGTGGCAGGCCTCACCATGGGATCAGAGCTTCTTATCAGCTTTATGGGGCATTGCTCTTAAGTAAGACCAGACAACCAGGATCACCAGACAACTGAGGAATATCTCAGACATAGAAGATAGCGACCAAAACAAACAAATGAAAAGCAATCTAGAGAAAACAGAGACTCTATAGGGAGAAAAAGGTATTTAAACATTTGTTTCATTAATATATTCAGAGACAGAAGAGACCACATGTCTAAAACAATAAAAGGTAGATATAAAAACATACTTTACACAATGAGTTGAAAACTTATGTCCATAAAAAAACCTGCACACAGATGTTTATGGCAGCTGTATTCATAATTGTCAAAACTAGAAGCAACCAAGATGTTCTTCAAAAGGTGACTAGGTAAACTGTGGTACATCCTTATAGTGGAGTATTATTCAATGATAAAAGGAAACAAGCTATCGAGCTATAAAAAACATGGAGGAAATATAAACGCATATTGTTAAGCTAAAGAAGACAGTTTCAAAAGGCTTCCTACTGTATGATTCCAACTATGTTAACATTCTGGAAAAGGCAAAGCTACAGAGACAGTATAAAGATCAGTGGTTGCCAGGGGCTTATGGGGAGGAAGGATGAATAGGTGGAGCACAGATTTTTAGGGCAGTGAAGCTCTTCTGTACAACACAGTAATGGTAGATACATGACATTAAACATTTGTTAAAACCCACAGATGTGTACAAAGAGTGAATCCTAATATAAACTATGAACTTCAGTTCATAATAGAGTATCAATATTCATTCATCAATAACATTCATTCATCAAAGAAATATACTACACTAAGGACTTCCCTGGTTGCGCAGTGGTTAAGAATCCACCTGCCAATGCAGAGGACACGGGTTCCATCCCTGGTCAGGGAAGATCCCACATGCCGTGTAGCAACAGGGCCCATGTGCCACAACTGCTGAGCCTGCAAGCCATAACTACTGAGCCTGCGTGCCACAACTACTGAAGCCCGTGCGCCTAGAGCCCGTGCTCCGCAACAAGAGAAGCCACCACAATGCCCATGCACCACAATGAAGAGTAGCCCCTGTTCGATGCAACTAGAGAAAGCCCGAGCACAGCAACAAAGACCCAACACAACCAAAAATAAATAAATAAATAGATAGATAAATAAATAATTACAAAAAAACCCAAATATACTACACTAATGCAAGATGTTAATAATAGGGAAAACTATGGGGAGGGGGTAGTGGGGGGATATCTGGGAGCCCTTTATACTTTCTGCTCCATTTTTCTGTAAACCTAAAACTTCTCTAGAAAACAAAGTTTATAAACTAAAACAAGACAAAACAACCAATAAGGTACTCATTTTAAAACACTTGCTAAGTTAGCAGTGAAATTGGTACTCTAACACTTCAGGGGGAACTATTAATTGCAAGAATCCTTTAGAAAATCATTATTCTATTGTGTCTCTAAAAGTATAACCTTCAACTGATCAATTTTACTTTTAGAAATCTACCATAAGAAAAAAAGTACAAAGTATGGTGGGGAAAGATCCACAGTACCAAGTAAAAAAGTGGATCTCATCTAAATTACCCAGTGGGAAAATGGTTAAATAAATTATGGTACATTGTTAGATGGTATTAGGCAACGATAAAAATTATAATTATTTAGTAACGTCACAGAAAATTTTTCATGAGAGGAATACTAATTTTAAAAGCAAGATACAAAATTATATACGCAATTATAATTATAAAAAAATTTCTGCAAAATGCTGTGTGAAGTTGGTAGGATTAGAGAATTCCCTTTTTCTCTATCTCCCAAACTCTCTAAAATGTTATATTTGATTTAAACAAAGAAGGGGTTTGAAGTGATGAGACAAATTGCATTGTTAATATTACTTTAATGTAATACTGGATTTAGTGATGTCTTTTTTTAAATAAATTTATTTATTTTTATTTTTATTTATTTTTGGCTGCGTTGGGTCTTCATGGCTGCGCGCGGGCTTTCTCTAGTTGCAGCAAGCAGGAGCCACTCTTCGTTGTGGTGTGCGGGGTTCTCATTGCAGTGGCCTCTCTTGTTGCGGAGCACGGGCTCTGGGTGCGCAGGCTTCAGTAGTTGTGGCACACGGGCTCTAGAGCACAGGTTCAGCAGCCATGGCGCACAGGCCTAGTTGCTCCGCGGCATGTGGAATCTTCCCAGACCAGAGCTCGAACCCGTGTCACCTGCATTGACAGGCGGATTCTTTAACCACTGAGCCATCAGGGAAGCCCCTAGTGTGTCTTAATGATACTTTTTTACCCTAGACTTAGACCTTAAATGCTTACTTTTACAATAAATATTTGTCAGAGAAACATGGAGTTAGCTGTAGATAATTTACTTTATAGGACATGTGTTCAGTTGTATAGGAACTATTACTATTCTAATATGACTGTTAGGATATTCTAATGTTCATTAATTTCAAATTTCCAAAAGTCTTGAATTGACTTTTTAAAAAATAAAACATTATTATTGGCATTAAGACAATCTGAGTTTACAACATATAAACATGTTGAAACATGATCAGTTTCTGGCCTGAGTGTGACATACATATCTTTTTTTATGACTTCTGATTGCCACTTTATTCATTCAAATCTAGGCTCTGAAGATCATAATTTTCCTCTATTTTATAATACAATGTGACTGGTGTTTTCTCTCTTGCCTATTTTTATAGTTGGTGTTACAAATTGCTCAAGATTAGTACTCTGACTTAAACATTCTAAGAACACTTGATACTAGAACATTTTACACTCAGAACATTTTACACTGTGTTCTCAGTGCTGCCAAGTACCAAGAATTCAGGTACTAACTGAAACTGTGCTAAGTGCTAAATGTAAAATTTTCAGTGGTTACTGCTAAACTTCATGTTTTGAGGAGAACACTGTTGTAGCGTCTGCGTCCTACAATCTACAAGCCTAAAAGGCTTCAGTACTAAATAAAAGTCATCTGTCATAGCTATTTAATCAGTTTCAAGAAGTCTCATGAGTTTTTGTTGTTTTATCAACAGGCCCTAGAAAAGAAGAATGTTTTTTGCACTTCATCATCCAGCCAATTTCCCATCCTCAGTTCATTTCAGAGGACAATCTACTGATTGATTAGTCATGATTTCTGTCGGGAACACTTGAATCCTAAATAGGTTCTATCCTTTCTTGTTTTCACTCATCTTCCTTACTTCCACTGTCTCACACATTTATTGAGCAAACTCAGTGTACTGGACACAGAGATACAGAGATGAAACAAGTAGTCCTTGCTCTCGAGAAGCTCAGAATGGAATTGGGCAGAGAGACAAGTCACGGAGCATTATGGCACAGCGGTTCACGCAATATGACAGGCAATAGGGAGTCACAGTGTGGAATGGCATGAGGGGGATTATAGGGGGCTGAATTCTGCTGTGTTCAGTTTGCAATGATCTTAGGACATCAAGGCATGTGGATATCCTAGTAGGCACTTAACTGAGGAGTCTGGAAAAAAAAGTCCCGGGTAGGGGTAGAGATTTGTGAGTCAGTAGTATAGAGGTAATGAGATTGCCTAGGAGAGAAGAGGGGCCCAAGGATGGAATTCTGTTTAAGAGGAGGGAAAATGAGTAGCAGCATGCAAAGTTCTTGAGGGAAAAGAAAGAGGAAAACCAGAAGACAGCAATACCAACAAAGAAAGTGAAGCCAGTTTTAAGAATGAGGTAACAGTCAACTGTATCATAAGCTCAAATGAGTCCAATAAGACAGGGGTGGGAGGGGTACTGTGTGGCAACTTGGCCAGGGTGCCTTCACGAGCCTCAATGGGAGGTAAATCATATGACACTATGTGAGGAGACTGTGACAAGTGGGGAGTGTGTGTTCAAAAAGCTTGGCTGTGAAGGGAAAGAGAGATGTGCGGGGACAGCTGGTGAGGAGTGTAGGGTTCAAATGATCATCAAACAGCTTCCTTTCTACCTTTCTTCTCTTCTTTCTTTACTTTCCTCTCCCTCCATCCTTCCCTTTGTCTTTATCTCATCTTTCTTTCTCTCTCTCTCTTCTTTTTAAGTTTATTTATTTTATTTTTGGCTACATTGGGTCTTTGTTGCTGCACGTGGGCTTTCTCTAGTTGCGGTGAGCGGGGTCTACTCTTCGTTGTGGTACACGTGTTTCTCATTGCAGTGGCTTCTCGTTGCAGAGCATGGACTCTAGGCATGCGGGCTTCAGTAGTTGTGGCACGCAGGCTCAGTAGTTGTGGTGCACGGACTTAGTTGCTCCACAGCATGTGGGATTTTTCCGGACCAGGGCTCGAACCTATGTCCCCTGCATTGGCAGGCAGATTCTTAACCACTGTGCCACCAGGAAAGCCCCTATCTCTCTTACTTCTCTCTTTATTTTTTCCTTGTTCCATATTTTGAAATAGAAGAATAGAGGTGGAATAGGTCTAAGCTACAGGAAGGAAAACAGTTTAGAGGCAAATGCTGACAATAAAGCAGGAAGAAGATACAAATGGATTCCTCGTCTGAGGAATCAGAAGAGGTTGGGAGCCAGTATTTACTGCATGAAGTCGTCGTCTTTTTTTTCCTCTGTGATTTAGAAGCAAGTTCATTTTCAGATAGCTAAAAAGGGAACAGGAGTGGTAAAGTGCAAGAAGAAAGTGAAGGAGATAAGAAAGTTTAGGCGGGGCAGTCGTGAGATGTACTTGGAGAGAAGCCAACATGGGGTCACATAGGAATTCAGAACAGAGTTCCTAGCAGAGGTAAGAGATCATGAATGTAGTTGTATCACCAATTGCCCTAGTTGTGTGAATTTCTCCAGCAAAAGTCAAAAAGATATGGATGCAAGAGCAGAGAAAAGTAGATGGTTGGAGAGTCAGGTATTGATGAAGGCCAGAGAATGTGTCTTGAAAGCACTGAAGACTCCAGGGTTTGTTTCCCATGGAAGAGGTGGGGTTGCAGAAGAAGGTAAGGTTAGAAAGACAGGTCAACAGGAGGACTGACCTAGCAGGAATCAGTGCATAAGAGAGGACAGATGTCTACAGGCATTCAACCCAAAATGAGTTCAATATAAAACAGGATGGAGGTGAGGGAGGGACCTCAAGAGGCCAACTGGACCACTTAAAGCCATTCCAAAGGGAAGAGACTCTCTCTTGTCTTTCAAGACCACCAGAAGTGGATATTCCTCCACATCAGAGGTCAGGGAACGTTTTCTGTAAAGGACCAGATAGTAAACAGTGCAGCCTTTGATGTCACAATTATTTAACTCTGCCATTGTAGCTCAAAAGCAGCCCTGGACAATATGCATGCGAATGAGCATTGCTATACTCCAACGAAACTTTATTTTCAAAAACAGATGGTGGACTGGATTCAGTCCAGGACCAGTTTGTTGACCCTTGCCCTAAGCCATTTTCTTCTGGGGGATTCGTTCTTTTTTATTGATTCTAACAATGCTTTATATACAAAGAATATTAAAACTCTGTCTATTACATATACTGCCAATCTGTTTTTCTTCTTGTTTATATTTTTCATTTGGGCTATTTGGGGGAAATGTAAAAGTTTAAATAAATATATGTTCATGTAGTCAAATCTGTCAATCTTTTCCCTTGTTTTTGACTTTATAATCATGATTAGCATGATCTTCCCTATACCAATAGTACGTATATTTTTTCCTAGAACTTTAGAGGCAGTGTGCGTATGACAGATTAGAACGCAGACTCTGGAGCCAGAATGCCCAGGTTTATAGTGCCTGTAGCCCTACTCATTATTCTTTCTAAGCCTCCATTGCTCTAACTGTAAAATGGGGGGTAATAGCTGCTAATTTATAGGGTTGCTCCAAGGAGTGAATGAGTAAAATATGTGCAATATAATAAAAAGTGCTCGAATCAGGGCCTGACACATACTGCAAGCTAAATAAATGTTAGCTATTGTTATTTTGGTGTCTTTAATTCATCTGGAATTTCTTATTAAAAAAGTGAGTCTGAGGTCAAACACTATTTTCCCTCCATTTATTTAAATCCATCTCCCACCACATTTCTCTCAATCTAACTTCCAGAATGTAACCAATATTTTCAGGGTTTTTTTTTTTTCATTGTTGCTACAAGGGTGGTATTTTTTAAATTTACAAATAAAAATTGTACTTATTTGAATGTATATCCTTGGTATTTATATATTTTATTGTTTTATGGTGGCTAAAAGGTCAGGCTAAAGGGTTTATTATGTGCTGCCATCTAAAACAGCTAAGTTCTTTCTTCTCTTTTTTTGAATCACATGAGCTAATGGATTAAAGCAAAGGTCCAATGAGGTCCGTGAGGCCTGGCCGTGCCCACGTCTCAGCCTCTCCCCCCTCCAACCTGACGACCCTGGGCTTCTTTCTCAGGTCCTCCCACCCCTCAAGCGCTTCTGCCAAGAACCTTCACACATTCTGAACTGCTCTTTCTCTTCTCTAGCTTTGTCTCACTCTTCGTTTTCATCTTAACACAGACAGTACCTCCTCAGAAACATCCTTAAATTTCCAATATAAATTATGTACTCCCTGTCACTCTTTGCCCTTCTAGCATTCATTCCAATTATAAATCGTACAGTTGGGCTTCCCTGGTGGCGCAGTGGTTGAGAGTCCGCCTGCCGATGCAGGGGACACGGGTTCGTGCCCCGGTCTGGGAAGATCCCACATGCCGCGGAGCGACTGGGCCCGTGAGCCATGGCCGCTGAGCCTGCGTGTCTGGAGCCTGTGCTCCGCAACGGGAGAGGCCACAACAGTAAGAGGCCCGCGTACCGCAAAATAAATAAATAAATAAATCGTACAGTTATATAATCACAGACTAGTGTGTTTATCAGTGTCTTCTGGTTAAGAACTAATTGAATATTGGTTGAGTTAATGAATAGAAAATTTGAATAGTATCACAAATATTACCAGTAAAATAAAAATCTCACTAACTTGTTTTCCACAGGTGTGAAATTTAAGGTAACTCAAATTGAAATGTATTTAATCTATTTATGAAAAAATTTTAAGATCTTTGCCTCATAAAACATTTGTATACAACTAGATGCTGTTACTACATATGCTAATTATTTTCGAGCAGCTCGTTCATATGATTTATGCTCATAAAGAGAAAAACTTTGTTTTTTGAGAAAAATATATTTTTATAAATATTCTGTAAATCAAATTTTTCATGAATTCAAAACAAGCCTTTTCTCCCTTTAGTCTGATTTGAAGTTTTACTATTGTCAATACATTCATGCATTTATCCATTTAATCATTCATTCAATTACACATTTATTGATTACCTTCTTGGTATTAAACCTTTGTGACTGAAAGATGAATTGTACATGGTCTGTGCCCTCTGGGAGTTTACAGCCAAGTGAGATACACGCTAACTGGTTATTACAGCCAAGGGGCAGCACACACAGAATTAAAAACAGCAGGCTGCTTGCTGTCTTGAGAGGTCAGGAAGGCTTTTTGGAAATAATGTGCTTGAGACTTTAACTCTCCATATTTTAATTGTCTATAAAGAGGAATATCGGGACTTCCCTGGTGGCGCAATGGTTAAGAATCCACCTTCCAATGCAGGGGACATGGGTTCGATCCCTGGTCCAGGAAGATCCCACATGTCGCAGAGCAACTAAGCCCACGTGCCGCAACTACTGAGCACACACACCGCATCTACTGAAGCCCACGCACTCTAGAGCCCATGCTCCACAAAAAGAGAAGCCACCACAAGGAGAAGCCCGTGCACCGAAACAAAGAGTAGCCCCTGCTTGCCACAACTAGAGAAAGCCCGTGCGTAGCAATGAAGACCCAACGCAGCCAAAAAATAAATATTTTTAAAAAAGGAGGAATATCTGGTGAAATACCTTCAAGAAATATCAAAAGATAGTAAATCTCATTTATTTATTACTTCTTGTGAAACTCACAAATTTCACATTTGTAAAGAATGCCTTTATCCATTTTGTTAACTGTCTTCAATGAAAACAAACTGGATTTCACTCAACTGTAGTGTGGCAGAAGCTGGCTAGAGGCTCACCAAACCCACCTTCTCTCCCTAGAGACACGGCCAAACATTTCCTAGTTCTCACAATGGAATGTGCCTGCCACGGTGACCAAGACAGTTAAGTGTTGTGTGCCTTCCCTATACTCTCTCCTCCTTCTAGAGCAATCTTGGCGGCTGGAATTCGAAGATGGCTGTTGAACAGGACAGAAGGAACCTGGATCTCCAAGCAATTGTGATGACTTCACCATGATGGACTGAAGTGTCAGCAAGTAATTAATTAAGCCACTGAAATTTTGAGGATGTTTGTTAAAGTGGTCGGCTCATTCAGATGAATCATCCCACTGTAAGTGTAGTATGTAGACAATCAGAATTTTAAACAACATGATGATGACAGGTATTCTTAGTCCCTTTTCTAATACCCATCCCCCTTCTTTGCTAAGTAGGACCCCAATTTTGTTTGGTGTGCTAATGCACACAGCTCCAGGTGAAGGATTTTGACTGATCTAAACTCATCATGAAAATCCTGTTCCCTACTTTTCTAGCCTTCCCTTCAGTGAGGGATGGCCATGCAGCCCAGTTCTAGTTGAGGTGACCTAAGGGGAGTGGATTGCACGGGTTTCTGGGAAAGGTTTTCCTCTCCTGATAAAAGGGGACCTATGTAGACGGCATCATCCTCATCCCTTCTTCCTTCTCCTTGACTCAAGCAGGGACCTACATTCTGAACTAACATAAAAAAATGCATTCTGAACTAACAGAACGTGTCTTCCAATGCCATAAACTAGCCGGCTAATATGGGATATTCATGAAAAGAAGACTGCATACCCCATCTAAAGGCATTCAAAAATAATTTTTTTTTTTTTTTGTGGTACGCGGGCCTCTCACTGTTGTGGCCTCTCCCGTTGCGGAGCACAGGCTCCGGACGCGCAGGCTCAGCGGCCATGGCTCACGGGCCCAGCCGCTCCGCGGCATGTGGGATCCTCCCGGACCGGGGCACGAACCCGCGTCCCCTGCATCGGCAGGCGGACCCTCAACCACTGCGCCACCAGGGAAGCCCCCAAATATAATTTTTTATTTAAACATTGGTATGAGAAAACGAAGGCCTCAGTGGACCCATAGCCACTCAGTTCATGAAATTTGACATATAAAGGTCTATTAACTTAACACTAGCTCTTAATTTTTTGACATCATCTACTGAATATGGAACAACATGTTTATTGCTCACACTTTTTTTTTTCCAACATCTTTATTGGAGTATAATTGCTTTACAATGGTGTATTAGTTTCTGCTGTATAATAAAGTGAATCAGCTATACATATACATATATCCCCATATCTCCTCCCTCTTGCATTTCCCTCCCACCCTCCCTATCCCACCCCTCTAGGTGGTCACAAAGCAAGGAGCTGATCTCCCTGTGCTATGTGGCTGCTTCCCACTAGCTATCTGTTTTACATTTGGTAGTATATATATGTCTATGCCACTCTCTCACTTCGTCCCAGTTTACCCTTCCCCCTCCCTGTGTCCTCGAGTCCATTCTCTACGTCTTTATTCCTGTCCTACCCCTAGGTTCTTCAGAACCGTTTTTTTTGTTTGTTTGTTTTTTTTTAGATTCCATATTGCTCACACTTTCTTAATGTGCTTTTTTTTTTTTTGGCCTTGCGGCATGCAGGATCCTATTTCCCCAACCAGGAATCAAACCTGTGCCTCCTGCAGTGGAAGCACGAAGCCCTAACCACTGGACAGCCAGGGAATTCCCTTTAATGTGTCTCTTTAAATCAGTATAATGCACCGGCCAAAAGCTCAGGTTTTGGAGTCAGACTGCCTGGATTCAGGTCCTGGCTCTGGCATTTACTGTGTGAACTTAAATGCTACTGAAGTTTTGTCCATTTTTTTCATAATTAAAATGGAGGTAATAATAATATATGCTTCTAAGGACGGTGATAAGGACTAAATGACACAATCATTATAAAGTTCTGAGAAGAATATTTGGCACGTAATGCTTAATAAATAAAAGCTTTTATGTTTATTACCTCCAGATTTCATCCATACAGCTTCAAGTAATGAAATAATCTATTTTCTGGGAGGAGGAGTCTCTGCTTCCTCTGGGTGTAAGCGTGCTTTACGTTCAGGGCCTCCTGGTGAGCAAACTAAAGAATAATTAAGATTGTCCAACAGCCTTTGGACTTCTTGGGTTTTAAGCAGGGTTAAAATAACATCAGAGCTAAGTTGTTTTAAGTAAAGGATTAGAGTCAATGACTAAGAGTCAAGGGCGGGCTGAGAGAGGACAGTGGTGGCTGTGCCCTCTCGTCCCTGTGAACTCTTTAACCCTGGACGTGTGGACTCTGGAGCCTCACCCCAGACAAGATGACAAAGAGACAAGAGCAAGTAATAGCCACAGATGATAATCCTAACAGCAGCAGTGAGTCAGGCTCCCCTCCCACCTCTCCATTCACCTCCCCCATGCTTCTCCAAAACGGATTGTTCACCATTACAAGGACACAGCCCACCTCCACATTTTCCTGCCTTCACATCTCTGCTAGTACTACTCCCTTCCCTAAAAAACCCACCAGCCTGTCAAAACCCTATTCCTTTATCAGTCTAGCATAAATGCCTCCTTTTTCAAAATAGCATCTCTAGTTTTCCCCTCTCAGGTAGTGTCCTTGACTTTTCTGAACCTTGTTGAACATTCGAAATATTTTTTAGTATCTACTATGATCTTGGAATTATTCCATGTGCTGAGGGGACATGGTCTTGATGCTTTGGGAATACTTTAACAGTTATAACAAATTTAATTTATTTGTACCTTCTCTCTCCCCCAACAAGATGTGCACTGGCTTACAATAAGAGATATACACTGTATAATAGAATAGTAAGAGAAAGTTCAGGTCTAGAAGAGAGAAGACATAAAAAATACTAACCAATAAATACACAGTTCAGCATCAAATGTAGCTCCTGCGGAACAGAGTAAATAAAAAGGGGAACACAATGCTCTTTTACCACAACATTCTCTTATCAACAGAGAAGAAGATGCATACCAGTTCCTCAGGGCAACTAAAATTTATCCCTCACCCTAAAATATCATATACTTTCTCCCTTGGGATGTTACAGAGGTTTCAAATGATTACATTTCAATGTGAGGGCTGCTAAAAGAGAGGCATGTACAATTATGTCACAGGATACAAGCTAGTTCACTAAATTTCAAACTCAAATAAGTGCTACATTTATTAATAACTATAAAGACAATAATACTATATTAGATGGTAACTCACCAGAACACTACCGTAGACCACTTTTTCAGAATCGAACAAGCTGAAACAGTATGCAAGGATTTAAATGACTCTCAGTCACAGTAGGACAAAACACATTCCATAGAGATGAAATGTAATATTTGAGTCAAATAAAGTCTACTTATTTTTACATTTTCCTGCAGTGGTCATTACATTGCTACTAGTAAACAATTCCCTCCCACTTAAACTGAGCCTGATATGAAATTAGCTCGCCTTCTCAGATGTGTTGATGAGGCACTCAGGAGGCAGTTGTGGACCTAAAGGTACAGAGCTGGGGATGTGGCCATCCACAGTTCTAATTTCTTTCAAGAGCTTTGTTTAGTCCCACTATTTCAACTACGCACCTTTATCTGAATCGCTCTGATCATGTCAACTTTAATCTAAAATCAAGTTCATCACCTCTGTCCTCAAAATACCAATTTCTGTCTTCCCTACTTCTGTTAATGGCACCATTTTTCTCCCAGGCAATGGGGCTTGAAGACATGGAGTCGTCAGTCTTTCATTCCCTGCCCTTGACTCCAAAATTCAATCCGCAGTCACATATCTCTTTTCATTTTATTTTTATATTCTCTTTCTCTTTTATCGCCAACACTAATATTGAGGTCCGTTTTACCCTGACCCCATATTTATGCAACAGGATACACTCACTTTTCTAACACACCACACTGTCACGTTCCTGTTCAGAAACTTTCAGTGGGTCCTTGTCACTCCCTAAACGTAGGCTGCCCTTCAGAGCCTTGAATTCCCCTGTTCCATAACATGGTCCCAACCAACAGCTCTATTCCCTGTCGACTTACTTCCCCACTTTCATACTGTCCTACCCAGTGTCCCTGTACTCACTTTCAGTGTTCCTCAGTGCCAAACTATTCTGCTTACCTCCTCCCTGTCAATCCAAACTCAATTCTTCAAGGCTTAGGTACAATCCCATTCCCCACCCCCCCAGGCTTCTCCACCCTTCACTTAACTCATAGTACTGACTGTCATCTACCTGGCTCATTCAACAACTATTTGTATATAGAGCCCTGTGATATCATTAATTTTGTCTTATGGAATTTTTCACACTTCCACCAATGGTGTATAGTCTTCCCAACTAAAATGTAAGCTCCTTATACTTCTTTAATTGAAATATAATTCACCTACGACATTATTTTAGTTCCAAGTGCACAACATAGGGGTTCAATATTCCTATACATTACAAAATGATCACCATGATAAGTCTAGTTACCATCTGTCACCATACAAAGTTATTACAATATTATTGATATATTCCTCATTACAATATATACAATATATTCCCCATGCTGTACATTTAATCCATCATTCATTTATTTTGTAATTGGTAGTTTGTTCCTCTTAATCTCCCTCGCCTATTTTACTCATCTCCTCCCCTCTGGCAACCACCTATTTGTTCTCTGTATCTATGAGTCAGTTTCTGTTTTGTTATGTTTGTTCACTTCACTTTTTACAATAGATTCCACATATAAGTGAAGTCATAGAGTATTTGTCTTTCTTTGACTTATTTCACTTAGCATAATACCCTCTAGGGTACCCTCTAGGTCCATCCATATTGTCACAAATGGCAAGATTTCATTCTTTTTTATGGCTAAGTAATATTCTATTGGAATATATATGTGTGTGTGTGTGTGTGTGTGTGTGTGTGTGTGTATATATCTCACATCTTCTTTATCTGTTCATTTATTGGTGGACACTTAGATTGCTTCCATATCTTGGTTATTGTAAATAATGCTGCAATGAGCATGGGGGGGTGCATATATATTTTCGAATTAGAGTTCCAGTTTTCTTCAGAAAAATATCCAGAAGCGGAATTGCTGGATCATATGGCAGTTCTATTTTTAATTCTTTGAGGAATCTCCATACCGTTTTCCATAGTGGCTGCACCAATTTACATTCCACCAACAGTGCACAAGGGTTTCCTTTTCTCCACATCCTCACCAACACTTGCTATTTGTAGTCTTTTTGATAATAGCCATTCTGACAGGTGTGAGGTGATATCTCATTGTGGTTGTGATTAGTGATATTGAGCATTTTTTAATGTCTGTTGGTCATCTGTATGTCTTCTTTCAAAATGTCTATTATACTTCTTTTTTGACCCACAGTGCTTAGCACCTAGTAGGCACTTAAATATATCATAGAATTTGAGAAGGGGAGCCTTGGAGGTCATCTATTGCCAGCGCCCACCTAGGATGGGAATCTCTTTGACATTCCTCAGAGCCAATCCTCCAGCCTTTCTTGAACACTTGAGTGACACTTCTCAGCTACATCACAAGACAGTCTGTTCCACTGCTAAAGAGCACTAGTCAACAGAAAGGTTTTCATCAGTCTCCAAAATACAGCTAAGTGAGTGAAAGTGCAATGTACTAAACAGTACATTCAGTATGCTTCCCTACGTGCATGTATATGTCCAGAAAATCTCAGGAAGGATATCCAAGAAGCTGGGGTTATCTCTGGACAGGGAATTTGGATGGCTGGGAGACAGAAGAAGACAATTTTCACTATTAGACTCTTTGGTATAATTAAAAATTAATAAATGAAATATGATTTAAGTTCTTTCTTATTAGATACTTAAATCTTCTTCTGTGAAACTTTCATCCTGATCCTATTTCTGATCTCTGGAGCTGCCCAGCATAACTCAACTATGTTGATGGATTGATTGACATTTTAATGAACTGTTGCTAAGAATCATGTACATATGCACATTCAACTGAGGTTTATTAAAGGCGTCAAAACTAGCGCATTCTCTTAAATGAGTTAAAAATTGGCTCCAGCATGCTTTTTCTAAAAATTTATTTTATTGAAGTATAGTTGATTTACAGTGTTGTGTTAATTTCTGCTGTACAGCAAAGTGTCAGTTATACATATATATATTCTTTTTCATTATGGTTTATTACATGATATTGAATACAGGTCCCTGTCCAACATGCTTTAATCTGCTTAAACAATACTTATTGTTTTACACACACAATTTCCAAATCAGTTGTCTTAATTGTCTTAAATTTTTTACATAGGCCTTTTATTTTCACCCATATTGCATATGAAATTTGTTGCCTAAGGCATTATGATGGTATCCTGTATATTATGTAAGCAGCTTTGTGATGTTCTTGACACCTGCAGTGCCCTCTTACTACCTGAAACCCTAAGACATGTTTAGCAGTTTTAAGACTATATTAACAGTTTTCAGAATTATGCATAATCCCCAAATTTCAAAACAGCCTTGAGAAGAAAGGCCATTTCTAAATATTATGAAAAATTTACAGAATGAATAAAGATATTCTCTCAGTATTATGAATAAGCATTTATCTCAGGAATCAAATAACCTATGTTCTAGTTCTGGCTCTTTAAGTAAATCTGGGCCCCCAATTTATTCTCCATCAGTATCACAGGTACAGGTATTAGACTATTTTTGAGAGCCCTTCCCTATTGAGCTTTCTGTCTGTTTACAACATCTTCACTCCAGAAGGTACTCAGGTATTACAATACACATAGCTTGGATTTATAACTACTCACCTAACAAAAGCATCCCTAGGGGTATTTCAAGGCTTCCTTAATGCTGGAATCATTACTGGCTCCAGGCATTCCCCTTGTCATTTATCAACAACAAACTTGGACAGAGATCCTTCACAAGTCTGTTTGTATTTTCAGATGTGACCAATTTCCCCATTTGAATTATAAGATACTGACACCATGAAACCTGTCATCCTGACACTCAGGTTGTGAGGTTGTAGAGGTATAAGTGGAGACTTTAAGCAATGATGTCAACTAACACCAGCTACGGTGTGGACTGTAACTGGTAGTTGGCTGAAAGTCCCGTTAATAAAATTCAGCTCAATTAAATAAGCACTTCTTGAGTGTCTACTGGGCACAAGGCAACATGCCCTGAATTGGGGGTAGGGGGAGAACCCTGTCCTTTTCCACCCAGTACAAAGAGAAGAAATATAAAAGGCCTCCTATGAGTGAAAGGGCTTCTTGAGATGATGCTGTGTTCATCAAGCACCTGCCTGCTCCTATCAATTCTATCACGATGACTAGATTCAAATCTTGCATCTGGAAAATTTTCCTGTAATTCATACCCTTTAGTTCTAGTTCTCATAACATCAGAACCAATTCTGCCTCATCAGAATCATGAGGCAAAGAAAAAAAAAAAACACCTGAAGTCCAGAGATGTGATCCTTTTATAATGCATTCCCTTATCTGCACTTGGGATACCTGTAAATCTCATGTTGCCCTCCTACTGTGTCTCAGTTTCTCAATTTGTATGGAGAGTCATGATTTCCACATTCAAAGTTTCACCTTTTAGCACCCCCCCAACGGTAAGGGTAGGGGTCGCGTAGAGGAGAAGGGAGAGGGGAGAGGTCCTGTTCACTTTTTCAGACACAGCAGTACACGATAGTATTCTGGCCTCCTGGCCAAAAAAAATATATATATATAAATGCTTATCTTAAATCTCCTTTGTCATTTCTACTATTCCTAGAGGGCAGAAAGCAATAGTTTAAAAAAAAACCAAAAAAACTTTCAAATACCTTCCCTTATCACCCTTTATAATTTGAAGAGGTCATAAGGCAATCAAGCATATGTTTCTTGCAGTTATTTCTTGTATCAACAGGTATTTACTGAGCCCCTACATCTATGCTGGGATCTGAAGAATTCAAAAGCAGTGAAGACATTGTTCCTACCCTCTGGAGCCTCATGATTTAATAGGGAGGTGGGGTTTACCCAAATAACCAATTGAGAACAGCTAAGTGCCAAATCATCTGATACTGACAATAAAAGAAGAAATCAACCACACAATCTTAGAACTGTAGGAAACCTAGGAAGGATCCAACACAACTTCTCCCCATAAGCAGAAATCTTCCATCATCCTTGTCAGAGCCATTAAGCTTCTGACTTAACGTGGAACTCACATTTCACAAAAGCAGTCCATTTCATTTTTCGAAGCCTCTTATTGCTGAAACATTTTATCCTACATTGAACCAAAACTCTCACCTATACAGTAAAACTTTTCAAAACTTTATTTTTTTTAACCAGTGCAATGTGCCTTTAAAAGAAATAGTAGGCACAAGCTCAATATATAAAGCAGTTAAAAGTGGAACTCTTCTGTTGAGAGCTGCAGGGGGCCCTCAGCATGTCCACTTGGGCCCCCATCTCCCCTCTGCGGCTGCCCCTGCAGCCCAAGGCACACCACAGAATGCCTGCAGCTCTGCAGAGCAAAATTTGCAAACCTCTGTGTTAAAGGTAATTAGAGCAAATCTAACTCTAGATGCATATGTCAGCCCTTGAAGACAGCTATCTTGTTTCTAAATCTTCTTGAAATAAACTTGCCCCTTTCAAACTGTCTGTTCCTTTTATGTCGTTTTCCCCCATAACTCCCTCATCCTGATCACTCTCCTCCTAAAAATGCAGAAACCATATCCGAACACAATTCTTTAGAGACTGTGATCAGCTAAGGATGCGGTCTCTCTCACTCTCTGGACAGTAAGAGAAGTGGACGAGGGCTTAGTGGATGAAGAAGGACCTAAGCTGGACCCTGAGAAATGTAGGATTTAGATAGGTGGGGAGAAAAGAGGATAAAATTCCAAGCTGGGAAACCAGCATGAACAAAGATACAGAAATTAAAATGAGGGCCTCCTGACACACGTTGAACAGTTCTCTTCCAGACCCTTTCTGGTTCTCCATTTGGCCAGCTGTATAAAAAAAAAACACCTGGGCTTCCCTGGTGGCGCAGTGGTTGAGAGTCCACCTGCGGATGCAGGGGACATGGGTTCGTGCCCCGGTCTGGGAAGATCCCACATGCCGCGAAGCGGCTGGTCCCGTGAGCCATGGCCGCTGAGCCTGCGCGTCCGGAGCCTGTGCTCCGCAACGGGAGAGGCCGTAACAGTGAGAGGCCCGTGTACCGCAAAAAAAAAAAAAACACCTAATGAGGGCCATGATCTAATCAGTACTAAAACTAGATCATTTCAGTATTATAATTAGTGCCACAGGGAAAGAGTACTTGAAGATATTTAATAAGCCTGTAAAAAAACAAACTGTCATCTTTCAATGAATAAGTATCTTGACGAGAAGATTCATAAAGGCTGTAACACTATTGAGGAATATCCCTGGGGATTCTCAAATCTAAAGCAAATCCAAAGAACACCTTGCCTCTAAGAAATTACCTTGTTTATCACTTATCACACCACAGGTAATATGTGCCCCAAATGGTCTCCTGACTATAAAAACAATAGCATTTTCATATATAGGAGTGCTAATCCACCAAGGCAAAATATCCCGTGAAAACAAGTATTAAAAGATCGATTGGAGGGGCAAATATTTTCATCAAAGTCTATCTTCTCACGTTACTTAATTTTCCCATTTACAGGTAAGAATGCAAGCACAGCAATGTTTCATATAACTTGGCTTATTATTCAAGAAGTAAGATCTTAAAGAGAGTATTTCATATATATATCTTTTCCTCATAAAAATGTATTTGTTAGTGATTATATGAATATTTACCATTTTACATTACAGAAATGGAATTTTCACAAGGACACAGCACTTACAAGCTGGGGAAATTGATTTTGTCCTAAATTTTAATGTGTGTTATGAATCTAAGAATTTTAAGGTGTTGAGAAAAAAAGAATGATCTTACTAGCATTCAGTGAAATTGATTCAGACGTTTTATTTCCATTATTTTTCTCTTTTCCTTCATCTCGAAAGAAGATAATCTGAATTGCTCTAATCTGAAAAACAACAATACGTGTAGCAAATACTTGACAATGAAGATGGAAAGCCTCTAAAAATCTGTTACCTTAGTAACGGCAAGAATGTGGAAGAATAAGAATACACTGTCAGGACATCATTTCAGATTCCGCAGATTTGAGGCCTAAATACAGTCAGCTTTCATTAGCTTTTTGTTTTTCCCAGCAGGTCCTTGGACTTTGAAACAAAACCTGAATGACAGCTATGAGCAATTCCAGCCTGGCTCCTGATTAGCTATGCCAAACAAAACAACTCTCTGCAGTGTAAACTTTCCAGGCATCTGCAACCAAGCCTCTGTGGAGACTATAAGTCCTCAGTGAGATTTGAAGGAGAGTCAGAGGTTGGGGGGTAAAGGGTGAACAGGAAGGGGGAGGGGGAGAAAAGGATAAGACCTTCCCCTCTACCTGGAACTAGTTCCCTGAACTAGTCTCTGATAAGGCAGGGGGGCAAATTAAGTAGAACTTGTCTTGGCGGTATTCTCACTATAGCTTTTTAATTCTGCCTATTCTACGATTTAACTAACCAGTTCTCTAAATCTGAATATTCCATTCCAGTTAACATCCATAACATTCTCATATTCCAAACCACCCATGCTTTTACACCAAACAAGCAATTCTGAGGCCCTATTAGCATCAAATAGAGCAAGCAGTTGATTAAAGAGATCTAAAAGAGAACAGGAGCAACATATATGAATAGACAGTGACCCATATGGATGCAAACTAAGATTATGTGCCATTTGTTGTTACTCACTTTCACTGCAAGCGAACCTAAAATTAATTACATCAAATGACAGTGCACTGTGCTGTGTGGTCCCATCTGCTACATAATTAGATCCCAGCGGAACTAACTATTAAAAAGCTTTTTTCTTACGATCAGTCCTTGATTCTACCTAAAGAACATTCCTTTATCTACACAAAAGAATTACAGATTAGATCTGAAAGCAGATCAGATTTCCTTTTGGTCAGGTGCTTGATTTTAAAAGTTGTAAGTGGTTTCAGAAAAAAGTTGTCTGGAGAAAATTCTGTATTAGATTGCTTGATGGAAATTCAGCTGTAAAGAGAGGAGTTAAACTAAAAGTTTGACTTAAACTCTGCCAACAATCTCTTAAAACTTCAGAAGTTAAAAATGAGTATTTTTGTATTTCTTGGCCACAAAGCAAAATGGTAGCATTGAAATTTCCTCTTGTCTTCTGGAAAAGTGACATTTAACCACACTGTGATCTCTATTGCTTCTGAGATAACCTACAATAGCTGATGGTTGGCTTACTTATAATGCTGGGCAACAAAGGACCCTGCTTCTAGTCAGTAACCATTTTTTTCAACCGTCTTGTGATGATTTTATAGCATTTAAAGTAAGGAAAATAGCTCTAACACCCTAAGATGTAATTTGCAGATATATGGCAACAGATGCCACAGAAAACTTAACCATTTACATAACCACGTCATAAAAGCCTAGCCTAGATTTAGGACATCAAATTTAAATCATCAAAGGTTCAAGAGGAAAATTCAAGTTCAGACACAGAGAAGAGAGACTATATAAAGATTCATCAAAAATCACAACCAGGGAGAGATTAATTTTAGAAACTAAGGACAAGGAAAATTTCAATCTTTGAGATGGGTACTATATAACCAGAAAGCTACATTCCCAATTATTTTATTTGACTTGTCTGCAATGCCACCGCTTTATTAAACTTACAGAAAAGAACCTTAAGAATATTTTTATAATAAGTAAAAAGTTAGTGCTGTCAGAACAACAGAAATCCCCTCAATGTGAGTCTGTGCTTGAAATCCCAAACCAAACCTGCTGATTCAGCACAAAGTCATCAAACAGCGTTCTTATCTGAAAAAGGAACAATCCATTGTCTGGCTGAAACAAACGGCAGTGCACAGGAAATCAGCCAAATCTGGGCCAGATGGTCACTGATTCAAGTTTCATTCTCTCCATCCCCCACCCTCCCTGGCACTACAGAAACAGATTCAGACAGCATTTTTGGTTACCAAGTAATAACCCTGGGTATAAGGTATAAACCTCTTACAATGATCTATACCACCCCCCACCTCAACACCACCTAATTTACTGAAACTGAATGTCCTTATAAAAAGTTATAAGAGGTACTATGCAGCAGTTATTGAAAGGAAAATACCTCTGAAAACCCAATTCCTGTTTCTTAGGCATGGCATGGAGTTTTACCAGGCAGGATGACTTAAAATATTCACACTGATTTGTTCTCATCTACTGTTTTTTCTCAAACCATGACACAAAATAGAAATGAACGCAGAGAAAACTGATTTATCACACTCATTTTCTACAGGTTGACCACTGGGCCATCACCTTGCAGAGTCTTGTGGTTTGTAACCGAGGAACACTTTTTACCAATGACAAACTACCAACAAAAGTAATCACTGATTTTGATTATAAACCAATGTGTCTGACCTTGTATCGCAGAATCTGTAAGTTAGGATACTGTTGTAAATACACATTTCACACCCCTACTGGGTACTGTAAAACTCAGTTTTAAATTCTAAAGAGCAACTATTAATTAAAGCAAAACATGAAGAATTATGTCTTAAAATTTGGAAGCACTCTATGGAAACATACATATTAAAAAATGGCATAAATAAAAATTCATGATCTCTCAATTAAAATACTCAGAAAACACTCCTTTACATTTCCTAATTGTGTAAAAGAAAGATACTTAGATTAAACAAAGGTCTTTTCTTTGAAGAGAACCCATGACTATAGTGGTTTCTTGGGAAGTAGTTACATTTATGTGACCTAAGTAAATTTTATCAACCAACAAATAGCAATTCCTTTAATAAACTTTATCATCCTTTGACGTTAATTTGGAAATGTCAATGAGTACATTTTATTGGTATGCTACAGTGCCACTCTTTACAAAATTTACATATAGAAAGGTTAGGGTAGATCAAAGAGTTTTTTGTCTATTTGTTTTTTTTACACAAGATAATCACAGGCTGGTAACGCAGTGGCTAAAGAAAAAATGACTTCAAAATATGCAGTCAACAGCAACTCACACAAATGGCCTGTTTTATTGTAGGGAAGTAGAAAAAGTGAGCACAAATAATCTCCATTAAGAGAGCATTCATGGTAGCTTACACAACGCCCTCAAGTAGGTATAAAATGAAGCAAAATAACAGAGCTTCAAATCTTGAACTTCTGTCTTAAAGGGAATAGTGCTAAGTGGAAAGTTTTTCAAAAACTTGTCCTCAGAAATTGTTCCTGAAAGTTGAGTTAAAATTAAAGTATCACACTAAGTTTTCAGCAGTGGTTAAAAATATAGTCTAAATATATACATAGCACTGTATACAGATTGGTGCATTATGTATGTGTGTGATACATACGTCAGTGTGCTTCTGCTAACTTCAATAGTTTGTTTTTAACATCTCAGATTTATTTGAAGTGTATTTCTACTATTTGTACTACAAAATAGTACTCAACATCATACTGGAAATTGTTGAACTATTGTTATATGTGCTTCTATAGCATATAAATTTATTTTCTTTTAATAGGATTATACCATATTAGAAAAACTGCTAATGAGAAAAATTAATAATCCATTAAGAAGCTTTAAAATAAGGCAGCTGAGTACTGTCTGTTTAACAAGTTCTTTTTCTTTAGTGTAAAATAGGAATTTATTTCAGTATTCATGAAAAAAAAGTAAATGACTATTCAAATTAAAATTCTCTACCTTCTGAGCTCATCTTTAGAATCTCTAAGATAAATTTACATTTAAATGAAACACACACAAAGACAGCTGGACTATCTATCATAACCATCCCACACACATGAGTGTTCTCAGAGACTTAAATCTCTTGTTCTTAGGAGAGAGAAAATTGTGACTTACAACTATTTTTAATCAGTCAGCTTTATTTATACATCATTGCAATAGGATTTATATGCTAATGCTTTAATCTAATGTAAGAGTTAAGGGAAAAGTATCTCAACAGTTAGCTCAAAACAGAATTCTACCAACAAAAGTCGACTCAACAGACTTCTCATGCACATAAGTTTCTGGAAAGCTAACTTTTAAATAAGATAAAAACAAAAACTATATAAACAACAATAAATGTAACATGTTAGAATTCAACAGACTAAATTATGATCTTGTTCTTTAATAAGCCCTAATATAAAGGAGTAATAGAGTTTAAAGCTAAAATATTAATGTGTAAGTACTAAGTTCCAGTTATCCTTTAAGTCTTTTTTTTTCCTTTCCTTAACGTATATCTTCCTTTTTCTGGTGGCCCACAAATCAGGTAGAAAATTTAATTCCATTCAATTCAAAGAAAACTTGTAAAAAGACAACATATTTATAATAAAGATGGCACTGATTAGTCTTATTTTTTTATTACTGTACATAATAAGAAACATATATCAAGGGCCAAATTAGAGTGTGTATAGCTTTCACTGATGAAAAATTGACGAGAAACCAAATTTCTAAAGAGTGAATTGTATTTATAAGAAAATGCTTTATGACTGATGCTTTAAATGTTTATTATTTCTCAATATAATCTATATATGCATTAGTAAAATAGTAGTGTATTAATCATATGACTGTAAATGTGCTTTAAACATAGACTGAAGGTCAAAATAAGCTTTCACTCATTTTCTCTCTCAATGATAATTTCTCATACCTTATATTTACTATATAAAGAACATCTCAAAGGGAGCTTATTTAATAAAATTAATTTATGTTCTACCAAAAAAAGAAAAAAAAAAAGGATATTAGTTGAATACTTAATGTCCATGAAGTTTTACTAACAAACTTAAGGCTCATACCAGGATTTCCTTAACATCACCAGCACTGTTTCAAATTTTACATTGTGCTTCATGAACAAAGTTTAAAATGTCTTCTAGTTTAAAAAATGAAGTGGACACTAAATTTCCACTAGGTATCAGTTCAACTGAATTCTTTTTGTAATTTTGCTATTTAGCAACAGAATAAATAACATGCTTACATATTATGTTGTATAAATCTTTTACTATATGAGTTATGATTTGAGAAACATAGTTTAAACAAAATTGGATCTAAATCTACCAAACCACAAGTCACATAACTATCTTAACTAGACTGTAGGCTTCCCAACGTCAGGGATAGTTCTTTATTTTCCTTTCTCTCTCTCCAAGGCACCATTCCAACTATAGGTACTTGATAAAGACTTATTAAGTTGACTTTTATTGCTAATTCCCTGCCCAAGGGAGAATTCTTTTATCCCCACTGTATATAAACTTCTAGCTCAGTAGGAAAACTGTGAAGAGAAAAATCATTTTTAAGGAAGTAACAAATGTATTTGATGCAGTAATTACTTTTTATCCAAATGAAAACAGAGGCAGTTTGATATTACAACTGCTGCTGCCAATTATTACTTCAAAGCCTTAAAAAGATCAGTACAGGTTAATCACAAACTTTACTCTAAGACAGAATTATGGTGTCTGTTTGCAATACGTGAACTTTAGCTTCCCAAGGGTAAACACTATACAGCTATCTTGTAATCTCCCATGTAACGGTACCTAAAGTAAGTCCATGCTATTTTGATTTTGGAAGACTTATCAATTTAAAATCAAATGAGCAAAATGAATTGTAATATTTAAACAATACAAAAAATTTGTCCCATTTTCCAAAACACTTTTTCCAGACTACCAATTCCATGGTTCTCTTCCACTATGCAGTATTATCCTGGAAACATATGGCTTTCAATTATTTTTTATTAACTAGGATATTTATTGACTAATTTAAAGCCCATATTACCTAAATTATATATGTAAATTTGTAAATAAGTAAATATGATGATAAACTGAACATGCATGAAGGATTACAAAGACATCATCATTTTGTAAAACTCAAAAAGAAGAGAAAATAAAATGCATTTCCTTTCATCTCTACCACAGTATTGTTTTGGATTTATTTTTTCTTATTAGCATCCTTTATGCAAAAGATAATGCTACTAGCTTCTGAAGGGCCTGGGCCTCATCTTGGTATTTCCAGTAGAGGTGTTAAGCTATGTTGTTCCATGTGCTCTCCCTTCTCCCAGCTCCACTGGAGTCAGTGGCTTAGATATGAAAGAAGCTTGGCTCAGGTTAAGGATGGATTCCACAGCCATAGAAGAAAGCTAACAGGTCCCTACAGAGGTCATTCATTCATTTGTTGACAAATATTTATTGAGAGGCAACTATGTGCTTGTTCTAGGTGTGGAGATATAGTAGTGAGCAAAAGAAACAAAGCACTTCCAGTCATGGAGATTTCATTCAAGTTTGGTGAGTAAATCCAAGACTTGACCTCCATTACACTCCTCACCAACCAAGATACAGCCTTGGTACAGTCTGTTTCTCAAAAATTAGGTACTAGGGCTTCCCTGGTGGCGCAGTGGTTGAGAGTCCGCCTGCCGATGCAGGGGACACAGGTTCATGCCCCGGTCCGGGAAGATCCCACATGCCGCGGAGCGGCTGGGCCCGTGAGCCATGGCCGCTGAGCCTGCGCGTCCGGAGCCTGTGCTCCGCAACGGGAGAGGCCACAACAGTGAGAGGCCCGCGTACCACAAAAAAAAAAAAAAATTAGGTACTAAATGATCCCTTGGTGGCCTGAAAGAGTTAATATGCCCTTTAGCACCTATGTATGCCATCTTCAGCAAGAGCAGCAACATTTTCCGTAAGATACAATTCCTGATATCTAGATCTTACCTTCTAGTTGAGTCACAAGACAGGTACCCAAGAATGTGACACGGAGGAAAGAACAAAGGTTTGGAATTAGCCACCCCATAGGTTTGAATTCTGACTTTTCTACTTACTACCTATGGGAGCTTATGAAATTTACTTAAACCTTTCAGAGGCTTGGTTTTCTTAGCTATAAAAATGAGGATCATGATGCATACTTTACAAGGCTGTTGTGAAGATTAGAAATAATATGTGTACAACGCCTGATGTAGTGTACATTAATTTTTATTAATTTATTGGGTTAAATTATTAATTCCTGCTATAAATTAAATTATTAAGTAGCAGAAAAGGACTAGGCAGAGAAGCATATATGGGTCATAAAGACCTTTATGGTTGTTTTTTAGTAAAGGTTATGTTTTGTGCCTACACATATTCTCTGACATACACACATACTTTCTCTCTGATGTTCCAGATACATAACTATGGGATGTATTACACTGTTCTGTCACATTTCCTGTTCTGGAGGCAGAAGTTGAGATAAGGCATACCACTGACTCACGAGTCTTTATGATGGCAAAAAACCTCAAACATTTAGAATATGTGAAATACCATAACCTAGACACTACACTTCCAGACTCCGAAAGATCTTTAGCTTTAGATTGTGCATTTAATACCTGCCAATATCAAACAGCTCCTATACATCTTTTGACCAAAATGCTATGAAAATATTATCCCTAATATTAGATTATTCCATTTATATGAATGAGGGGAAGAAAGGTGATTTTTACATAGTCTAACTTTTCCAGAAAAAGAAGAATTCAGTAATATTAGTTGGGAGGCAAAACATTTAATGCTAATTGCTACTCTCTGATGAAGTCTGAGGCCTGTCATTCAGCAAGTCTGGTGAGGAAAAAGAACGGACATTTCCTGAGGGACGATTTTGTACTAGGCATCCTGCTTGGTATATTGATCCATTATCTCAGAAAAGTGACTGTTTTGGAATCCAATTATAAGTCAACTGTCTTAACATCAAAAATATATCAAGAGTCTCAGTGGAAAATAGTTATTTTTTCAATAAAGATTTTATCTCTTAAAAAATAAATTAGATTCATTTTGTATTACAAGGTAATGAGCCTACCAGAAAATGCTGTCGTTTGTTTTCGTGTCAACCCACAGAATGATACAATCTGTGAAATTATGCACAAGAGAATATAAGAGAAACATTCCTTACATTAGTCCTAAATAAGATGCTGCTGCTCATGGCTACCATTACTAGTAATATTACTATTACTAGTTATATTATTAGTCTAACTTGATCCTTCACTGTGCTGCAACTTGTGAAGATACAGGTCTAGTCATTCTCTAATATACCAAGACCTTAACCTCCTGCTCCAACAATTCTCAAGCGATTATTAAATAATCAAAGCAGAGGAGAACAGTTACTGGATTCTCTAGATAGAAGGTGAACCCTGATCCACATGGGGAGTTCAGTTGCAACAGGAAGTTTCTCTATCAGCTATGGATCTGGAGGTTTGATTAGCTTATGTTCCACAAGAGAACCAAGGGATCAGAGCACTTTTAAAAGAGCCATTTTAAAAAATGCTGCAAATCCAAACCTTATAGGGCACATCATCATATATTTGTTAAAAATCTAACCAGAAAATATTCAGGTTTATTCCTAACAAACGAAATTGAGGAAAAATATTGTGGAAATACCCTTAACCATCATCTGTCTTCTATCACCAATACTGCAGACAGTATTATGACTTTTCAAAGAATTGCCAACTAAATATAGACTGTACACGGTAAATTCTGTAGAATGTAATTAATCAGTCGATACTTTGTATTACTATGTACCCAACATTGTATTAGACACTTTGGAGAATGCCATAGTACCTCCTCTCAAGGGGCTTACAGTCTAACATTCAGGAAAAAAATGCTTTCTGGAAGAGAGATTATAAATATCTATAACGAAAATCTAAAAATGTGATACATAAACTACAAATGCTATAGAAGTTTAGAGTAGAAGAAAATTAATGATAACTCCAATATTTAGTATATTTCCATAAAGGAAATAAACTAATAGACTTAAATAATAAACTAATAAATAAACTAATAAATAGACCTCATAGTGGTTCTTCAACTTTTTGGGGCATAAAAGTGGCTTGGGGCCAACACTTAGAGCTTGGTATCTGCATTTAAACAGCATTTTCATGTATCCAATAAGTAGTTAATATCCAAAATATACAAAGAACTCATACAACTCAACATTATAAAAAAACAAACAACCTGATTAAAAAATGGGCAGAGGATCTGAATAGACATTTTTCCAAAGAAGACCTACAGATGGCCAACAGGCACATGAAAAGATGCTAAACATCACTAATCATCAGAGAAATGCAAATCAAAACCAAAATGAGATATTACATCACACCAGTTAGGATGGCTATCATCAAAAAAGACCACAGGGCTTCCCTGGTGGCGCAGTGGTTGAGAATCTGCCTGCCGATGCAGGGGACACGGGTTCGTGCCCCGGTCTGGGAAGATCCCACAAGCCGCAGAGCAGCTGGGCCCGTGAGCCATGGCTGCTGAGCCTGCGCGGCCGCAGCCTGTGCTCCGCAACGGGAGAGGCCACAACAGTGAGAGTCCCGCGTACTGCAAAAAAAAAAAAAAAAAAAAGACCACAAATAACAAATGTGGGGGGAGCATGTGGAGAAAAGAGAACCCTTGTACAGTGCTCGTGGGAATGTAAATTGGTGTGCAGCCACTATGTAAAACAGTACAGAGATTCCTCAAAAAACTAAAAATAGAGCTACCATACGATCCAGCAATTCCACTTCTGGGTATTTTTCTGAAGAAAACAAAAACACTAATTGAAAAAGATACATGCACATTTATGTTCACTACAGCATTATTTGCAACATCCAAGATATGGAAGCAATCTAAGTGTCCATCAACAGAAGAATGGATAAAGAAGATGTGGGAGATTATTATAATTATTATAATCAAACATTACTCCGACATAAAAAAGAATGAAATTTTGCCATTTGCAAACATGGATGTACGAAGAGGGTACTACACTAAGTGAAAAAAGTCAAACAGAGAAAGACAAAACTGTATGATTTCACTTATATGTGGAATATAAAAAAACAAAACAAATGAACAAACGTAGCAAACAGAAAGACTCATAGATACAGAGAACAAACAAGAGGTTGCCTAAGGAGGGTGGGGGGAGGAGAGAAATAAGTGAGCGAGATTAAGAGGCATAAACTTCCAGCTGCAAAATAAATGAATCACAAATATGAAATGTACACTGTTGGGAATATAGTCGATAACTATATAATATCTTCATATAGTGACTGAGGGTAACAAGATTTATTGTGGTGATCAATTTGAAATGTATAGAAATATCGAATCACTCACTATGTTCTATAACAGGAACTAACATAGTGTTATAGGTCAATTATACTTCAGAAACAAACCAACAAATAAACTCATAGAAAAAGAGATCAGATTTGTGGTTACCAGAGGTGTGGGGAGAGGGGAGGGGGCATTGGATGAAGGCAGTCAAAAGGTACTAACTTCCAGTTATAAGACAAAGAAGTACTAAGGATATGATGTACAACATGATAAATATAATTAACACTTCTATATGTTATGAAAGTTCTTAAGAAAGTAAATCCTAAGAATTCTCATCACAAGGAAAAAATTTTTTTTCTTTAATTTTGTATCTATATGAGATGATGGATGTCCCCAAACTTTCTGTGGTAATCATTTCATGATATATATAAGTCAAATCATTATACTGTACACCTTAAACTATACAGTGCTGTGTGTCAATTATAGCTCAATAAAACTGGGAGAAAAAAATAAAACATCTCTAGCTGATTCTGATATAGGTGGCTTATAGTTTGGCAAACACTGTTTAAATAATAGGTATGATTTGCAAGAATCTCTAGAGTAGTGTTGTCCAATTTGCAGTGGTGGAAATATTCTATACCTGTGCTATCCAATACAATAGCCACTAGCCGCATGTGGCCATTAAGCTCCTGAAATGCAATTAGTATGCCTCAAGAACTGAATTTTTCATTTTATTTAACTTTAATTAATTTTAATTTAAATAGCCACAACCAGCTCTAGGGAATAGGAAGAGATTTCTAAGAGAAACATGAGCCAAGCCATAGGTAGGAATGCACATGAGAAAGACAAGAAAGACAACTGATTGGGTTGCCTAAAATAGAGGTTTTATATTAGATTATCATTAGGTCAGATTATAAAGAGCCTTGTAGGGAACTGAAGAAATTGGATTTCATGGCACACACTGCTAGTTGTCTAATCGAACCATCTCCTGATCTTCTTCAATATTAAAAACCCCTGGGTTTTACATGCTCATCTCAGAGAGTGGACCTTTCCTCAGGCTCTGGGGTGAATCTTGATTATTCTATACCAATCATGGTATTTCTATTTTCCTCGTCAGCGACTGGCTTACACATGAGCACGTGGTAAATTCTAACCAATGGGATTTGGGACATCTATGTATGTGGGTAAACTCTTTAAAAAGTATTTAGCTTGAAGACACAGAACTTTTTCTGACTCCATTCAGAGCTGTGTGAGGCTTGAGTGTGCTGCTGACACCTTGGTATAATGCAAGGACAAGATGGAAGACAAACACCAACAAATTAAGGATGGCAGAGAATGAATGAAAGAACTTGGGTCTTTGACGACATCATCAAGCACCTGAATTAATCCAAGAATTGCTCTCCCCTCCCCCTCCCCATATATTTTGGGGATATAAGGAATTAATTACTGTTTAACATCTTTAGCTGTTTGTTCAGTTCCATGCAGCTGACAGCATTAGACTGGAATACTAGTGCTTAGGGTGAAAGCCTCTGGGAAACGCTAAGGTAGGCAACTGGAAGCCACTGAAGGCATTTGATCAAGGTTGAGACTGATATGAAATAATGTTCAAGAATTAAAAATGACATGCATGAAAAATAGGTCAGAAGAAAGGAAAGACAGGGTCAGGCAGACCAGTGTAAAAGGGCTGAATCAAAGCTACCAAAAGATTTTGGAAATATTAGTGAACTCTTCCCATTTGCAAAATCATTAATGAATATAGATTAGTACTTGAGGTAAAACTGGGGAAGTAGCTCATTTTGTAAGGGCAGTAGGATTGTAAGTGATATGTGTCTTTGCTGATTTTAAAAATTATTCTCACACGTTATTATTTCTACTTAAAATCTAAACAACTGAATTTCTCTAAATGCTGTACATTCAATACTTCTTTGAAAATGGAAAAATTTTTGAAATGTGATTTCTCTGCATTAGCTGCAATTAAAGGCATGAAAAGATACTCAGGAACAGGACAGTAAACCAGAAAGAATGCAGGTATAGCCAGGTGACCTTGGGAAGTCAAGTAAAACCCTGTGGCCCTGTTTTCCTCTTAGGATTGACCTATGGCTCTAAAATCCAACAATTTATATCTTCAAATGGAAGAAAACCCTTTGGAATAAAAAAAAAAGTCCTACAATTGATATCAAACTTCAGTTTTCTAAGCTCTGTTCTCACTCCTTGTGCTAAGAGTTGAGTCTAAAAGGGAATAAAAGTCAATCTCCCCTCAAATTCTCTAAGCAAACAAGAAAACCTGGAAAATAATTATGTTTTACAGCTTTAATATAACTTCCCAGAAAAAAGTTTCTGCATAGATTTTCAGTGAATAAAGAAACTAATTCTGGAAATTTCAGTGTGGACTAAAGTTCTATATTAATATCAAGTAGGTGTCAAGTGTAGCTTACTATTATTTTTAACTTGCATTTCCAAACAACTGATAAGGCTAAGCATTTTTCATATTTATTGATCATTTGGAATTGTGCTTCTGTGAATGACCTAGGCATATCATTTGCAAACAATTTTAAAATTATGTTTTAGAATATATTTTTATTATCATTTTGTGAAGAGTTCCTTATATACCGGAGATGCTAATCTTTTGCTTGCATATGTAAAGATTTTTTTTCCAATCTATCATTTGTCTGTAGTATTTGTTTTCAGCTTTTTTGCTTTACAATAATGTTTTTAAATTATATAATCAGATATGCCTCATATTTAGTATACAGCTCTAGTTTCTTGTTTAGTTAAAATGAATATCCTTCAGTAAAGTTAATGGTTGTTTGTGGAATATGTATACCACAGAATATTATCTAGTCATTTAAAAGAATAAATAAGAGTTATACCATTTGACTTAGAGGTATATCCCTGTGTTTTATTAAGTATTAAATGAAAAAATAAATTATCTATATATGAAATATGACAGTATGTATAAGATGTTGAAGATATACAAGGTTTGTTAGGTTACATGATCATGGAAAAAGTTTTACAAAATAAACAGCAGATTGGTCACACTGTTGAGGTGAAAAGGGAGGGGAGGGTAAAGAGGAAATTTAGCCTTCCTGAATTTTTTAAAAGACGTGACTACCGTTTTTTAGAAAACATATGACCCGGGGCTTCCCTGGTGGCGCAGTGGTCGAGAGTCCGCCTGCCGATGCAGGGGACGCGGGTTCGTGCCCCGTTCCGGGATGATCCCACATGCCGCGGAGCGGCTGGGCCTGTGAGCCATGGCTGCTGAGCCTGCGCGTCCGGAGCCTGTGCTCTGCAACGGGAGGGGCCACAGCGGTGAGAGGCCCGCGCACCGCAAAAAAAAAAAAAAAAAAAATATGACCCTATCGTGTAAAGTTGTTTGTGTTGGTAAATATATATAAATATGCATGGAAATGCATAAAATAATGGCGACCAAAAACATTAATGGTGTTTAATTTAGGATGGTTAGATTTCAAGAAGAAGGGAAGAGGAAGAAGAAAAGAAACAAGAGGCAGAGAGAGAGAGAGAGAGAGAGGAGGGACCAGAGTGAAAGAGAATGGAAAAGAAGAAAAAAATAAAATATGAATTTAAAAATCAATTAAATTTAAATTCGCCCTTTCCAAAAAGCAGAACAGATTGGATGAGAGGGAGACAGAACCCTCAAGTGAAAAGGTTCCCCCATCCTCTGATGTGGGTAAGAATTATGACAATAATCGTACAGTTGCTGAATACTCCAACAGAGATATACACATAAACTTACTATAAGTAGTGTTGATTTAATCAGTTTTAAAATGCAGGAAGTAAATGAGACACTATATCAATTACATCTTCTCATTATGACCTCCACAGGCAGTGGTGAGAATTTTAGGCACACCTCCTCTACAAAAACTAAACTTAATGATAAATGTGAGGTGTGGTTCTAAGACTTCTGTGTCCATAAAAACTACCTGGGAAGATCACTAAAATGCACATTCCAGGGTCCCACCCCAGAAACTCTAATTCAGCAGGTTGAGACCAATAATCCACATTTAACAAGCACACCAGGCAAATAAGGCAGGTGTTGACAGATCACACTGAAAAACAGTGAATTTAAGGATGTCTGATCTCTTTACAAACTGATTAACCAAAGAATTTGAGGAGTGTGGTACACTAGAGAGAACAAAGAATTTTGAAGTCAGAAGATCTAGATTACAGCTCTGACCTAATCCCCCCTCACTCCCCTCACTAGCCCCTCCTCTTCAGCAGCAGTGGCCTCCTAGTTACCCCTCTCATGACTGCCAAGAATGCTCTGCCTCTAAACTTCCAATGGTTCAGTCCCTCACAGCCTTCAGGTCCTCACTTAGGTGTCACTTCTCAGTGACACCCTGAAGAGAATCTCAACTCCCATCTCACTTTCTAAGTCCCCTTTCTGCTTCAGTTTCCTCCCTAACACTTCTCACTACCTAAAATATAACATATTTTACTCCGTTTTTCCTTTGCTTATTGTTTGATTCCCATAAGGACAGGGATGTTTGTTAGTTTTCTTCACTGCAGCCTCTGAAGCACCTAGAATGGTGCCTGGATAGAGTTCAAGGAGCTCTCACTTGGCCAAGATAAAACAAATAAAGCTTGAGAGATTCAGTGATAGGAGGCAGATACAGGCAGGAAGTGGAAAGCTTGTTACTACACAGATCGCTGAGCCCCCCCAGGGATTCTGATTCAGGAGGCTTGGAATGGGGTCTGAGACCCTGAATTTCTCACAGGTACCCAGGTGATACTGATGCAGCTTGGCGAACTGTCAAGTGCCTCTGCTTGTTCTTTAGTGAAAGTCAACCTAGTCTACTACATGACAAGAGCTCTAGGCTAGAAAGGGAAAGCTCTGTTATACCTACAATCATTTGTGGGAAGAGAAAATTTGTTCCCCTAATCTCTATGTACCTAAGCTATCTACCCAAATAAATAAAATCATTCGACAACAGGGATATTTTTACATAACAATATATCTTGGATATTTACTGCAACCTAATTTTTAGTAAAAACATGATGTTTAGTTTGTTTCTAATTTTTTACTCTTATACATAATGTTTCAGGTGACGTTTTTACTATCTACATTTGTTTAGTTACTTCTTTCTAACAAATTCCTAGAAGGGAAATTTCTGAGTCAGAGTTTAGACCAGTGCTGTCCATAAGAACTTTCTATGAAGGAAATGTTCCATATCATCACAGTCCAATACAGTAGGCACCAGCCACATGCAACTATTGAGTACTTGAAATGTGAATAGTGCAACTGAGAAACCGAATCTTTAGTTTTATATAATGTTAATTAATTTAAATTTAAATAGCCACACATTGCAAGGGACTACCATATTGGACAGGGTAGGTACAGACATTTATTTTTATTTTTTTTTAACAGCTTCAGTCAAGGCTTTTTTTTTTAAGTCTTTATTGAATTTGTTACAATATTGCTTCTGTTTTATGTTTTGGTTTTTTGGCCACAAGGCATGTGGGATTTTAGCACCCCAACCAGCGATCAAACTTGCACCCCCTGCGTTGGAAGGGGAAGTCTTAACCACTGGACCGCCAGGGAAATCCCAGTACAGACATTTAAAATCTTGATACATGATGCCAAATTGCTCTCCAAAAAAGCTGTAATATTTGCCTTCATTTTATAGTGTATAACAATAACAGTTTCTTTACCCATTGCCAATGTTAGATATTATTGATCTAAATCTTTATAATCTGAAAGTCGAAATACGTCTGTGGGGTTTTTATGTGCATTTCTTTATTAATAATGTTGAACAGTGTGCTTTTTTCTGTCATCATACTCATTCAAATGCAAATATTTTCACCCATGTTAATTAATTGACAAGTTGGAAATTATCTGGCTTCCAGATTTGTTTTGTTGGGTCCATATGTTTTCTTTAAAATTTATTACCAACACTAAATTCATACAAAAATATGAATTTCCAGTTCCACTTGAAAAATCAAATGATCTGGTAACAGTGACACACAGGGCAAAAATCAGTGCAGTCTTACAAATCATGCCACCTTCAGACTTTCTTGCCCACCAGGACTTATCATCCCCTATTATTTTACAGGTGTCCTGCTTCACTCAGATTACCTGCTCGGCCTCTAAAAGCACCTGAGTTTACAATTCCTGCTCTGAATTAAATTCTGAGAGGTTAAAAGGCAAACGACAGCTAATGATAATAGCTAACTTTCATTTCATACTTAGCATGCAAAAGTGATGTTATGATATCTCTAGATTATCTTATAACTAATATTTAACTAGCAAAAGAATTACTTTTCTAGTGGTTGTTGATATTTACTACTCCTTAGAGCAGTGGTTCAGCATCAGAAGGGCTGTTAAAAGACAGAACAGGCCCCACCCTCAGGGTTTGGATTGGGCCCCAAGAATTTTCATCTAACCCCAAGCTCCCAGTGCAGCTCCACATTGAGATGAGGCTTTCTCAAAGATGTGGACACTCCTGGAAGTGTAGTGATAATGTGTAATTATGACAACACTGTATGAATTTGTGCATCCTTTTTTTTCTAAAACATGTCCACATTTATTATTTCATTTTATCTTACAACAATTCTGTGCAGAAGGTTGATAATTAGAGCAGTACTTTAATTGTTAATCCCATTTTACAGAAGAAAAGAAAGGCACAAAGTTAAGAATCTCCTCTAAACACAGAAAAAGTTAAAAGGGCCATAACAAGTATGTTTCCTAATTCCTAACCTTGGTAATATAGGCAAACAGTAATCCAGCATACAACCAGAGCTTGCTTTTTATTTTTACCTTAAAAATAGAACCATGCCCAGGAACAGAGAAGACCATACAAGATATGGTTCACAGCAACAAACATTTATCCAGTGCTGATTATGTGTTAATCTATGCTAATTGTGCCTATAGCTTCCACTGTAGGGACTGTTGAAGACACTCATAAAGCATAGCAATAAATTAAAAATAAAATCTGAAACCACAACCTTGCAAAGAGAGTGAATTCTCTATGTCATAGGACAAAAGCAAAGGCACTGAAGGGGTGGGTGGTGGAGATAAATACAGAGCTGGGTAGAAGCGAGGCGTCCCTGTGGGAGCTTCACATCTGGACTTGGAGGAGTTGCTATCACCAGTCAGTCAAGAATGGGAGGGAAGGAAGAGTACACAATAGGAAGCCCTCCTGGGGCTCAGGAGCACAAAGAGCTGCTGTTATCCACATTGGGTGTGTGTTTGCCAGAAATATCAGGGCTGCTGGAACTCCAGAACTTACAAGAGCATGCTTTTGTGTAGTCTAAATTACCTTGACTGTATAAGAACTCAAGTTAGAGGATATAACTTCATTATCCATTGGTAGCCAAAAGATAACATGATTAGCGATCATGAAACTTTCTCTGATTTTTTCCCCCCAAGTTTTAGGAAGCATTCCTAGCAAAAATCCACTAATTGGATAATAATGCTAATTATAAATCAGCCCTTCAAGGGAAAAAAGAGAAGATTGCATTTTCGCTTAAATAGAATTGATATATAACATTATTTATTAATTTTAACAGCTATATTTTTAAGATTAAAAATAATAATAATGAATAAAAACTACCATCGGCTGAGAATACAAGAAAACTACAACTAATCTGAAAGAACCTATTGGAAAATTTGGTTCACTTATTAGTGTTGTAACTGACCTGTCCTATTTGTCTGTCTTATAGTCTAGTTCAAAATGACTGAGGTGATGAAATTTCCACCACTCCAAGTAGAAAACTGTAGCAATACTGCTGAGAAAACTAACTCTCAGTTTACACAAGACCAAAGAAATACAAATCAAAACAAAGGGATACAATTTTACACTGATCAAATTAGTCACAATAATATAAATGTTTAAAATTACATAAATAAAATTACATAAGCACACGCATTGTTGTTGTGTATAATTTATGTAATCCTCCTGGAAAGTAATTTTGAAATTACAAAAATTTCCTAATTAAAAACAGAGCTAACATTTACATGTGTTTTCATGCATTACTGCTTTTTATCTTAACCTTGTAGAGAGCTATTACTATACCCACTTTACAGATTAGAAACCTCTAAGAAAATAAGTTACTTGCCCAATACTACCCATAAGTGATGGAGCTATGTTTGGACACTGAACGTTTAATTTTAGAGCTCACCTATACTGCCTCTCTAGGGAAATAATTCGAAGTTCGTTTTTTTTTTTTTTAATTTATAGAAGAAGAATAAGAAAGTCTCATTCATGTGGGTGGCCATTATATTTTTTTTAAAAACTGGAAAATCATAAAATAGAGAAGGAGTTAAGTAAATCATGATACAATAAACTAATTGCAAACAATAGAAAGTAAATTATGGAAAAATGTTTATAAAAAAATCAGAGTAAAAATGTGCCTGCAATATGGTAAGACATCTGTAAAAATACATATTCATATGGTAAGGGTGGGAAGGAAGATGCAAAAAACAAAAACTATTCCATTTTAGAAGAACTTCATTACTAGTACTAGTACTTAATTTTCTTTTGTTTTTGTTAGTTTTGTCAATCAAGATTTCTCTAAGCACCCTTACAAATCTACCATTCTAGTTCATATTTCTTATCACCCCAATCAAACAATTCCTAAAACTCCATTATAATTTATTTATATTACTGACATTCAAACTAATTACATAATATTCTTTATTATTGACTCAGAATCTTCAAAGTATGAGATCTCCTTCTTTAACATGAATGATTTTTGTAACCACCACTTACGGTGTAAGTTTGAAATCCCTTAACTGAGATCATATAAAGTGATTAAAATCACCTAATTGTTTTTACTTTCATAACCTTGAAATCACTCCTCAGCTCTCAGCACCCATCCAGGAATCATTAGTTTCAAGTGTTTTAGAGATTAGAAAAGTTTCCTGCTAAGAACATGATCTCTAAGTGAATACTTATAAAGTAACTAAAATAGCTTAGCTATAAGGATTATTCATTTTCTAAATACTTGTAGAATCACTAATTAAATTATGTAAAGTCCCTTTGAAGTAGGTCAATGAACTTTATTTCCACATTACCAAAAAGAAAAGTAAGAGTTTAAAAAAAAAAAAAAAAAAAAGAAAAGAAAAGTAAGAGTTTGGTAAGAATAATCTCCCTAAAAATGGCACCGTGAGCTGTGAAGAAAATTCACTCTCCTTAGCCATACAAGGTGATGCACAGAGGGCCATTCAGGGTTTGGCCTCTATCAGTAACATAAACAGACATTTTGTGGGAAAGTAAAGTAGCTGTTCTCCAATGATATCAATCTCATAAGAGCAGAAATGTTGTTTAAACATCTCTGACTTCCTCTTTATGAATCTACCATTTAGGATTTTTTTTTTTTTGTCACTCCACTGTCTAATACCCACAGATCCAACTGGTTTATCCTTAGCCAATCTTAGGACACCTACAGAACTACCATTTTACCAAAAATCACAGAATTTTGGAGTCGGAAGGACACTCAGAAGCCACATGGTTCAATTCCTTTATTTAACTGGGGTAGGAAACAAAAGCATTTCTTAGGAAGTTACTTCATTTAGCTAGTTTATGGCAAATTCAGGCCTGGAACTAAGAGATGTGACCAAATGTCTTAAACTTGGCCTTCTTATTTCTCCCATACCATTGAAATTTTTATATTATCTCATGTCAATGGGAGTATTCATATATCCTTTCAATGTCTTCAGATGTGCACTGCACTGGATAGAATAAACTACAGTTCTCATTCTCTACTTCCTAAAGAGCTCCAAAATGGAAGAAAAATCCAACAAAGGTTAAAAAAAACCAAGTGTAGAGAAACTGGTGATGGAGGGAGGAGGGGGATAACAGTTTAATAGTTCTGCTTTGCACTGAATACTTGTTCTAAGATTTTTAAGCACTCTGATAAGTGCCTTAGGCTAAATAAAAGGATCTAATATCATCAGGAGTGGATATCAAATTAAGAGCCATCACCACTGAGACACAGTTCAGTCTTACATATTCAGTTCCCTTCATCCTCTATTTCCACAATGTAATTCCATTCTAATAGAAGGCTTATGGAAGGATATACAATTGAGGAGAGTGGTTGCCTCTGGGGAGGAGGAGGACTAGGGCATTGGGAGTACGGGTCTCTGAGACAGAGGGCATACTTAACACTGCTGTTTGCAATTTCTACCCTATGCATATAACTTTCTGATATTCATTAATTAAAACTTGCCCTTTAAACACGTGCCTACATGCACGTAATTCTAGTACTATTTTTAATAAAACAATTTAAATTTTTTCTCCATTTTAAGTTTTCAGTATTGCAATTTGTAAAACTACATAGAAATATTCTGAAAGAAAAGGAAGCAACACAGTCACAAAACTCAAAGAGAATTCCAGGATTTAAAGTTTTTTTGTTTTTTTTTAATGTTCAGAGGAAAGAGAGGTTTCTAAGGGCGGCATTTAATTCAAAAACCTTTTTCGGACAAGCTCTTCCCCATATTTAAATGGCTAGATTTTAACATGAGACTTAAGCGGGTTTTCCCACCTCAAGGGCGAGGTGGAGAGGGGACTCTTAAGGGGTGAAAAACAGAAATTAAAATGTGGTTTCTATCTTTTTAACAGGAGACAGAAGGCCGCGGTGGGGATAAGGACCTTGAAACAGTCACGTTCCTTGAGGAAAGGAGAGGATCGAGGAGTTTCTCCGGGATCCGGGCTCCGTCGCCTCTGCGGGAGGCAGCAGCTGTCCCCAAGCAGATGAATCGGGTTCTGGACCCGACTTGGGCTCTGTTTAACTGAGAAGCCCCGCGAACTGCATCTGTACCTATCGCTTCTTTTCACGGAGCTCGGAAGAGGGACTGAGGGAATTGATTAACAAACCGCCTCATCATCACCCTCCCCGGCCAGGGCACACACCGCACCTCGCTGTCTACTCGTGTCAGGGTCAGCTGTCAACACAACCCTTTGTGTCTCATTCAGCACAAGAGTGGTCGTCCTCACTCACTCACGAAAAAGGGAAATGATGGCCGGAAGACACGCGCGCGCGCTCGTGACCAAGTGACATTTGGTGTGGAGCAAAGCAGCCCAGGGACCCTGAGCAAACGCCCAGCCACCGCTGGACGCTCTCAACTTTGCCCCTCTGAGCTCTCTCCATCCTCCCGCGTCACCTCCGCGCCTCCCTACCCACCGTTCCCCCGCCTGGGCCACCCCCCTCAGCAGCCCTCAGGCTGGGGGAGCCGGTCCCAGGCGCTCCCCGCCGCGCCGCTGCCTCCCTCAGCCCCCTCTCGGGCTCCCTCGCTCCCGCCACAAAGGCGGCGCCGAGAGCCGAGGTGACAGGCCTTTGGCCTCCGGGCGCGGACCGCACGGGCTGGGTCTCCTCAGGCGGCTGACGCGAGGGTTCGGGTCCGGGGCTGGCACGGGCGCCCGCCCTCGCCACACAAACGCACCGGCGCTCACACCCCCGCTCCGCCTTCCGATCCCTCCAGAAAAAGTCAGCCGCTGCGCCTCCCCGCGCAGGCAGGGTGTCCACAGCCCGCCAAAGGGCAGCCCCTGCCGGGCAGAGGCGTGCACTCGCGCCCGGCGAGCGACCTCTCACCTCCCCGCCTCCCCGCGCCCAGAGTCCCCGCAGCCGCTCACCTGGCCCTGGCAGCGCGCGAGGGCAGAGGACCGGGGGTGGCCCTCGCCTCGGCGGGGCTCGTCTCCCCACCCCCAGTCCGGGTCGCAGCGCCGCGCTCCGCTCGCTTCGCCGCCCTCCTCCGAGGTGCTAGCGCCGCCGGTGGCTGGCGTCTCTCTGGCAGGCAAGCTGGCCGCGCGCTCAGTTCCCCGGGGCGGAGCGAGGCGGCGGCCGCCGCGGCCGGAGGCGGATTCCTCAGGTGGTGCCCCTCCCGCTTCCCTAGAAGCTCCCCGGCGGGGACCCCCGCGCCCCCTCCCCCCCCGCCCCGCCTCTCGGTCTTCCGCCGCCTCGGCGCCCGCGAGGGCCCTTCAGGGCTCCCTGGCCCTCCGGGAGTGGAGTGGGCGCACGGTTCCCTGCTCACCCTCCGGGAACGCCCCCACCCCGTGTGGAGCCCGCAGCCCAGTGTGCTCGCGCCTCCATTTCCAAACTCCGCGGCACCAGTGATGCGTGTGGCCACTGAAGGGCGTGGAGGGCGCGGGTGTGTGGAGGGGGTCTTCTGGGAAGGAGGCCTGCCCCCCGGGGCGGCTGACTCGCGCAGCCAAGAAGAAAAATGATTTTCTCGCCGACTCCACCTTCATTCACAGAGTGCTCTCGCCTCATTGCGCGATTGCTTTCTCTGTCCTCTGGACGGCGGCGAAAGGGCCCTAAGGGTGAACTCGGTCTGGGCGATGGTGGGTCAAAACCCCTTGGCCTTTTGCATGAAGGGAATGGGGGGGTGGGGCGGGGGCAGGATGGGGACAAAACCACACCGACCCGGGAGCTCCGGCCAGAACCGCCTGGGCGCCTCCTGAACGAGCACGCCCTCCGGCCCGCCGACCCCGGCCGGGCGCTCACGGAGGCTGCCTGCTCGTGGTGGCTTGCCCCGAGCCTGCCGGGACGAGAAGGCTCTTCCGCCCGCAGGGCAGCCACTAACCGCGGGCCCAGGGCCTTGACGGGCGCGGCGGGAGCAAACGTTCTCCAGAGATGCTGAGGCCCGATAGTGACAGATGTGTCTCCACTTTTCACAGCTGGTGGGTTTTGTTACTAGAGCTGTAGCTCCATTTTTTTTTAAACTGTCGTTGTTGCCAGAGATGGGCGACTAGACTCCTTTACTGATGGCCCACACCCTGGAAGAAGCAGGTCCATGCTGGATGTGGTGGAAGAGTCTAGGTTAAGAAAAGTTGATCAATTTGTAGTGCCTTTGGGGCCCGTATAGACCCTGGTCAGCTGGTTCCTGGCAGTGGGGATGCTACAGCCGTGCCCGGCCCCGAGCAGGTTGGTTATCAGTCTGTTGTTTCGGTATCATTGTCAATTATCGTTTAAAGACAACTTCAATTAAAGTGGATCTCATATGATCCCTAAGTCAGTGGGTTTTGTTTGCTCGTGTTGCTCTTTTTTTTTTTAAGAACCGAAATGCATTTTTTCCCTCCCTGTTTCTCTTTTGGTCAATACAGACGGAATTGACTCTGACTGGAAGTCCAGAATCACCAGAAGATAACTCAAGGCATAGTTCAGTTGTGACTTGCAAAAAGTAAGCGATTTGTTTGTGATCTGGATTGTCTTCTCTCCCTCCTCCACTGGGAACACATGCCCAACTGCCATCTTTTTTTTAAATCGTTTTGTTCCTTATGGGGATAAGGAGCAGAAATGTTTTTTGCTTTGTTTTACAATTGAATCCCTATTGTCCAGTCTTTTAAAACACATAGGAACACTTTTATGTGCCACGAGGGCAGGAACCATGTCTTTCTCAGTCATGGCTGTATTGCCACAGTCCTGGATCTTGCACACAACAGAGGCTTACTGAATGAGATCAATGTGGTTTTTAAATAACTACAACACAGAAAGGTGCAGCTGATTAAGAGTATAGCTCAGGTATCCAAAAGGAATCAAATGTCAAACTCAACTGGAAAACCAGTCATACATGTGGAAAAGATAGTAAGTAGAAACTTGAGATTTCAAGTTCACCTCCATGAATAAAAACTAAGTTCATGAGAGGTTAAAGCGGGTGAGAATCTTTTGAAAAACCCAGTCTGCCACACGGTCTGTAGAGTTGAGGAGGGGAACACCTTCCATTTTAAAGAAAAGGGAACTGGGAACAATGAGCAGCCTTTACATAAAACCACAGTGCAGTTTTCTGTTAGTTTAGTTCAAGGACCATTCATTGAGCGCCAAACACACTAGACTCTGAAGATGTGAAGGTAAATTTGGCACAGTTGCTCAAGGACCTTAGACTAATATTACAGAACTCTGGTATTCATTCAACAAATATTTATTGAGCACCTACTGTGAGCCAGATGGCGAAGTGAGAACTGGTGATTCATCAGTAAACAAAACAAGTCCCTAACAAGGTTAAAAGTTAGTGATGGGGCTTCCCTGGTGGCGCAGTGGTTGAGAGTCCGCCTGCCGGTGCAGGGCACATGGGTTCGTGCCCCGGTCTGGGAAGATCCCACATGCCGCGGAGCAACTGGGCCCGTGAGCCATGGCCGCTGAGCCTGCGCCTCCGGAGCCTGTGCTCCACAACGGGAGAGGCCACAACAGTGAGAGTCCCGCGTACCGCAAAAAAAAAAAAAAAAAAAAAAAAAAAGTTAGTGATGGTTATCTATCTATATTCTGGTGTTTGAAAACGTTTCAGTGTCTCCTTCATTAGATAACAAACTCCCTTGCCTTGAATTTATTTGTGTATATGTCTTGTCTCCTTTTTGACGTTTATGTATCCCTCATCATGCCCAATAGACTTCTGTGATTATAAAATGTGACAGAATTAAGTGTAAACACTTCGGAGTTAGGCCCCATAGTTTTGAATCCTGGCTCCAAGACTTACCTATTATATAACCTTGACCAAGTTACTGGACTCCATCTCAGTGTCCCCATTTGTAGAGTAGCATCACGATAGCACATACCTCAGGCAGTAGCTGTGCGGATTGAGACAATGCATAGTGCCTAGCAGACTATAAAATGTTAACTGCTATCATCTGCGAATCCCTCCTTTTCTCCATAACAATGATTCCCAAATGCTTCTCACAGATACACTGCATTAGAACCATGTTCAGTGAAAAATATGACTCAGAGCAGTCAGGGTCCATATAAATGATGGAATCCTTCTGAGTGATTATTGGGAAGATCCTCCGTCTCAGTGATGGGGGAAGTTCTATGATTACATCCTGGTTCTGCTCTCAAGAATGAATACCCTTTTGCATTAATTTCTGTGACCCTTGGCTCAACACTCTGGAAGTCTCTTCCTTGTTCATTTTCCTCTATGGCCACATCTGAAGTGGTTATTGGGAGACTTCACAGTTTTCACAGCCCTCCTTGGAGACTTCACAGTTTTCACAGCCCATTTCCTGTTGGTTCAAGTTCGGGGTCCTGAGAGTTCATTTACAGTTAGTTTTTTTTAAATTGGGTTTGCGATTCGGCCATACAATTCCCTCATACACTTAGTAGACTTCATATTTATTTGCTTCCATTGAGTTCTGTGTGCCAATAGTCCCATGTAAAGTTCTTTCCTGGGCATAGTTTCCAATAATTAATTTCTTTGCTTCCTCACCCTGTTCCTTTCTCTCTCAGCTTAAGGTTTGAGACTTGGTGGCTCAGCATCCTGTGTACCATCATAACCATTATCTTCTATGAGGAAGGGAGATACTATTTTCCTACTCAAAGCCAATTCACTGGTTTCACTACTGAATACCAACCTCCACCCTGCCACCATGATCCTCAGAGGGTAAGACTCACTATGGGGACTTGAGCAGTGGTCTCTCCAATTCCAGATGGGATGTCAGTTATCCATGCTGAATGATCTAGATCTCCACTTATAAATATGAGCAGATAAAAAATATCACTAATCCTAAAGAGAAGATCCACCATTTGAAAGAAGAGGACCAAATCAGAGCAGCTATCACTCACTAAAATGGAATTAATGCAGGAAATAGGAGAAGACTTTTTTTTAAAATCCTGTTCATGTTCTTAACTGAAATTTAAAGAGCAACAAGGGCAGGTCGTGAAAGTGGAGCATCTGAGAACCAGAATGTCCTTGGATGTTAAAAAATAGATGAATATTTAAGTTAAAAAGATTATAGAAGTTAACAGAAAAATAGATGCTGCTGAAAACTGATTTAGTGAATTATAAGACCATATCAAAGAGTCCTTCCAGAGTGCAGCACTAAAAGATAAATAGAAATTGTGAAAGAAAATATTTTAGAGATATTAAAAATAGACCCAGGAGATCTAATATTTATATGTTGGAAGTTTTAAAAGCAAAAATGGAATATTATATATTACAGTACTTATTTTGTAGTATACCAATACCTATTCATATTCGTATACTACAAAATACAAATAGGTATTTGTAGACTATAAAACATTAAAAGAAATTAAAGGAGACCTAAATAAATGGAAACACATTCTGTGTTGTTGGAGTTAAAGAGTTAATATTGGTATGGTGGTAGTACTCCCCATATTGATCGACGGATTCAGCACAATCCCTATCAAAATTCCAAAACTGCTTTTTTCTTTCTTGAAGAAATTGACAAGCCGCCCCTATCATTCATATGGAAATGCAAGGGACTCAGGTAGCCAAAACAATCTATTTTTAAAGATAAAAAAATTCAGACTACACTTCCCGATTTCAAACTTTATTACAAAGCTATAGTAATCAAGATAGTGTGGTACTGGCATAAGGATAGACATATAGATCAAAGGAATAGAATTAAGAGTCCAGAAATAAGCCCATGCATCTATGGTCAACTGATTTTCAGCAAGGGTGTCAAAATAATGCAATGGCAAAAGAATAGTCTTTTCAACAAACAGTGCTGGGACAACTGGATATCCACATGCAAAAGAATGAATTTGGACATCTGCCTTACAGCAGATACAAAAATTAAAATGGATCTTAGATCTAAATGTAAGAGCTGAAACAATAAAACTCTTTTCATAGAATTCTTTGACATTAGGTTAGGTAATCGTTTCTTAACATGACACCAAAAGCACAAGCAACAAAGGAAAAACTAGATAAATTGATTCATAAAATTAAAAACTGTCTTATGTGCATCAAAGGACAGTATCAAGAAAGTGAAAAGATAACCCACAGTATGGGAGAAAATATTTGCAAATCACATATCTGATAAGGACCTATTATCTATAATATATAAAGAACTCTTACAATTCAACAATAAAAAGACAAATAATCCAAATGAAAAATAGTCAAAGGATTTGAATAGACATTTCTCCAGAGAAGATATACAAATGGCCAATAATCACACAAAAAGGTGTGTAACATAATTAGCTACTAGGGAAATATAAATCAAAACCACAATGACAAAAAAAAAAAACAACCCACAATGATATACCACTTTATACCCACTAGGATGGCTATTATTCTTTAAAAAAAAAAGTAACAGGAGACATACAATGGAATACTATTTAGCTTTAAAAAGGAAGAAAATTCTGACACATACAACGTGCATGAACCTGAAGACATTATGCTAATTGTAGTAAACCAGTCACAAAAGGACAAATACTGTATGATTCCACGTATGTGAGATACCTAGAGTAGTCAAATTCCTAGAGACAGAAAGTAGAATGAACAGTGGTTCGTTTGGGGATGAGGAGCCTGAAGAGGGCAGGAGGTGATGGGGAGTTATTGTTTAATGGGTACGGTTAGGGTTAGGGTTAAGGTTAAAGTTTCAGTTTGGGAAGATGAAAAAAGTTCTAGAGATGGATGGTGGTGATGAATGCACAAAAATGTGAATATACTTAATTCCACTAAACTGTACCCTTAAAAATTGTTGAAATGGTAAATATCATGTTATGTATAGTTAACCATAATAATAAAAAAAGAGACTGTAAAAAAATTTTAAGCTGTAATAACAAATGTTAGCAAAGCTATAATAACAAATGGAGCACTTATACATTGCTGATAGGAATGTAAAACAGTGTAGCACTGTGGAAAACAGTTTGGCATTTCATCAAAACAGAGTTATAATATGATCCAATAATTCCACTCCTAGATATATGCCCCAGAGAATTTAAAACATATATTCACACAAAAGCTCATACATGAATGTTCATAGCAGCATTATCCATAGCAGCCAAAAAGTAGACACAATGCAAATGTCCATCAACCAATGAATGGATAATTCAAGTGTGGTCTATCCATACAATGGAATATTATTCAGTAATTTTTAAAAAATGAAGTACTGATACATGCTCCAAAATGGATGAACCTTCAAAACATGCTAAGTAAAATAAGCCAGACATTAAAGGTCACACATTATATGATTCCATTTATATGAGATATCTAGAATAGGCAAATCCACAGAGATAGGAGGTAGATTAGTGGTTATCTAGGCTAACGTTTGGAGGGAAATGGAGAGTAAGTGCTAATGGGTACAGGTTTCTTTTTTGGGTGATGAAAATACTCTAAGACTGATTGTGGTGATGGTTGCACAACTCTGTGAATATACTCAAAACCACTGGATAGTACACTTTAAAAGGGTAAATTTTACTGTATGTAAATTATATCTCAGTTTTTAAAATGGAATGCATAAAGGAGAAACAGTATTAATACAAATAATAGAAGAAAAATATCCTGAGATAAATAGAAATTTGTGTATTCAGTTTGAAAGGGCAAGATTATTTCAAAAAGAACCATATTTACACATATCCTTGTGAAGTTTCTAATTTTGAATATAAAGAATAAAATTCTAGGGAGTTCCCTGGCAGTCCAGTGGTTAGAACTCTGCACTTTCTCTGCCGTGGGCCCAGGCTCAATCCCTGGTGAGGGAACTAAGGTCCTGCAAGCCATGTGGTGCAGACAAAAAATAAGGATAAAATTCTATGGTATTTCAGACCTCCCATTAAAGGGTATATATAAAGAAAAATAATCAGGTCATCATCTGAGATCTCTACATTACATGAAGAAATATTTATGGGACTATGTTCTGAATGAAAACTATATCAATTTGAATTCAAAAACTGTAGCACAGTTGCCTCCCAAGCAACTCTTCTCCCACTGGGCAGCAGTTTAATGAACATTACAATTTCCTTCCCCTCACCCCACCCTAGTGATTGGATCAGGGATGGACAATAATATAGGTCTGAACCAATGAATACATGGCATTTCCTTGCCACTGAGTTTGGTTAGTGTTACTCTCATTAAAGTGAAGGGCAATGCTTTATTCAATGATTAAGGAAAAACAATTCTCCCTTCTTAGCTGTGTATCCTGAATTGCTACAACCATCCTGATACAATGAGGGAAGCTAACACAAGGAAGAGAGCAGATTTAAGAAAATCAAAAATCGAGTTGGAGCCCTCAACAAACTGTGTTTGCAACTTGCCTCTGAACTCTGTTAAATGAGACAAAATGCCATTTTTTTAAAAATTAAGTTTCTTTGTGATGCCTTTGATGTTGCTTGCAATTAAATAAAGACTCAGTAAAAGGGAAGATAGGGTATACAAAAAATACCAGAGAGTAAAAACCCAGAGAAATATAATTATTGATAATGTTTTTATAAAATCTAATGTAAATATTAAGACAGGGTAATTACATAGGAAAGCAAAAATTAAAATAGCAAAAATAATGTAGAATTTAAATTCCAGTTTATTTCATAAAATGTAAGAGGTATGGGTTCCTGGAGAGAGGATTATAACTGTTAAAAGTCTTATCATGTTTGGGGAAGAGAACAGGGCATAAAGAATAATCACTTTTTTTCTTGATATTTATACGCATATTCAATTTTTTTTAATTTAAAAGTAATGGCCACAATTGAAAGTTGTAGAACTTTCAAATAATTTGAGGGAAAAAACATACAAAGAAAACTTCACCAGAACCACAACAGTCAGGAAAAGAGGTGAAAACAATAAAGAATAATAAAGAGAAAACAAGATGTATGAATACATTCTTAGCATTAATAACAATAAACTCAGTGAGCTAAATTTCCCTATTAAAAGACAAAAATCTCTGAGTGAAAAAAAAAGAAAATTTAACTGTATTCTCCTTATGAATTGTACCTGAAATAAAATGACACAGAAAGATTGAAAATAAATAGATGGACAATAAAGTTACAAGCAAAAGCAGGGAAAAAAGTAGCAATATAAAATCAAAGTGAAATTCATGATTAAAAAGTAAATAGAACAATAAAACCAATTGACTTTGAAGGATAGCAGACATTTACTGTACACTCACTATATGTCAAGCACTCAGCTGAGGATTTTCTATAGTAATCCTTACGACACTACACAGTGACTGTGGTTAACACTTCCATTTTGCAGATGAGGAACTAGGCTTTAGAGAGATTAGGTGTTTTCAGTGTCTGACACACAGTGATAGACATGGAACTCAAACCCTAATCTGCTAATTCCAAAGTGTAAATTTATAGCACCAAAATATTTAAATAAATAACTAGTGGAAATAAAAGAAGAATGTATTTTTAAAAATTTAACCCATTTCTCTAAGAAATGGACAGATCTCACAGACCAAAAATAAATAGAAAAGAGAGGATTTGGGGGACTTCCCTGGCAGCCCAGTGGTTAAGACTCTGCGCTTCCACTGCATGGGGCACAGGTTCAATCTCCGATCAGGGAACTAAGATCCTGCATGCCGTGCAGTGTAGCCAAAAGTTAAAAAAAAAAAAAAAAAAAGAAGAGAGAGAGAGAGGATTTGGATAATGCAAGAAAACACATATATAGTACATAGAGTTAAACCATGGCGTATGCATCTTTTCTAAAGTCTAAGAATATATACAAATACTAAAATACTTTAAGCCACAAAGAAAATCTTATCAAATTCTGATGAATGGAAATCTAGGGCCTAGGCCATAGTTTTTGACCCTAAAATTGGAAAGCTATACATTAATTATAAAAGAGATAACTAATATAAAACTACTTGATGATTAAGAAATCTTTCTAAATAAAAATAAATCTAATATGCAATTACAGATTAGTTTAAAATTATGAAGAGTGAGAACACACACATTAAAAACCTAGGGGTGGGCTTCCCTGGTGGCACAGTGGTTGAGAGTCCACCTGCCGTTGTAGGGGACATGGGTTCGTGCCCCAGTCTGGGAAGATCCCACATGCCGCGGAGTGGCTGGGCCCGTGAGCCATGGCCGCTGAGCCTGCGCATCCGGAGCCTGTGCTCCACAACGGGAGAGGCCACAACAGTGAGAGGCCCGCATACCGCAAAAAAACCCCTAGGGGTTCATGACATTAGATTTGGCAATAATTTCTTGGATGTGACACCAAAAACATAGGTAACAAAAGTAAAAATAGAAAAAAATGACTACATCAAAATTTAAAACTGCATCAAAGGACACAATCAACAGAGTAAAAAGGCATCCCACGGAATGAGGGAAAATACTTGCAAATCGTATATCTGATAAGGAGCTGATATACAGACTATATAAAGAGCTAATACAACTCAACAACAGCAACAAACCCAACCCAATCAAAAAATGGGCCAAGGATTTGAATAGATATTTCTCCAAAGACATATACATGTCCAACAAGCACATTAAAAGATGATCAACAGGAACCAATCATCAGAGGAGTGTAAATAAAAACCACAAAGAGATATCACCTTACACCCATTTAGGATGGCTATTGACAACAACAACAACAAACCAGAAAATAATTAGCATTGGCAAGGATGTAGAGCAATTGGAACCCTACTGCATTGCTGGTGGGAATATAAAATTGTGAAACCACTATGGAAAACAGTATAGCAAATCACAAAAAATTAAAAATAGAATTAGCATGGTATCCAACAATTCTACTTCTGGGTACATACGCAAAAGAATTGAAAGCAGAGTCTCAAAGAGATATTTATACACCCATCATTCATAGCAGCATTATTCACAATAGTCAAAAGGTGGAAGTAAAAAAAAAAAGGTGGAAGTAACCCAAGTGTCCATCAACAAATGAATGGACAAACAAAATATGCTACATACATACAATAGACTTATTTAGCCTTAAAAAGGAAGGAAATTCTGACACATGCTACAACATGGATGAACCTTGAGACTATTATGCTAACTGGCTTTTAAACTCTAGGATATGTTATCCTTTCCTCCTTACATGTTTGAATCTCTTTGTAGACACTTTTTATAGAAAGATCCTGATATCTGTGATTTCTTTGAAACCATATAGAACTAGTTGTTGGAATTTCTTACATTTCCTTCAATAGGTTTTCTGAGAAATCAGATACATGATTTGGTATTTTCCCTTATTCTGTAGGTTGCCTTTTTACTCTGTTGATTGTGTCCTTTGATGCACAGAAGTTTTAAATTTTGATGTAGTCATTTTTTTCTATTTTTACTTTTGTTGCCTATGTTTTTTGTTTTTTTTTTGCAGTACGTGGGCCTCTCACTGTTGTGGCCTCTCCCGTTGCAGAGCACAAGCTCAGCGGCCATGGCTCATGGGCCCAGCCGCTCCGCGGCATATGGGATCTTCCCGGAGCGGGGCACGAACCCGCGTCCCCTGCAACGGCAGGCGGACTCTCAACCACTGCACCACCAGGGAAGCCCCTTGTTGCCTATGTTTTTGGTGTCATATCCAAGAAATTATTGCCAAATCTAATGTCATGAACCCCTGAGAAATTGGGTTTTTCTTTCTACCTTTTTGCTTATGTTTCTTTCTTCCTTTTCATTTATTTATTTATTACTTCCCAGCTTTTTTTAATACACACACATGTTCCATGGTGATATTTTCTTATCATTGCTTGTCTTTGTTTGAAGTTACCTTTGTTTGCTGAAGAACAGTGCAGAGTGGAATAATTAGGAAAAGTTTTTTAAAAATTAATTGATTAATTTTTTTAAAAAGATAAAATGAATTTGGACAGTCCCAGCTGTTTGGATTTTTTTGTTGTTTTTAACACACTCTCACCAAATTTGATATGTCCTTTTCCCACAGGCATGTCTCCTTTTAGCTTTTGACCTTTAAGAAGATAGTGTTATGCACAGTGAAGCTTCTGTATCACAGGCTATTTTCCCTGTGATCTAGACATAAGTTCCTCCTCTCCTTCCATCTTCTGACAGTCTCCCTTGGCCTAGAGACTAGGTTGTTAATGACAAAAATGACATGTTTATGGAATATTAGCCATAAAAAAATGAAATAATGCCATTTGCAGCAACATGGATGGACCTAGAGATTATCATACTAAATGAAGTCAGACAAAGACAAATACCATATGATTTCACTTATATGTGGAAACTAAAATATGATACAAAAGAACTTATTTACAAAACAGAAACAGACTCACAGACATAGAAAACAAACTTATGGTTACCAAACTTAAGGGAAAGAGGGGAGAGATAAATTAAGAATTTGGGATTAACAGATACACATTATGATATATAAAATAAATAAACAAGGGCCTACTGTAGAGCACAGGGAACTATATTCAATATCTTGTAAAAGAATCTGATAAAGAATAGATATATGTGTATATATATATATATATATAACTGAATCACTGTTGTACACCTGAAACATTATAAATCACCTATATTTCAATTTTTTTAAAATGACATGCTTACGTTACTTATTCAGCTCCACTCCCCTCAGATGTTCTGTGACATATAATTTGGTTTCTATAGAAACATTCTCAGCTTTTACTGAAGTCCAATCCACATTCTGTTAAAAGCATCTTGTAGCACTATAAAACTCTTAGAGGAAAACATAGGAAGAATACTCTTTGACATAAATCACAGCAAGATATTTTTTGATCCACCTCCTAGAGTAATGGAAATAAAAACAAAAATAAACAAATGGGACCTAATGAAACTTAAAAGCTTTTGCACAGCAAAGGAAACCATAAACAAGACAAAAAGACAACCCTCAGAATAGGAGAAAATATTTGCAAATGAATCAACTGACAAAGGAATAATCTCCAAAATATATAAACAGCTCATGCAGCTCAATATTAAAAAAACAAACAACCCAATCCAAAAATGGGCAGAAGACCTAAATAGACATTTCTCCAAAGAAGACATACAGATGGCCAAGAAGCACTTGAAAAACTGCTGAACATCACTAATTATTAGAGAAATGCAAATCAAAACTACAATGAGGTATCACCTCACACCATTTAGAATGGGCATCATCAGAAAATCTACAAACAACAAATGCTGGAGAGGGTGTGGAGAAAAGGGAACCCTCTTGCACTGCTGGTGGGAATGTAAATTGATCCAGCCACTATGGAGAACAGTATGGAGGTTCCTTAAAGAACTAAAAATAGAATTACCATATGACCCAGCAATCCCACTAATGGGCATATACCGAGGGAAAGCTGTAATTCAAAAAGACACATGCACCCCAATGTTCATTGCAGCACTATTTACAATAGCCAGGTCATGGAAGCAACCTAAATGCCCAATGACAGACAAATGGATAAAGAAGATGTGGTACATATATACAATGGAATATTATTCAGCCATAAAAAGGAACAAAATTTCGTCATTTGTAGAGATGTGGATGGATCTAGAGACTGTCATACTGAGTGAAGTAAGTCAGAAAGAGAAAAACAAATATCATATATTAACGCATATATGTGGAACCTAAAAAATGGTACAGATGAACTGGTTTGCAGGGCAGAAATTGAGACACAGATATAGAGAACAAACGTATGGACACCAAGGGGGGAAAGTGGCAGGGGGTGGGGCTTGTGGTGTGATGAATTGGGAGATTGGGATTGACATGTATACACTGATGTGTATAAAATGGATGACTAATAAGAAAAATAAATAAACATTTAATAAAAGCGTCTTGTAAACAACAGGATCTTACTATATAGCACAGGGAACAATATTCAATGTCTTGTAATAACCTATAATGGAAAAGAATCTGAAAAAGGATATATATATATATATATCATATATATATATATATATATATATATATATATCTCCGAATCACTTTGTTGTACCCTAGAAACTAACACAACACTGTAAACCAACTATATTTGAATTAAAAAAAAAAAATCTTGAACATGTTTTCAAGTCCCTGACCGTCTCACCCAGAGCATGAGGAGGCTCCTATTGAACTCTTAAGCACCCTCTTTCTCATGGCCCCCAGCTTTAACAGCATTTGGCAAGCACATTTCATAATGTGTGGCTTGGGATCGTGACTGTGATGTTTAGTTTATGTGTCAACCTAGCTAGGCTAGAGTACCCAGTTACTTAATCAAACACTAAGTGTTGCTGTGAAGGTATTTTGCAGATGTAGTTAACATCTACAGTCAATTTACTTTAAGTTAAGGAGATTACTCTTGATAATAAGGATGGGCCTCATCAAATCAGTTGAAAGGCCCTAAGAGCAAAACTGAGGTTTACCTAAAGAAGAAATTCTGCCTCAAAATGGCAGCAGTAGCTCCTCCCTGAGAGTTTTCAGCTTGCTGGTCTACCCTATAGATTTCAGACTTGCTGGCTCCCACAATCACATAAATTAATTTCTTGAAATATGTATGTCTGTGTTGAAAGTACCTTTCTCAATTTTGCATCCTGTATTTTCACTCTCTTTATGGTGTCTTTTGATGAGCAGAAGTTCTTAATTTGAACTTGTGTTTATCAATCTTTTACTTCTCATAGTTTAAATCTTTCCCTATTCCAAAGTCTTAAAGACATTTCCCTACATTTTAGAAAAAAATTTTAAGCTTTTCCTTTCACATTTAATTTCTTACTCCAGATAAAATTAAATTCTTTACAAATATGAAGTAAGACTCCAATTTTATTTTTTCCATATGGATAACCAATAATCTCATCACCATTTATTGAATAGTGTTTTCCTCCACTGATCTGAATTTCCTACATTGCTTATCACACTTCCATATATGTGACAAATTTTTCCCTGTGTTTTCTACTATCCTGTCATTTTAAACCTAACATTCTACCATTGACTTCTCATGTGCTCACACACTATTTAAATCCTTTAGATCTGTCTCATATCATCAATTAACAAAGACTTGCCATCCTCTAATTGCCGTATCCAATAGCCTTCTCTTAGTTCCCATTCTTTTCAACTTCAAGGCAGTACTTAAAACATTTCACTATTTCTTCCCTCTTAACACTGTCTTCTACTTTTTTTTAAAATTGATCTGTTATTTTCTTGGTTATATTTTTACTATTCCTTGCCTGGCTCTTAGATAACTCTTTGATAACTCCTCTGAAATTTCCCTCTACATTTATTTCTTTGATAATTTCATCCACTTTCATATCTTCTATCATCACCTCTTTTCTAGCTCATCTACTCTCTTCAGAGGGAGGTCCACATCTCTAACGGGTGGTTAGATGTTTGCCACTTTCTTAAACTCAACATAGGGCCTTGAACTCAAGATGTCAAAAGCTGACTTTAATCCCTCTTCTCAAGCCTAACTCTCTTGATTATACATTTTTCACTGACATGACCATCTTGCTGGCCAAATCAGGTTCAAAAGTCATAGTTATAAGTTAGTTTCTTCACATTCCCTTCTCTACCACCTTCAACCAGTGGGCAAATACTACATATTCTTTCTCAACCATGTTTGTGCCAAGAAATCCTCACTTTTCCTTTTCAACTTTTTCCTTCTAGTTCAGAACTGTGAGGGGATCCCCAGGATGAGTCAGATGCCCAGTGATCTGAGTATCATTCAATTTGGAGGTCATCAGAAATGAGTAATCAAAAATACAGAGTAAAGTAAGTCAGATAGAGAAAAACAAATACCATATGGTAACACATATATATGGAATCTAAAGAAAAAATATGGTTATGAAGAACCTAGGGGCAGGACAGGAATAAAGACAGAGACAGAGAATGGACTTGAGGACACGGGGAGGGGGAAGGGTAAGCTGGGACGAAGTGAGAGAGTGGTATGGACTTATATATACTACCAAAATAGATAGCTAGTGCGAAGCAGCCGCATAGCACAGGGAGATCAGCTCCGTGCTTTGTGACTGCCTAGAGGGGTGGGACAGGGAGTGTGGGAGGGAGATGCAAGAGGGAGGAGATATGGGGATATATGTATATGTATAGCTGATTCACTTTGTTATAAAGCAGAAACTAACACACCATTGTAAAGCAATTATACTCCAATACAGATGTTAAAAAATAAAAAATTTTTTAAAAAAATACAGAGACTAACTGAAAACTAACATTCTACCCTGGTGGGATTTTTTAAAACTCCTTTCTGTTTTACTATTAAATTGGTTTTGAATCAGTCTCTTTCTCTCCATCTTCCTGTACCCATCCCAGTCTAGCAGTCAGCAGCATCCTTCTCCTGGACCATTCCATCAGAAGTTTGGCTAGCTTTGCATTCACTCAGGCCTGCCTGCAATCCAGTCTTCTCCACAGAAACCAGAGTGGTGTTTAAAAATAAAAATCTACACATATCCCTCCCCTGTTTAAAAAATATATGTATGACAATTTTTACATAGTGCTCAAGATAGGCTAGACACTCTTCTAAGCTCTTTTAACTAATTTAATTGATACAACTTTATGTGTTGAGTACTATTATTATCATCATTTTATATAAAAGGAAACTGAGGAACAAATAGGCTAAAAGATTTTTCCCTGGTATCACTGTCAATATGTGGTATATCTAAGATACATGAACCCAGGCAATCTGTTTCCAGAGTCTACTGTGCCTCTAAGAACATTTTGATGGCTTCTCTTTGTCCTTAAGAAAAGATGCAAAATTAGCCTGTTGGGATCTTAAGGCTTAAATGTTAAAGGAGAAGAGATTTGACCATCTACCTTCAGGAATAAAACACTGCAGAGGGAGGTTGTTATGGGTTGAATTTTGTCCTCCCAAAATTAATATTTTGAAGTTCTAACACCTGTACCTCAGAATGTGACCTTGTTTGGAAATAGGGTCATTGTAGATGCGATTAGTTAAGATGAGGTCAGACTGAAGTGGGGTGGGCCACTTCAATAAGACTGAAGTTCTTATAAAAAAGGAAATTTGGACACAGACGTGCACACAGGGAGAACACCATGTGAAGATAAAGGCAAGATTGGGGAAGACATCTACAAGTCATAGAACACTAAAAATTGTCAGCAAACCATCAGAAGCCAGGAGAGAGGCATAGAACAGATTTTCCCTAACAGCCCTCAGAAGGAGCAAGCCTGCTGACACCTTGATCTTGGGCTTCCAGTCTCCAAAACTATGACACAATACATTTCTGTTGTTTAAGCCACCCAATTTGTGTTACTTTGTTATGGCAGCCTGAGCAAATTAATACAGAGGTTTCTCAAGAGGATTCATATTTACAACTATCTCAGGCATGAAGTCATAATTAAGGCTGTTAAAAACTTTAAGGAATTTCTCTCTTTCCTTTTTCTTGTTTTTCATCAATACAATTATTTTGAGGTATAATTGACAACATTATATTAGTTTCAAGTAATGATTGAAACGTAATGACAACATAATGATTCAATATTTGTATATATTGTGAAATGATCACCACAGTAAGTCTAGTTAACATATGTCACCACATATAGTTACAGAAATTTTTCTTGTGAAGAGAACTTTTAAGATCTAGTCTCTTAGCAACTTTCAAATATGCAATACAGTATTATTAACTATAGTTGCCATACTGTACATTATAGCCACATTTATTTTATAACTGGAAGTTGGTACCTTTTGACTCCCTTCACCCATTTCATCCACTCCCTAAACCCCCGCCGTGGCAACCACCAATCTGTTTTCTGTATCCATGAGCTTGTTCTTTTGGTTTTTGAGGTGGTTTTTTGTTGTTGTTGTTTTGGTTTTGTATTTATTTATTTATTTATTGGCTGCGCCACACGGCTTGCAGAATCTTAGTTCCCTGATGGGAGATTGAACCCATGGCCCCCGCAATGGAAGCACAGAGTTGTAATCCCTGGACCACCAGGGAATTCCCTTGGTTCTGTTTTTAGATTCCACATAGAAGTGAGATCGTATGGTATTTGTCTTTCTCTGTCTGACTTATTCCATTTAGCGTAATGCCCTCAAGGTCCATCCCTGTTGTTACGAATGGCAAGATTTCCTTCTTTTGGCTGAATAATATTCCATTTTATATAAATATAGATCACATTTTCTTAATCCATTCATCTGTTGATGGACACATATTGTTTCCATATCTTGGCTATTGTAAATAATGCTGCAATGATGTGAAGATGTATATATTTTTTGAAGTTAGTAATTTCATCTTGTTCAGATAAATACCCTGAAGTGGAATTGGACCATATGTTGGACCATCTGTTTTTAATTTTTTGAGGAACTTCCATACTGTTTTCCATAGTGGTTGTACCAATTCGCATTGCCACCATGAGTACACTTATCTCCACAACCATGCCAGCATTTGTTATCTCTTATCTTTTTGATAATAGCCATTCTAACAGGTGTGAGGTAGTATCTCATTGTGGTTTTGATTTTCATTCCCCTGATTAGTGATGTTGTTGAGCATCTTTTCATGTACCTGTTGGCAATCTGTATGTATTCTTGGGGAAAATGTTTATACTCAGATCCTCTGCACATTTTTAAATCGGATTGTTCATTTTTTTGGTATTAAGTTGTATGAGCTTTTTTCATATTCTGTATATTAGGAATTTCTTAGCTTTGTGATTTCTCTATATTTATTAGATTCTTTAGTGATTAACAGTAAACTCCATAAAACCTAAGGAACAGGTTGTTTGCCTTTGGGCATCTGAGGAAGAAGGAATTTATGGAAATTCCAGGACTCTAAAGCCAGTCTTGTTAAAGAAAATGACAAAGAATGCAGGGACAATGGCAACATAAAAAAGGAAAGACAAGAAGGCTACCCTTGGGGCCTCCGCCCCTCCCACACACAAAAACAGGAGAGGATAGGGAGCTGCCTAGGCATAACAGCCTAGAAGCTTCTCTGGTTTCCCAACACTTTTAACTCTTCTTGTCCAGAGAATTTTAGCCATCTTTTAGCGAGCCTCTTATGTCTCCTGTCTTTGCTCCTGCCATTTCTTCAGCCTAAGTGCTCATTTACCTCTTCTTCGAGTACCAGAGCTGGCACTAAGGGTGAGGCAAACAAGGCCCTAGGGTACAAAGTGTAAGGAAGCATCACTTTCAGGTGCCAACCCTGCATTTCCACCACCCGGGGAGTGAGAGCCTCCCTAAATTTTGAACCCTGGGTGCCTGTTGAGTACAGCAAGGCTATTCACGCTTCAGTGCTCATCTACTCTTTCTCCATAACCCCAGTCAAAAGTAACTGCTTGTCCTATGTGCTACCATAACTCTTTGCTCATTTTTCTATTAATTAAAGCACTCGCGTCACTCCATGTCAAGATCTGGAGTCATCCTTGACTTTTCTCATTCTTTCACACCGCTCATTCAATCTGTCAAGAAATATTCTTGACCCTGCCTTAATAATATGCCCAAGTCTGACCACTTCTCACTCTCTGCACTGTTACCACCTTGTTCTGAGACCCTGGACATTTGCAGCAGCCTCCTAGTTTTCACTGACTTGCCCTCTCCCCGCGACAGCCCCCACTCCAGGCTGTACTCCACAGAGCTGTCAAGGGGATCATCTTTTAAAATTTGAGACAGATCACATCACTCCCCTATCAAAACCCCCAACTGGTTCCCCACTTACTCAGAATAAGAGCAAATCTCCTTACCAAGGCCTCAGTGGCCCTACCTGAGCCCGGCCGATCTCTCCAACCTGACTTCCTACCGGGTTCCCTCTTTCTCTCTCCATTCCAATCACATTTATTCCCCTCCCTGGTGTTCCTCCAAGCCCACTCCTGCCTCTGGTCTTTGCCATTTCAGCTGACTCTACCTAGAAATCTGTTCACTCAGAAAGTAACACATTTTACTTCTTAAAAGTTTTTCAGTTCTCTGCTTAAACAGCACATTCTCAGAAGCTATCTAAAATAGCACCCTCATCACTGCTATTTACATGGCTTTATCCCTTCACATTGCTTTGCTTTTCTTCAAGTACTTATTATCTGTATTTTATTATTTATTTGTACATTATAGGTCTTCTCCACTAGAATGTGTGCTAATGAGGGCAAGGATTTTTGTCTGGTTTTTTCCATGCTTTGTCTTCAGCACCTAGAACTATGCCTGGTGTAGGACAAGAGAAAAATAAATATTCATTGGATGGATAGATGAATTCTGCTCAGTTTCATAGCTCGTTTGCGTAATTGTTTTATCCATTACAAGCCTTTATGGTAACTGTCAAGACCTCACTCTGTTCTGTATTTCCAAGGCATCTAGCATAGTGCTCTGCATTTCATACATACTCAGTAAATGTTAAATTGAATCAAATCTACCTCTCTGTAACTTTTTCTCCCTTACTCTTATCCATCACACATAATTCTACAAGATTAAGCTACCTAAAATCCAGGTCTGATCATGTTTCTGTACTATTACTGTAAAGCCTCCAAGGAATTTTTTTTTTGAATTTTTTTTTTTTTTTCCTTTTTGCGGTACGCGGGCCTCTCACTGCCGTGGCCTCTCCCGTTGCGGAGCACAGGCTCCGGACGCGCAGGCCCAGCGGCCATGGCTCACGGGCCCAGGCGCTCCGCTGCATGTGGGATCCTCCCAGACCGGGGCACGAACCCGCGTCCCCTACATCGGCAGGCGGACTCTCAACCACTGCGCCACCAGGGAAGTCCTTTTCTGAAATTTTCATGAAACTATTGTTTTGGGAAATCTTCTGTTCATGAAATACAGATAGAGTGCATACATGTTACTTAACCCTCACAACTACCCATAAGACAAATAATACTCTTGTCACTTGACAGATGAGGAAACAGAGCCTCAGAGACGTTTAATACTTTTTCCCAGGGTCAATTACCTAATAATTGTCTGATCTATTTGATTCCAAGAATACAGCTGTTACACTACATTTTGCTGTAATTTCCTTGGCATTCAAAGCCTTCCACAATATGGTCCGTATCTATCTTCTCAGTCTTACTCTTCTACTCCAGCCAGAAACTACTATTAAACCACAGAAGTATATCCTTCCTATGAAGTCTTATATAAAATAGTGGAAAATGAGAATTGAGCAATCAGTCAATAATAGGGAAATAATTTAAAAGAAAATAATATTTCATTCCAAGGACTGTTCATGAAATTAATATCTATAAGCTTACTTTGAAATACATCAAAAATAAGATGATTGATGGATGAATAGAGAGATAGATATGCGACAAAGCATATATTTTAAAAAATATTTTTTAATATTTTAAAATATTTTATATTTAATATTTTTAATATTAAATATTAAAATATTAAATTATATTAATAGTTTTAAAAATATTTTATTTATTATCTATTTGGTTGCACCAGGTTAATTGCGGCAGGTGTGCTCCTTAGTTGCAGCCAGCAGACTCCTTAGTTGTGGCTCACAGACTCCTTAATTGAGGCACATGTCCTCCTTAGTTGCAGCAGGCAGGCTCCTTAGTTGTGGCATGTGAACTCTTAGTTGCAGTATGCATGTGGGATCTAGTTCCCAGATCAGGGATCGAACCTGGGCCCCCTGCATTGGGAGCACAGAGTCTTAACCACTGTGCAGCCCCAGAAGTCCCTATAGTAAAATATTAACTATATTTATGAATCTAAGCAATGAGAACATGGGTGTTCATAGTAAAATGTTTTTGACTCTTCTTATGCTTCACAATTTTTATAATAAAATCTTAGGAAAATGTATTGAATAATAAGGAAAATTTTTATAAAAAGTAGTATATTTTAAAAGCATGAGAAAATTGTATATAAAAAGAGACTGCCCCTCCCCCCACCAAGAAAACTAATTTACTAAATTATTACTAGTAGATGTGTTTAGCCAGCATCATATGGGTAATTTTAATTTTTCCCTTTTGTACTTTTTAGCATTTTACAAATGTTTAATGAGCATGTTGTTCAATTCAAATTTAAAAAGTAAAGTGTTTTAAAAAGTAAAAATGCATAGTAAATTGCACTTTACAATCCTATAAAATAAGCAGGATTCATGAGAAAGAATAGGAATCATCAGATAGAGTCAGGTAGGTCAAATGGAGAATTGGCCCTAAGACTGCCTCCCTGCTTTGATAAATTGTTACCTGAATTACTTATAGGATTGCACCCCCCCTACTTTATCAAAAAGAATCTGCTATTAAATCTGCTATTATCTCCTATTTTCATTTTTTTCCTTGATGATCAAAAAGGCCATTTCTAGTGGAACTCTCTCACACCCCTATAGGTCCTACTGCTTAGAGCTGAACCACATCCACATAGCCCTTGATAGCAACCATTCACTAGAATCCACTTTGTGTGTTAGTGGAGGCCTCCCAGTCATTTAGGGTTGAAGACTTGGTAAATACATCTTGGAGCTTTTTGTAAGAATATTCCTGGAATTCTGACTCCCTATTGTTAACATAAATAAATTCTCTACATCAACATGCAGAATGGAGTTGGGCTTTGGAGCTAAGGTCAAGGGTAGGGTCAATCAGCAGGGGTCTTACAAAACCTCAGAGGCTATGACATCTCAGTGTAGGGTGAATTTTTTCTAACATAAAAGTGAGTGTTTGCAGATTCTTGAAACAAACAAACGTGACTTGGCATCTTTTTTTTTTTTTTTTTTGTCTCTTTTATGTAAAAAAAACCTCTCCAGCAATTATCAGATGGCAAACTCACAAATAAACATTCAGGCCTCATTTAATTGAAAGATAACTTTTCTCAGACTTAACTATTATTTTAATCAGGTAATTTTCCACCACATATCAAACAGAGCCCATTTAATAGATAAATTTAAGCACAAAAAAATTGTCTCTGAGGCAGTATCTTTGGAGAAACACTAGAGAATCAAGAGACTATAAAATTAATACCAAAAAAATTATTGGGCTTCAATTATGTACTTGGCACAATTTCAGTGTTCTAGTATCATACAGATTTACCCATAACTACAATTTGGTTTGGATTACCTGAGGAAGAAAATGAACATGTTCTTTAAGTTTGCAACTGCAATTATTTCTTCCTATTGAAACTTTCCTTTGCACTATCAGTAATCATAGGCAAAAACAATCTAGACTTGCCTTGGTTTCTGCAGCTAGACCCTTGGTAAAAAATCCTACATACTCCAGTCTTCCCTGGTTCTTAAATTGGTTTCTGTAAATCAAGTAACTAGGCATCTGAGGTAAATTAAATTTGGGGGGAGAGTAAGTTACCTGTTAATGACCTAGCTACGAAAATATCACTGTACATATCTCTTTCAAATTTCAGTAGGGTTTCCAGCCACCCTGCAAACTCTTCCCTGACAACTCCCATTCAGTGATTTTGCCTTTTTCTGATCAGTGTGTAATCAAATTATATCATCTGTTGTTACTTACCTGGCCCATGTGTATATCTTATCACCCTAAACAGATTGCAAGCTCCTAGAACGCTAGAACTAATTCTTACTTTTCTTCTGAGTTACCTTAGACACATGATAGTTTCTCAAGAAATACTTTTGAATGACTCACAAAAGACTAGTTGCGTGGAATAGGGGGAAATAATCAGCCTAAAAGATTGGAAAAGGAACCCAGCCTTTCACCTTCTTTCTACCTTCAGAACTCCCTCTTTCTCAGCTTGTATGGCTAGCAATTCCCTCTTGGCAGTATTGTCTAGGGGTCCGTGGTAAGCTAGGCTGCCTTTGCTCATAAGACACTGCTTGAACCTACCAACATTCCAGTGATCAGGGAGAAGCTTATCAAATCAGCAGGACAAGTACATCTCATGCCCTAAATCTATTTGGAGATCAAATGGGCCTTACTCAATAATAAAATGGAAGCCTGGTTTTGTTTCTATTTGCTTGGCTTCAGATTAATTAAATACATTCCCCACAAGTACAAAGCAGCTGCTTTTCTGACATTCAGTTAAATTGTCTTTCTCAAAGAGAAGCTGATCCCAGAGTGTGGATAGTTCTAATTATGTTTTAGCCTGTTTTATGGCAAAACCCTAAAAAAGTTGAAAAGGAAGAAAGGAAACTCCCTATCCCTCCCTGTCACTGATGATCCAGGCCGAATTTTGTTAGAGGACAAACTCTGTACTAAAAGGGTTTAAACAAACCCAGTAGCCACAAAGTGAGATTTTCCCCTGTTCCCAGGAATTATCAATACAACTTTTGCTATGTATACATCTTTGATTGATATGGACCAATACTGTTAGATTAACTCATTGTTTTTGCCTACAAACAAACCAATGTGTGTTGATGGTGTAGACAGCATGTTTTCAGCACTGCTATAGGCACTGTGGGGTATAGAAGATGAATAAAAGTATGGTTCCTCTCTTCAATGGATTTACAATCTAATAAAGTGTGATAAGACTAACATTGAAAACAACTGTGGGGGACTTCCCTGGTGGCACAGTGGTTAAGACTCCATGCTCCCAAAGCTGGCATCCCAGGTTCGATCCCTGGCCAGGGAACTAGATCCCACATGCATGCCGTAACTAAGAGTTCGCATGCCACAACTAAGGACTTGGCACAACCAACCAACCAAATAAATAAATAAATATTTAAATTAAAAGAAAACAATTGTGAACAGTACAAGGCATTATATATGATCCAGTGCTGACTTGGAGACCTTAGACTTTAACTGCAACAGAAATTCAGTGAAGGGGGAAAAGTCATTGGGAGTTTCAGTCATAAAAAAGACTTTGTGAAGAAAATGGGACAGCAAGTGAACATTGAAAGCGGGATGGGATCTGAGGCAAAGGAGGTAGGCTGTCCATTCCAGTTTCAGAAAACATCATTTTGTTAATTCCTTAAGATGCCCAATTCTTGATTGGCAGAACATATATAAACAAATACACTTTCAATCACTGGGCTATTACCTTTTTAAAAAACTACCTTTAATATACTATTATTTTAGTGGTCTGTAAATAAATTTGCTCAACTTTCCATTTCCCAGTTGGCAGAGTCATGCCAATAATTTGGCTTATTAGCTTTAAAGTTATTAGTTGTGTGCATATAGTTGATTAACAAATAAAAACAAAGTGGTCACTATGTGCAAGGCCCTTTTTTAGTTGTTGGGGATAAAATGGTGCAAAAGTAATTAAGATGCCTGTCAAGTTTAAATGTGCTGGTGGAGACAGACATACAAAGAAAAACATGATTACAATTATAGTATGTGTCATCAAAGAAAAATATAGATAGCTATGAAACCATATATTAGGAAAGTCTAACTTAGAGAAGCAGTGACAAATTTCTTGAGAAACTGATAATTTAGGCTGAGGCCTGAAGTGTATAGGAGTTAAAGGTAAGGGTAGCAGGAACAGATTACTTTAGGAATAGAGAAGGCAATTAATGTGGTTGGAGGTTAGCAGGAGATAAGGCTGGACAAATAAGTAGAGTTGGGTCATGCTTATCTATCTATATAATAAACAAATTATAAATTATAGCAAACTGAAATATTCAGCAGCCGTCACATTTAATTTTACTTTTTTATCACAAACTCTGATGAGAATTAAATTGCTCTTATGATAAAAACAACTTGAAAAGATAAAACAAGAATGCCTTGTTATTTCATTCATGATGACTTCCTTACAGTAGACACCTACAAGACATAAACAGAATTTTAGAATTCCAATTAAAGTAGTTATCTCTAAAATTATGAAATAAACTGGGAGAAATCATACTCGTAATAGGCAACATAGTGAAGCAATTAAGTGTATAGAATCTTGGAACCAGACTTCTTGGGTTTGAATTCCAGCTCCCATACTTACTCATTCTATGACATTAGGCAAATTTGAGCTCCAGTTTTCCTACCTTTAAAATGGGGATGGATTACAGTAAAAGCACAAGAAACAAAAGGAAAAATAGCTAAATTGGAGTTCATCAAAAGTAAAAACTTTTTTCTTCAAAGGACAAAATCAAGAAAGTGAAAAAAACCCACAGAATGGGAGAAAATATGTACAAATTATATATCTGATAAGGGACTTGTATCTAAAATATATAAAGAATTCTTACAACTCAATAACAAAAAGATAAATAACCCATTGAAAAATTGGCTGATGATTTGAACAGACATTTCTCCAGAGAAGATATACAAATGGGCAAAAAGCACATGAAAAGATATTCAGTATCATTTGCCATCATAAAAATGCAAATCAAAACCACATACGATACTACTTTACATCCACTAACATGGCTATAATTAAAAAGATGGACAATAACAAGTGTTGGTAAGGATGTGGAGAAATTATACTGCTGGTGAGAATGTAAAATGGTGCAACCATTTTGGAAAACAGTCTGGTAGTTCTTCAGACATTTAAAGATAGAATTACCATATGACCTAGCAATTCTACTCCCAGATATATACCAAAGAGAAATGAAAATGTACATCTGCATAAAAACTTTTATATGAAAGTTCATGACAGCATTATTCATAGTAGACAAAAAGTAGAAGCAATCCAACCAAATGTCCATGAACTGATGAATGGATAAACAAGATGAGGCATAACCATACAACAGAATATTATTTGGCAATAAAAAGGAATTAAGTACTGTTATATGCTACAACATGGATGAACCTCAAAAACATTATATGAAGTGAAAGGAGCCAGTCACAAAGAACCATATATTTATGACTCCATTTATATGAAATGTCTAGAACAGGCAACTCTATAGGACATACAGTATACTAGTGATTGCCTTAGGGCTGGTGGGATAAAAAGACTAGGGAATGACAGCTAGGGGGTGTGCAGTTTATGGAGCGATGAAGATGTTCTAAAATGGATTGTGGTGATGGATTCACAACTCTAAATATATTAAAAGCCATTGAGCTGAACACTTTAAGTGGGTAAATTGTACGTATGTGGATTATAGCTTAGTAAAGCTGTATAAAAAAGTGGGGTTTCATTAAATAAAGTACTATGTTTAAAGGGCTGAAATAGTGCCTGACTCATAATTAGTGCTACATAAGTGTTTGTTATCCACTAGAATATAAACTCCCCAAGGGAATGAGCTTTTTACCTGTTTTGTTACCAAGTTCCTGGCACACAGCTGGCCCTCAAAAATATTTATAAATGAATAAATGATCTGGAGAAATTAGAACTTATTTTTGTAAATGCAATATATACTCATAGCCAAAAAAAAAAAAAAGCAGCTAAGAATGTGAAATACCAAGTAAATGTCCCCTCACTCACTAATCCCACTCTGCTGCTATACCCAGTGATCCATGAGATTTTAACTAGATTTAACTAGATTTTAACAACCAGCTTCTTATTTGGAATAGCTAGAGCCACACCTAATCAGATGCGTCCTAGGGTTTGGAGGTTAAGGAAGTTTAGAAATATATATTTAGGACTCGGGCCAGATGTGTGTGCCCTTCTTTGCTGCAGTTTGGTCCCCAAATTTCTGACTAAACCCAAGCTAAAGGCATAGTGGTAGGTTACCAATTTATCCTATACCATGAACTGAAGCATGTTCACTGCTGGAAAATAATCCCAAATACAACATTCAGTTTTGTGCAAAAACAAGATAAAACAAAACAATATAGTTTTAGAAAGAATACAATATTTCAAACCAAGTCAGCTTATTGGTGAAAGTGACAAATTCAGCTCATTCATTTACTTTTGCATCTTAATGAAACCCTATTAAAAGAACAATAAAGGGATTTTTTTGAAGCTAGAAATGCATTAGGACATAAAGGACCTGAAATGAAACAACAGGAACAAAACTCTGGAAGCTGGAAACAGATGGATGTCTGGCACCTAACCTAGCAGATCTGAGAAAGCTAATTCCTAAACTGGCAGTGGGGAAAACCTAGAAGTGACTCAATTTACAAAGACCTTCCAAAAGACTTGGGAATTGGTGGCATCAGGAATGGCTGGAAGTTGGGGCTCGAAATAGGAAGCTAAGTTGAAACTTTATGAAGCAGTTAAATTCTTAGATCTATTCCTCAATTCCACATGGCTGGATGACTGTCTTCTCTCACCTGGCAAAATAGTGGAGGTTTATTCTTTGAAGAGGGTAAAATAGAAAGTCCCAGGCCTTAGGCACACCAGGTACAGCTGTAGGTGAGGGAATTATTCTGAAGACAGAGGTATTAAGTGAACATCTGTAAATTGCATGCTGAATGCTATAAGCCCTCTTTTCTCATTGAGCTCAGAGAACTCTAGCACCTGGACATTACCCTCTAGGAAGGTGATTAGAAGATCTTCTCTGGGGAAAGCAAACCTCTCCAAGAGGAAAAACATAAAGGTATTGATGGAGAGACCCCTCAAATGATTGACCTAGTCAGATCATCCTACACTGAAGCACTACCCACGTGCTCAGACTCCTGCCAGCTTCTTAGTGCTCTTCTCTTAAATGTGAGTTCATAACTAAGGATCACCAGACATTAGAGAAGAGTCTCTGACATGAAAGATAAAAACCAAAACAAATAAACTAAAAAAGAAACTTGGAGAAAACAGAACTATGCATGGAGATGAAAATGTCAAAGAATTAATAGCTTCAGAGAGATAAGAGAATATATTGAATATATAAAAGAACAGGATGATAAAAAGAGAGCTCTTGGAAAATGAAAATGTGATGGTATAAATGAAAACCTAAATAGAAAAATTGAAAAACAAAATTTAGAAACTCTTCCAGAAAGTAGAGCAAAAAAGCCAGAAATGAAAAATTGGAAAGGAAAGTTAAGAAAACTAGAGCACCAGCCCTAGACATCCAACATACACATCTAATACGAGTTCCAGAAAGACAACAGAGAAAATGGAAGGGCAGAAATCATCAAAGAAATAATTAAAAATTTTTTCTAGAAAAAGCCCAGCACTGTGAATAAAAATACTCACCCCAAAGCATACCATTGTGAAATTTATTAAAATTAGGGGTAAAGAGAGGATTCTACAAGCTATTGGAGAGAAAAAAACAGGTCATATACAAAGAATCAAGAACCAGAATAGATTTAAACTTCTCAATAGCAACACTGAACTCTAGAAGATAATGGAGAAATGCCTTCAAATTTTTGAGGGAAAATTATTTCCAAGTGATAATTCTAGATCCAACTAAACTATCAATCAAGTGGAAAGGTCAAGTAAAGACGTTTTCATTCATGTGGGGTCTCAAAGATTCACCTTCCATGCATTCTTTCTCAGGAAACTATGAGAGGATGTACTTCATTAAAACAAAGGGGGAAATCACAAACATGCAAGATATAGAGTACAGGAAACAAAGGATCCAACACAATAGAGAGGCAAACAGAATCCTCAGAATGATGATGAAGAAATAGTCCAAGATAATGCCTAGCTATCAAGGATAGATGGCAACAAGCCAGAAAGTTCAGGGAAGGATTCTTAAGAAGATTAAATTTATGGAACACCTGTTGCATGTCAAATGTGTTAAGAGATTTAGACAATTAGTGGAGACCTTGGAGTTGAATTAGTGAACATATAGAGAAAACAAAGCAAGCAAAAGAAACTATACAATGATTAATCCTAAAGAAACTAAGGAGTGATACAGAAAAGAAAAAGTAATAATAATTTCCCTATATGGCTTGACTGTGAATAGTATTTGCATAATACATACATTATATTACATATATTATATAATTATGTATTGTATACATTTATGTATAATATGGATCTAACAAAAATTACAATGTAACTGCATTGGGAGGATGGAGGGATGGGAAGGATGCAAGGATGTTGTGGGAACACAGGAGTCAGGGTGACAGAGAGCTAAATCTTTGTCCTTCATAATGGAGTTCCAATTATATTGTCTAAAACTAAAAAAAACATAAAATAGTAGTATAAGTTTATTATTTACATAAATAGAGATAAATAGCAAAATTATTAGGTAACAGGGGAATTAGTGGAAGAGAACTAATTTTCCTAATAAGCCTTATAGAACTAGTTGGCTCTTTCAACTATATGCGTGTATAAATATTTAATTAATTAATTAATTAATTAATTTTTGACTGCATTGGGTCTTCGTTGCTGTGCATGGGCTTTCTCTAGTTGCTGCGAGCAGGGGCTACTCTTCATTTCGGTGCGCGGGCTTCTCATTGCGGTGGCTTCTCTTGTTGCGGAGCACAGGCTCCAGTTGCACGTGGACTTCAGTAGTTGTGGCTTGCGGGCTCTAGAGCGCAGGCTCAGTAGTTGTGGCACATGGGCTTAGTTGCTCTGAGGCATGTGGGATCATCCTGGACCAGGGATGGAACCCGTGTCCCCTGCGTTGGCAGGCAGATTCTTAACCACTGCACCACCAGGGAAGTCCCTGCATGCATAATATTGACAAAAGTAAAAATAAAGTTTATACTGGTGCTGTGGAGGATAAAACATGAATAAGATCGGGTCCCTCAAATTGCTCATTGTCAAGTTGGGGGAAGAGAGATATTCAGCTATTGTGTATGAGACTAAATGTGACATGTGCTCTAAGAGGTTAGAATAGAAAGCTGTGAGAACCCTGAGGAGAGAGAAAGTACAGGCTTTAGAGATAAACAATTTGGAAATAAAAAGTTTTTTAGTGTCAGGTCTGGAAGGAAATGGGGGAATTTTAGCAGGTAGAGATTAGTGTGGTGGGTATCCCAGGTAAAGGGATTGTGTGAATAAAGGCAGACAGGCAGAAAAGCTATGCTCTTGTCCAAGGAGGAAAGCATAATCTGATTTGATGGAGTATGCAGTGCAAGCAAGATGTGCTGAGAAATAAGGCTGCGGAGGGAAGTGGAGGACATACCTTTGGATGACCTTGAAAACTCCATTAAAGTTTTTGGAAGGCAATGGGAAATTGTTAACTTTTTGTAGCAGGGAATTGGTATGATCTGAGCTGTAGTTTAGGAAGATTATCTGGCAGCAATACATGAGTTGAATTGGAAAGAGAAACAAAAAGAAGGCAAGGAAATAAGGAGGAACCCAATTCAATAACCCAGGGCAGAGGTATGAGAGTCTGAACTTGAACAGGGTTGGTGGAAATTGAAAGGCAGGGATGGATAGGAGACATTTCAGAGGTAACAGTTAAACCTGCTTTTAACAATGTATTGGGACTTCCCTGGTGGTCCAGTGGTTAAAAATCCGCCTTCAAATGCAGGGGATGTGGGTTCGAGCCCTGGTCGGGAACTGAGATCCCACATGCCACAGGGCAACTAAGCCTGCGTGCTCTGCCGCCCACACACCACAACTAAAGACCCGATGCAGCCAAATAAATAAATAAATAAAATATTGGGACTTCCCTGATGGTGCAGTGGTTAAGAATCCACCTGTCAGTGCAGGGGACACGGGTTCGAGCCCTGGTCAGGGAAGATCCCATATGTTGTGGAGCAACTAGGCCCGTGTGCCACAACTACTGATCCTGTGCTCTAAAGCCCACGAGCCACAACTACTGAGCTCGCTAACCACTACCGGGGCTACACACCTAGTCACACTGACTTCAGTCTCTCCCATATTCCCAAATCTACCCATCATTCACAACATTGCCAGATAAATGTTCCTGTTTAATATTTAATTTAATTAAATATTAAATTTAATTTAATATAAATATTAATATTTAATCACCCATTCAAATTTATATAGTGGTTCCCTAATGCCTGCCCCGCCAAAATTACAAATTTTCTGCTCAGTATTCAAGGCCAACAACACCTGGTCCCAGTCACCTCTGCAGCTTTGCTGTCGGTGACCTCTAACACCACACCTCCACTCCAGTCTGCCTGACCTCCTTATTATCCCCTACTCTCAACAATGCACCCTTTGCAGTTCAGTGTTTTGCCTTCAGGCTTTTCCTACCTGGAATTCTCTCCCTTGACCTTCTCCCTTATTCAAATTCCTACCTACCCTTTAAGGCTGACTCAGTTTCTACCTTCTCCATTACCTCCTCTCCCAGGGACTTCAGATAAAGTTGATCTCTGTGTTTGCTACTGTTATATAGCATTTAGAGTCTACACCATATAATTTGACATTTAACTATCTGTTTATTTTTACATGTGCTGCCTCCCTCTCCTTTCCAAGCAGGCTATCATTTCCTGGAGAACAAGTTAACTCTATCATGTACTTCTCCTGATTCCCTCTACCTTTACTCTCTGCATTAGTCAGAATTATTTTGGTTGCAAGTGACAGAATCCCAATTCAAATTAGCTTAAATGAAAAAGGGATTTTTTTTTTTTACTCAATGTAAGTAAAGAAGCTATGGGTAGAGCAGAGTTTAGAAGTACACTTGACCTCAGGTGTTTAAACAACATCATCACAAGTCACTCTCCATCTCTTGGCCCTGCCTTCCTCTGAGAAAATGAGCTCGGGGAGTATTAGCAAAGGTGGCCAGAAGCAACCCGGAAGGTACATCTTAAGGGCTTAGTAAACTGGGCAGAAAGAAGACATATTTTTCTCCCCTGTTTTAGAAAAGACCCAAGGCTTACTCTCATTGGCCTGGAGAGGATCACATACTCACTCCTGAACCAATCACAGCAACTCTGGTTAATTAGGCCCCGGTCACATGATCAAGCTTTGAACTGGAAAGAGGCGGTAGAGCCAGGGTCTCACGTTGATGCAGACCATGCCCACCGAGAAGGGTTCAGGTATGCTATTCCAAAGGAAAATCTGGACATCATTTACCCAAAGAAGTGGAAATGATTCTGGGCAGGCAGAAATAACCGATGACTGCAGACACGTCCCATGTCCAATGTCATTTAGAACATTATAAAAGCTCTTTCAAATAAGATCAACTTTCTGAGCTGTTAAATTGTATTTATTTTTGATGCACTGTGGTAAATGCGTGGATGGGCAAAATGCGGCATCTAGGAGAGTGGCGAGTCATCTTTTTATTCTCCGTATGTAAACATTGGAAGTCATGGCAAGCATAACTTGTGGTAAAATAGTATCACCAAAGGAATTCTCTTTGCTTAAAGCGAATTTGAAAAGGGCTGATTAATACACTACAAAGCATCTTAAAATCAAGCATTTTGTTCTTGTTTCCTGTGCTGTAAAAGCCTGAGGAACTTCAAGAATAAAGACCTTCACACTGTGGAGAATTCGAAATAGAAAACAAATTTAGTGATAAGTCATAATAACCTAGTTATAAAAAAGTAACAGTAATTTAGCTCTAATGTTTAGTCACCATTACAGAAGCAAATATTCTTTTATTTCTATTCTCTTCAGGTGTTGTCAGAATCCCTGTCCCCACTGCCTCCTCAGGAAATTAGACACAAGTTGAACATACGCTTTGGTGGCTGTCACCATGGGAAGGCAGGACATCGATGGTGGGGGAGAACCTGGCAGCCTTGAATGGTAAAATGGATGCAGTTGTACAATAAGTCATTAACAGGGCAGATGCCAATTTGTTGAGAACTGCCTTATTAACTAGAGAGAACCTAGAGTCAAAAGTTCAATTTGGATGAGTTCATCACTCACCTCAAGAGAAAAATACAGGAAAAAAAGCATTAAGTTGTATTTCACTAGAAGCAGGAAGCTAGAATCCAGATGATATGATGGGTGGTGACCAAACGGCAGCACAATACCCTTGCCACAAATTAATTAAGTGAATAAACAACCAAAGGTGTTTATTAAAACCAATCAACAAATTTGGTTAATATGGCCTGGAATAGAGCTAAAAATGAAAGTGATAGTCCCCAGAGTAATGAAAAATCCCAGATTAAACAGTTCTGTTAATGATCCACATGACAGAAAAAAGCATCTGTGCTAATTTTAAGCTAAAGTAGAGTGGAGAGTGGAGAATATGAAAATAAGGAGAAAAATTGGAACTTTGAAGTCAGACAGATTCAAAGTCAATTTTTCACCACTTACTAGGCATAACCTTGGTAAAGTTTTACATTCTTTCCAATCCTCAGTTTCTCTTTTTTTAAAATAGGGCACAATTTATGACAGTATATACCTCATAAATTGTTCTAAGGATTAAATGAGAAAGTGCATGAGAGATATTTAGTACAATACCTGGAATATAGTAAGTGCTAATTAATTTTCAGCGACTATTACTATTATTATTAATTCTAAGGTGAGTTCTTTGAAGAAAAGGATGAACCATCAAAATAACTTTGTTTTATGGAAGCAGGATTAGAGACAAACTGAGCGGGTTCAAAGGGTTCAAAATCTTGACAGTAAACTTGCAAGCATAAATCAAGATGGTTCCGACTAGATTCTGCAGCAAAGAAGGAACAGTTTCCCTCCAAGGGGATGAGGGTCAGCCTTACATCCTTTTGTAAAATCAGAGATTGTTGTGTCTTGTTCACATCTGTACCATGTGTGCCTGTATCCCAGCACACTTGTGGAATGAAAGGGAGAATGCTCTAGGACACACTCGTGAGGACATATGTCCCCTCCAAAATCATGAAATGATGCTGTAAGTGTCAGAATTTAATAGACAACCCGTAGTTTCTAGAAAAGGAGCGATCATGATAACAATACCCATTTCCCTAAAGGATCGTTGTGTCTGAATGAAACGGCCTAGCAGCATAAGGAACCCTAGAAATTGTGAGTCATTGTGTTACTCTCAGTTTCTATGCTTCTGTTGCTTCTAGAATACTGGAGCTTTGTGCAAAGAGAAGGCAGAATGGGCTATGAGGCTGGGGTCAGATTCAAAGTATGATTCGTTTTCAAATTCAAATCAAATGAGTGTGTACTCAGTCTCCACAAATCAAAGCTACTTCAGGTAGCTTTAAGTACTTGGGCTTATTTCCCTTGTTGTTGCCTGTTGTGGTTGCTGTTGTTTAGCATTACTGTGGTGTACCTTCTCTCCATGTTTGAAGCTCCTACTGGCTGCCATTTGGGAACATTATTTAAATGTGCATTGACACTGTTTCCATATAAAACAGTGACAACAACAAATTTTAATCCATCTACTTTAACATTTAAAAAGATCATATACATTGGAAAGCAGTATACAAAGACATAAAAAAAAAGTCAATTAGCTCTTAACACACAGCTAAATCCTGCCTAAATAAGGTTTAACAGTGGTTAGTGATTGAAACTGAACTATAAAGTTCAATAGTTTCCAATGATGTAGCTGTCACGTGATTTTTACAGGTGATATGCATGAGAAATGATATCCTCTTTTAAATGCAGAGCCTATTCTATAACTACTAAACAATTAAATGTTGGCTTAAAATTATTGGGAAATAGAAGGATAAAAGAGAACATAGGTAAAAAAGACTAATATGATAAAATAAAAAAATAGATGACAAATAAACATGAACTTGCAAGAAATAAGGGTGATTAAAGGAGAGAATAAAGAAAAGTTTGATGGGTTTTTGCTGAACCTGCCTTTTGGAAGAGGAATGGTGAGATGAAGTGTTTGGGGAAGGGTAGGGAGGATCCTCTAGCCCTCCATATCAAAGAGAAACCAAGATTTTAAGCCCAGAGCCTAGAATTCTCTTGGGACTCTATACAGACCAGCATCTGCCACCGTAATTACAGAAGGTGTCATCTGACCAACCTCAGGCTGCAATGTTAGGCTAGTGGTGTGAAACAAAATTTTACTTTCTTAACATCCTTTAAATAGGTGTTACTTCCCTTAATAGCACTGCTGTGCTTGGTCAGGGAAGGAAGGATAAACCTAAATCCTCATTCAATAGCTTTAATAATGTTCCATCTATTATTTTTAAGTCTATACATTTTCCCATTTCTCTAAAATCCTCTAACTTCTTAAAGGCCTATACGTTTACATAGTTTTTTTCCTTCTTACTTAGATGGTTACAGAGTATTTTTAATTTGTTTAAGTAGAAACACTGAATAGTTATTAAAAGTTCTTTAGATCTTGCCTTTAGAATGCATAATTTATATAATTCTAAATTTTAGTTATCTTATAATCAGGACAAAATTAATTTCCCTTTAATTTGTTTGGCGCCTAGTTTCCAGGGTTGTTGTTGTTTTTGGTTATGACTGAATATCACAGCTAATATAGTGAGGAAGAAAAAACTTATTTTGTGATCAAATCTAAATTTAATCTAAACATTTTCCCTGGGGGTAAAATAAGGGATGAAAAATTAAGTTATACGTGCCTCTAATTCTGGTGACAGTTTAAATGGATATTTCAGTTTTGAATGAAGCTTGCATCTAATATCCAACATTTATTAAATAAATAAAGCAACCCTCCTAGAGAATAACAGAAATTAAGAGTAGCGTTCTGCAAATAAAATGATGAATTAACTATTGCTAGTTACATCTATGTTTATATTCTTTTTTTTTAAGATGATAACTACGGTCATAAATTGACTTGTATAGCACCTCAGTATAGCACCTCTTTGGGCCTTTCCACATGGTCCACTGACATCACTTACGATCATCTGTCCTTTCACCTTTAATCTATGTTGGGGTCTTGAGTTACTGCTCCTTCAGCGTATTTATCAACATAAACTTTCATAGTTTTCCTGGTAGTCTGAGAAGAGGACTAACAGCCCTTGAGGCTTCTTGGGCTCTTAGACATCTACAGGATTCTTCCCTACCTCACAATAAAAATTGAGTGCTTGGGACTTCCCTGGTGGCACAGTGGTTAAGACTCTGTGCTCCCAACACAGGGGGCCCGGGTTCGATCCCTGGTCAGGGAACTAGATCCCACATGCATGCCACAACTAAGAGTTCACATGCCACAACTAAGGAGCCTGCGTGCCACAACTAATACCTGGTGCAATACCAAATAAGCAAATTTTTTAAAAATTAGCAAAAAAAAAAACCAAATAAGTAAATTTTAAAAAAATTGAGTGCTCTACCAGATTTTAGCTTTTATATCAACTCTCATGGACACAGAATGTAGATAATGGGGAAAGACTTTTTTCAGTACTACAAAGGGTATCTAATCTCTCAGGTTAATTTTGAAAAATATTTTGTATGTCTTATTTCTTTTTGTATTTTAAAAGACAATCTGGTAAGTGTTTTCTAAAATTGTCCACTTGACTCAGATAAGTCCTCTGTGTTTCATTACATTTTAGACTAGCTCATTGAAAGTGACAGAAAATGCCAAAGATTCAAAATCTCCCAAACACTTAAAGGTTGTAAGTTATTCGTATGATTATCTACTTGAGAATATTTTGGGGGGAAAGGCATAAAAGAAAGTACAGTGTGGTTAAAAACAAACAAACATACTTTAGGTTCAGAAAGAACTGAGTTTGAGTCCCTGTGCTGTCACACACTGGCTGTGTGACTTTAACCGGTTACTTAATGTCACTGACCTCCCTCTCCTCAACTGTAAAACAGAATAGTAAAACCTAGCTCATAGGGTTGATGTGCAGACTAAATAAGTTAAATGAAAAACACAAAAAATGCCCAATTTAGCAAATGACACAGGAAAATGTTCAATAAATGGCAACCATTATTATTATTATTATTTTTTATAACGTATATCCTGTCTCCTTCCAGAAAGTGTCAGAAGCAGCCTTTTCTTTCTTTCTTTTTTTTTTAAAGAATATGTTGTAGGTAGGAGTTTATTAATTTATTTATTTTTGCTGTGTTGCGTCTTCGTTTCTGTGTGAGGGCTTTCTCTAGTTGTGGCAAGCGGGGGCCACTCTTCATCATGGTGCGCGGGCCTCTCACTATGGCGGCCTCTCTTGTTGCGGAGCACAGGCTCCAGATGTGCAGGCTCAGTAGTTGTGGCTCACGGGCCCAGTTGCTCCGCGCCATGTGATCTTCCCAGACCAGGGCTCGAACCCGTGTCCCCTGCATTAGCAGGCAGATTCTCAACCACTGCGCCACCAGGGAAGCCCGACAACCAATATTATTAAAAACATATTAAGAGAAGGAAGAAATATCTAAGGCAGGACTCTATTTATAATGTAGGCTACCACCATCTAGACAGTTTTTCCCAATTTCCTCTATCCAATCTTGGAAAAAAATTTTTTGGAGTAAGGATAAAAGCTTTCTATATATATGTATACTTTTACACAAATATTAGAAAAAATTAATTTTAGTTTGGGAACAAAACACTCTGTGCATTAAAAGTGGTGCTTAAATCTTATTTTCAGATAGCTGTATGTGTTTAATGTTCCTTCTCTGCACTAAACTGAGAATGAAGGAAGATACTGAATCAAAGCACATAGCAAAATATAACCAGAACCAGAATCAGAAGACACTGAGAGACAAAGGAAAACTGAACACTTCATTCCAATACCTTAAAACATTATTCTTAGTTTCCCTCTTAGGTCAGGCAACAAAATACAAATGTTGCTTAGTTTCAGGCTCAAGGTTGATCTCCTAAATGAAGCCAATAATAAATGTCAGGAAAATTTAATAGATTAGCCTACCCTACATTGTATCCAGTAAGTTTTATGGGAGAAATTACCCCTCTTTGAGGAAAGGAGTAAAATGTTACTTCGTTTCTAACACAATCACTAAAAATCACCTTGGAACTGGAGACTTGTCAAATAGATATTCACCAACAAAATGAATTGCAAAGAGGCTGAACTGCTTGATTAAAATAAGAAGATGAAATTTTCAATTATTTGTAGAAGCTGCACTCACAGTATAACAAAAAACACTATTACCACAAGAGAAATGCTTTCAAGAATCAGTGTTGGGAATTCCTTGTTGCCAGTGGTTAGGACTCATCAATTTCACTGCTGTGGCCCAGGTTTAATCCCTGGTTGGGGAGCTATGATCCCGTGTAGTGAAGCCAAAAAAAAAAAAAAAAAGACTCAGTGTTCTTTCACTAATATAAATAACACATTTTGGCAGTTCAGATCATTTAGAATCCAAGAAAGAAAAGAACATTATCAGTAACATCTGCTGTGATCAAAAGACAGCAATGTCAAATTCTCTTTTCCTGAAGCCCTGACTGAGATGAACCATGATGTTCCCAGGATTAGTCACCTAAAGTGTTTCATAGTTCTTTATAGCATGTGAATTTTCTTAGATTAGTTCAAATTTACAAGGAGTTTCTACCTGAGTTATTCCTTAAGGGTTCTATGTAGAATTATTTACAATGGAGTTGGTCTTTTTTCCCCAGAGTTGAGGCATCCTAGTGGCTTGAGAATTATTTCCTTAGAAATACTTCTCAGGGACTTCCCTGGTGGAGCAATGGTTAAGAATCCGCCTGCCATTGCCTGGGACATGGGTTCAGTTCCTGGTCCGGGAAGATCCCACGTCCCACAGAGCAACTAAGCCCATGCACCACAGCTACTGAGCCTGCACTCTAGAGCCCACGTGCCACAACTACTGAGCCTGCACGCCTAGAGCCCATGCTCTGCAACAAGAGAAGCCCACACTCGATGCAACTAGAGAAAGCCCGTGTGCAGCAACAAAGACTCAACACAGCCAAAAATAAATAAAAATTTTTAAAAAAAGAATGACCACAAAATTTTAGGTGATAAGCAACTGCAAACCAAAACTCTATAATAGATATATACACAAAAAAGAAAAAGGAATCCAACATAACACTAAAGAGTCATCAAATCACAAGAGAAGAGAACAAAAGAAGGAGAAAGGGGAAAAAAGACCTACAGAAACATTCAAAACAGTCAACAAAATGGCAATAAGAACATACATATCAATAATTACCTTAAATATAAACGGACTAAATGCTCCAACCAAAAGACATAGAGTAGCTGAATGGATACAAAAACAAGACCCGTATATATAATACCTACAAGGGACTCACTTCAGATGTAGAGACACATACAGACTGAAAGTGAGGGGATGGAAAAAGGTATCCCATGCAAATAGAAATCAAAAGAAAGCCAAAGTAGCAATACTTATATCAGACAAGATAGATTTTAGAATAAAGACTTTACAAGAGACAAAGAAGAACACTACATAAGGATCAAGGGATCAATCCAAGAAGAAAATATAACAATTGTAAATATATATGCACCCAACATAGGAGCACCTAAATATATAAGGCAAATATTAACAGACATAAAAAGAGAAATCAACAGTAACACAATAATAATAGGGGACTTTAACACCCCACTTACATCAATGGACAGATCATCCAGACAGAAAATCAATAAGAAAACACAGGCCTTAAATAACACATTATACAAATAGACTTAAATGATATATAGAGAGCATTCCATCTGAAAGCAGCAGAACACACATCCTTTTCAAATGCATATGGAACATTCTCCAGGACAGATCACATGCTAGGCCACAAAACAAGCCTCTGTAAATTTAAGAAAATTGAAATCATGTCAAGCATCTTTTCTGACAACAACTATGAGACTAGAGATCAACTACAAGAAAAAAATTGCAAAAAACACAAACACATGGATGCTAAACAATATTCTACTAAATAACCAATGGATCACTGAAGAGATTAAAGAGGAAATTTTAAAGTACATAGAGACAAATGAAAATGAAAACATGATGATCCAAAACCTATGGGACACAGCAAAAGCAGTTCTAAGAGGGAAGTTTATAGCGATACAAGCTTACCTCAGGAAACAAGCAAAATCTCAAATAAACAACCTAATAATTAGATGGGAGTAGAACCATTTACACAGGTGGTAAACTGGGAGACTGTTAGTTTGAGAAGGAAAATAAAAGTTAATGTAAGGTGAGTCTTTCTGTGAAAAGAAATATTTTAAAAATACCTTTAAAAAAAGAAAGATCTATCAAGACTTTCCTTCTGAAAGTATGTTCTAAGTCTTTTTCTTTGGTACAGTGTTGTTTTAGTGTATCCTTCAGACCTATTTTAAATTATTTATTACTTTGAAGTTTCTATAGATAATTATAATAAATCATAAATAGTTACCACCCACTCTTACTGCAAAGGTGAGAATTTACAATCACATCAAAAAGTATAAAATACCTAGGAATAAACTCAACCAAGGAGGTGAAACACCTATACTCTGAAAACTATAAGACTTTGATGAAGAAAATTGAAGAAAGATATCCTATGTTCATGGATTGGAAGAATCCATATTGTTAAAATGTCCATGCTACCCATAGCAATCTACAGATTTAATGCAATCCCTATCAAAATACCCATGACATTTTTCACAGAATTAGGACAAATAATCCTAAAATTCATATGGGACTGCAAAAGACCCTGAGTTGCCAAAGCAATCTTGAGAAAAAAGAACAAAGCTGGAAGTATCATGCTCCCTCAATTTGGACTACACTACAAAGCTACAGTAATAAAAACAGTATGATACTGGCACAAAAACAGACGCATAGATCAAAGAAACGGAATAGAGAGCCCAGAAATAAGCCCATGCACATATGGTCAATTAATCTATGACAAAGGAGGCAAAAATATCCAATGGGGAAGAGACAGTCTCTTCAGTAAGTGGTGTTGGGAAAACTGGACAGCTACATGTGAAAGAATGAAATTAGAACATTTTCTCACACCTAAACTCAAAATGGATTAAAGACCTAAATATAAGGCTGGAAACCATAAAACCCCTAGAAGAAAATGTAGGTAGTCCATTCTGACATAAGTCTTAGCAATATTTTTCTGGATCTGTCTCCTCCGGCAAGGAAAACAAAAGCAAAAATAAACAAATGGGGCCTAAATAAACTTAAAAGCTTTTGCTGAGTGAGGGAAACCATCAGAAAAATGGAAAGACAACCTACTGAATGGGACAAAATATTTTCAAATGATGTGTCTGATAAGGGATTAATATGCAAAATATATAAAGGACTCATAAACTCAATATCAAAAACCAAAGAACCCAATTTAAAAATGGGCAGAAGACCTGAATAGTCATTTTTCCAAAGAAGACTTACAGATGGCCAACAGGCACGTGAAAAGATGATCAACATCACTATCAGGAAAATGCAAATCAAAACCATGATGAGTTATCACCTCATAGCTGTCAGAATGGCTATTGTCAAAAAGAAAACAGGTAATAAATGTTGGCAAAGATGTGGAGAAAAGGGAACCCTAGTACACTATTGGTGGAAATGTAAATTGATACAGCCACTATGGAAAACAGTATGGAGGTTCCTCAAAAAACTAAAAATAGAAATACCATGCTATTCAGGAATTCCACTCCTGTGTATTTAACTGAAGAAAAAGAAAACACTAATTCAAAAAGATACATACACCCCCAATGTTCACAGCAGCATTATTTACAATAGCCAAGAAATGGAGGCAACCTAAGTATCCATCAACAGTGGAATGGATAAAGATGTGGTATATTTAAATACACTGGAGTATTAGTCATAAGAATGAAAATTTGCCATTCACAACATGGATGGACCTGGAGGAACTTAAACTTAATAAAGTAAGTCAGACAAAGACAAATACTGTATGTTTTCATTTATATGTGGAATCTTAAAAAATAAAACAAATGAACAAATATAACAAAACAGAAACAGACTCATAAATTCAGAGAACAAATTAGTGGTTACCAGTGGGAAGAGGGGAGGAGAGGGGAGGGACAAGATAGGTGAAGGGGATTAAGAGGTATAAGCTACTAGGTATAAAATAAATAAGATACAAGCATGTAGTTAATGTACAGCACAGGGGATATAGCCAATATTTTATAATAACTTTAATTTGAATATACGCTATAAAAATATTGAATCACTATGTTGTATATCTGAAACTAATATAACATTGTAAACCAGCTATCCTTTAATTAAAAAACAAATGACATAAAATTATGATATACAAAACAACAAAACAAACAAAAAAACAAAGAAATCCCAGAAGATTAGAAAAAATCTTTAAGACAAAAATTTTCAGCCTTTTTCTGAAGTTCCATGATTTTTCAAGGAAATACAATTAATTACACGCTTTTTGAAATCCATATGTCTGTTCTGAGAGTCAGCAAATACAAGCTGGGCTGGTAATGAGCTAACTCATATAACGTTGTTCAGTAGATTTTTAAAGATCAATTAGAGTCGTTTTTGTTTTGAGCTTTAACCACTGCTGAACCTATGAAAATCTAAAAAGTTGGTTTCTTTAAAAGAAAAAAAAAAACACTTCAAGATGAGAGCTTTTTTTTTTAAACTCCAAGATCTAATCAGAAAAAGAATTTTTAAAAACAGAGTTTAAACACAGAATCAGTGGCTGTTCATTAGTTCAAACAAAACATAAGGGTGACATCTAGTGTTCATAGGGAGTATCTGTCATTTTTCATCAATCTACCCCAACTGCAAGATATTGAATGCAGCATAAACACTAATGAGAGGGAGCAAATGAAAAAGGTCACTATGGTAGCTGTGATAATAATGGGAAATAGACAAGATGGACTTAATTGATATTTATAGGACATTCCACCCCAAAACAACAGAATACACTTTCTTCTCAAGTGCTCATGGAACATTCTCCAGGATAGATCATATCTTGGGTCACATATCAAGCCTTGGTAAATTTAAGAAAAGTGAAATCGTATCAAGTATCTTTTTGAACCATAACGCTATGAGACTAGATATGAATTACAGGAAAATATCTGTAGAAAATACAAACACATGGTGGCTAAACAATACACTGCTAATAACCAAGAGATGACTGAAGAAATCAAACAGGAAATCAAAAAATACCTAGAAACAAATGACAATGAAAATACAATGACCCAAAACCTATGGGATGCAGCAAAAGCAGTTCTAACACAGAAGTTTATAGCAATACAATCCTACCTCAAGAAACAAGAAACATCGCAAAGAAACAACCTAACCTTACACCTAAAGCAATTAGAGAAAGAAGAACAAAAAACCCCCAAAGTTAGCAGAAGGAAAGAAATAGTAAAGATCAGATCAGAAATAAATGAAAAAGAAATGAAGGAAACGATAGCAAAGATCAATAAAACTAAAAGCTGGTTCTTTGAGAAGATAAACAAAATTGATAAACCATTAGCCAGACTCATCAAGAAAAAAAGGGAGAAGACTCAAATCAATAGAATTAGAAAAGAAAGAGGAGAAGTAACAACTGACATGGCAGAAATACAAAGGATCATGAGGGATTACTACAAGCAACTATATGCCAATAAAATGGAAAACCTGGAAGAAATGGACAAATTCTTAGAAATGCACAACCTTCCGACACTGAACCAGGAAGAAATAGAAAATATAAACAGACTAATCACAAGCACTGAAATTGAAACTGTGATTAAAAATCTTCCAACAAACAAAAGCCCAAGACCAGAAGGCTTCACAGGCGAATTCTATCAAACATTTAGAGAAGAGCTAACACCTATCCTTCTCAAACTTTTCCAAAACATAGCAGAGGGAGAAACACTCCCAAACTCATTCTATGAGGCCACCATCACCCTGATACCAAAACCAGACAAAGATGTCACAAGGAAAGAAAACTACAGGCCAATATCACTGATGAACATAGATGCAAAAATCCTCAACAAAATACTAGCAAACAGAATCCAACAGCACATTAAAAGGATCATACAGCATGATCAAGTGGGGTTTATCCCAGGAATGCAAGGATTCTTCAATATACACAAATCAATCAATGTGATACACCATATTAACAAGTTGAAGGAGAAAAACCATATGATCATCTAAATAGATGCAGAGAACACTTTCGACAAAATTCAACACCCATTTATAATAAAAACCCTGCAGAAAGTAGGCATAGAGGGAACTTCCCTCAACATAATAAAGGCCATATATGACAAACCCACAGCCAACATCGTCCTCAATGATGAAAAACTGAAACCATTTCCACTAAGATTGGGAACAAGACAAGGTTGCCCACTCTCACCACTATTATTCAACATTGTTTTGGAAGTTTTCGCCACAGCAACAAGAGAAGAAAAAGAAATAAAAGGAATCCAAATCACAAAAGAAGAAGTAAAGCTGTCACATCTGTTTGCAGATGACATGATACTATACACAGAGAATCCTCAAGATGCTACCAAAAAAACTACTAGAGCTAATCAGTGAATGTGGTAAAGTAGCAGGATACAAAATTAATGCACAGATATCTCTTGCATTCCTATACAATAATGATGAAAAATCTGAAAGTGAAATTAAGAAAACACTCCCATTTACCATTGCAACAAAAAGAATAAAATATCTATGAATAAACCTACGTAAGGAAAGAAAAGACCTGTATGCAGAAAATTATAAGACACTGATGAAAGAAATTAAAGATGATACCAACAGATGGAGAGATATACCATGTTCTTGGATTGGAAGAATCAACATTGTGATAATGACAATACTACCCAAAGCAATCTACAGATTCAATGCAATCCCTATCAAACCATCAATGGCATTTTTCACAGAACTAGAACAAAAAATTTCACAATTTGTATGCAAACACAAAAAACCCTAAATAGCCAAAGCAATGTTGAGAAAGAAAAACCGAGCTGGAGGAATCAGGCTCCCAGACTTCAGACCATACTACAAAGCTACAGTAATCAAGACAGTATGATACTGGCACAAAAACAGAAATATAGATCAATGGAACAGGATAGAAAGCCCAGAGACAAACCCACACACATATGGTGACCTTATTTTTGATAAAGGAGGCAAGAATATGCAGTGGAGAAAAGACAGCCTCTTCGATAAGTGGTGCTGGGAAAACTGGACAGCTACACGTAAAAGAATGAAATTAGGACACTCCCTAACACCATACACAAAAATAAACTCAAAATGGATTAAAGACCTAAATGTAAGGCCAGACACTGTAAAACTCTTAGAGAAAAACATAGGCAGAACGCTCTGTGAAATAAATCACAGCAAAATCCTTTTTGACCCACCTCCTAGAGAAATGGAAATAAAATCAAAAATAAACAAATGGAACCTAATGAAACTTAAAAGCTTTTGCACAGAAAACGAAAACGTAAACAAGACGAAAAGACAACCCTCAGAATGGGAAAAATATTTGCAAATGAAGCCACTGACAAAGGATTAATCTCCAAAATTTACAAGCAGCTCTTGCAGCTCAATTTAAAAAAAACAACCCAATCCAAAAATGGGCAGAAGACCTAAATAGACATTTCACCAAAGAAGATATACAGATTGCCAACAAACACATGAAAGAATGCTGAACATCACTACTCATTAGAGAAATGCAAATCAGAACTAAAATGAGGTATCACCTCACACCAGTCAGAATGGCCATCATCAAAATATCTACAAACAATAAATGCTGGAGAGTGTATGAAGAAAAGGGAACCGTCTTGCACTGTTGGTGGGAACGTAAATTTATACAGCCACTATGTAGAACAGTATGGAGGTTCCTTAAAAAACTAAAAATAGAACTACCATACAACCCAACAATCTCACTACTGGGCATATGCCCTGAGAAAACCATAATTCAAAAATAGTCATGTACCAAAATGTTCATTGCAGGTCTCTGTACATTAGCCAGGACATGGAAGCAACCTAAGTGTCCATCAACAGATGAATGAATAAAGAAGATTTGGCACATATATAAAGTGGAATATTACTCTGCCATTAAAGGAATGAAATTGAGTTTTTTGTAGTGAGGTGGATGGACCTAGAGACTGTCATACAGAGTGAAGTAAGTCAGAAAGAGAAAAACAAATACTGTATGCTAACACATACATATGGAATCTAAAAAAAAAAAAAAAAGGTCATGAAGAGCCTGGGGCAGGATGGGAAGAAAGTCGCAGACCTATAAGACAATGGACTTGAGGACACGGGGAGGGGAAACGGTAAGCTGGGACGAAGTGAGAGAGTGGCATGGACATATATACACTACCAAATGTAAAATAGATAGCTAGTGGGAAGCAGCTGCATAGCACAGGGAGATCAGCTCGGTGCTTTGTGATCACCTAGAGGGATGGGATAGGGAGGGTTGGAGGGAGATGCAAGAGGGAGGAGATATGGGGATATATGTATACATAAAGTTGATTCACTTTGTTATATAGCAGAAACTAACACAACATTGTAAAGCAATTATACTCCAATAAAGATGATTAAAAAAAAACCACACATGGTGTTATGGGGATGGATGGTGATGATGGCTGCACAACAATGTGAAAGTATTTAATACCACTGAACTGTACACTTAAGATTGGTAAATTTTATATTATGTTTAACACAATTTAAAAAAGGAAGAAAAGAACATATGGTAGACCTAGATTTTATATTTCTTGTGTACCCAATCAGGAACTAGGATATAGCCTAGAATATAGTCCTATACATATAACCTTAGAAAATACATAGTAGTAATTTGATAATTATTAGCATCGTGATTTTTTTTTTTTTTTTTTGCGGTATGCGGGCCTCTCACTGCTGTGGCCTCTCCCGTTGCGGAGCACAGGCTCCGGACGCGCAGGCTCAGCGGCCATGGCTCACGGGCCCAGCCGCTCCGCGTCATATGGGATCTTCGCGGACCGGGGCACGAACCCGTGTCCCCTACATCGGCAGGCGGACTCTCAACCACTGCGCCACCAGGGAAGCCCAGCATCGTGACTTAAATTAGTAGATATAGTACAGGAACAAATTTTATTCTGTATGTGACTTGCTTTTCATATGATGGTATACAATTAATTTTGTTTACTTCTCACCAACCATTTTGTACCTTGCAATTTGGAGTTTAATCCTCAGCATTAAAACGTTTTTGGTATTACTTCCTGTTCAGGACAAAAATCAGAAAAATAAAAGGTATTTGTTTAATTTAAATAATAATAATAATGGGAAATAGGTGCATAATTTCTGAGAGCTCAGATCCCTAATCTGGTTTCAGAGACTCAGGAATGGCACCCTGAGTAGCTACTTCCTGTGCTGATTTGCAAATAAAGCAGAGAAGTCACAGATGACAAGGGTGGGAAGAGCATTGCTGTCAAAAGAGACAGCAGCATGAGTCAAGGTAGAAAATCATGTAACAGCATGATATTATGGGACAAGTCCCACTGCCCTGGGGAAAAGCAGGGGACAGTGAGCATCTGGAAGGGAGGCAGGAGAGGGAGGCCAAGCTGACATAAAGCAGAGTTTGTACTTTCTACGTAATGGGAAGCCACCCTAGAGAGAGACTTGAGAATCAGACAGAACCTGGCAGTTCTTGGGGGATGCTGGGTGGGGGTCGGGACTAAAACTGGATGTTATTGAAGTAGATGATGGTAGTGGTAAGGAGAAGAAAAGGATTTAATAAAATGGGAGACAAAATCAATAGTTGGGCTTGATGGCTTGATTGTACATAGAAGTAGAAAGGCAAAGGTTCAAGGATGTCACCTTCCTTCAGAGGTCAGGTAGATTTTTCATCAATAAATATTTTTAAATTATAAGAAAAAGAGCATGGTTAATGGAAAAGATGATCCATTCCATTTTGACAAGTTAACTTTGAGGTGCTTGGGAAATAGAAATGTGTTGTTGCCAACAAGCAACTTGGTATCTGATTCATTTTTTTAAACATCTTTATTGGAGTATAATTGCTTTACAATGGTGTGTTAGTGTCTGCTTTATAACAAAGTGGATCAGCTATACGTATACATATATCCCCATATTGCCTCCCTCTTGCATCTCCCTACCACCCTCCCTATCCCACCCCTCTACGTGGTCACAAAGCACCAAGCTGATCTCTCTATGTTATGCGTCTGCTTCCCACTAGCTATCTATTTTACATTTGGTATAATATATATACAAGTCCATGCCACTCTCTCACTTCGTCCCAGCTTACCGTTCCCCGTCCCCGTGTCCTCAAGTCCATTCTTTACGTCTGCCCCTTCATTTATCTTTATTCCCGTCCCACCCCTAGGTTCTTCATGACATTTTTTTTTTAGATTCCATATATATGTGTTAGCATACAGTATTTGTTTTTCTCTTTCCAAATTACTTCACTCTGTATGACAGTCTCTAGGTCCATCCACCTCACTACAAATAACTCAATTTCGTTCCTCTTTATGACTGAGTAATATTCTATTGTATATATGTGCCACATCTTCTTTATCCATTCATCTGTTGATGGACACTTAGGTTGCTTCCATATCCTGGCTATTGTAAAGAGAGTTGCAATGAATATTGTGCCACATGACTCTTTTTGAATTATGGCTTTCTCAGGGTATATACCCAGTAGTGGGATTGCTGGGTCATACGGTAGTTCTATTTTTAGTTTTTAAAGGAACCTCCATACTCTTCTCCGTAGTGGCTGTATCAATTTACATTCCCACCACAGTCGAAGAGGGTTCCCTTTTCTCCACACCCTCTCCAGCATTCATTGTTTGTAAATATTTTGATGATGGCCATTCTGACTGGTGTGAGGTGAGATCTCATTTTAGTTTTGATTGCATTTCTCTAATGAGTAGTGATGTTCAGCATTCTTTCATGTGTTTGTTGGCAATCTGTATATCTTCTTTGGTGAAATGTCTATTTAGGTCTTCTGCCCATTTTTGGATTGGGTTTTTTTTTATATTGAGCTGCAAGAGCTGCTTGTAAATTTTGGAGATGAATCCTTCATCAGTTGCTTCATTTGCAAATATTTTCTGCCATTCTGAGGGTTGTCTTTTCATCTTGTTTATGTTTTCCATTGCTGTGCAAAAGCTTCTAAGTTTCATTAGGTCCCATTTGTTTATTTTTATTTCCATTTCTCTAGGAGGTGGGTCAAAAAGGATCTTGTTGTGATTTATGTCATAGAGTGTTCTGCCTATGTTTTTCTCTAAGAGTTTTACAGTGTCTGGCCTTACATTTAGGTCTTTAATCCATTTTGAGTTTATTTTTGTGTATGGTGTTAGGGAGTGTCCTAATTTCATTCTTTTATGTGTAGCTGTCCAGTTTTCCCAGCACCACTTATCGAAGAGGCTGTCTTTTCTCCACTGCATATTCTTGCCTCCTTTATCAAAAATAAGGTCACCATATGTGTGTGGGTTTATCTCTGGGCTTTCTATCCTGTTCCATTAATCTATATTTCTGTTTTTGTGCCAGTATCATACTGTCTTGATTACTGTAGCTTTGTAGTATGGTCTGAAGTCCGGGAGCCTGATTCCTCCAGCTCGGTTTTTCTTTCTCAACATTGCTTTGGCTATTTAGGGTTTTTTGTGTTTGCATACAAATTGTGAAATTTTTTGTTCTAGTTCTGTGAAAAATGCCATTGATGGTTTGACAGGGATTGCATTGAATCTGTAGATTGCTTTGGGTAGTATTGTCATTTTCACAATGTTGATTCTTCCAATCCAAGAACATGGTATATCTCTCCATCTGTTTGTATCATCTTTAATTTCTTTCATCAGTGTCTTATAGTTTTCTGCATACAGGTCTTTTGTCTCCTTAGGTAGGTTTATTCCTAGGTATTTTATTCTTTTTGTTGCAGTGGTAAATGGGAGTGTTTCCTTAATTTCTCTTTCAGATTTTTCATCACTAGTGTATAGGAATGCAAGGGATTTTGTGCATTAATTTTGTGTCCTGCTACTTTACCAAATTCATTGATTAGCTCTAGTAGTTTTCTGGTAGCATCTTTAGGATGCTCTATGTATAGTATCATGTCATCTGCACACAGTGACAGTTTTACTTCTTCTTTTCCAATTTGAATTCCTCTTATTTCTTTTTCTTCTCTTATTGCTGTGGCTAAAAGTTCCAAAACAATGTTGAATAATACTGGTGAGAGTGGACAACCTTGTCTTGTTCCTGATCTTAGTGGAAATGGTTTCAGTTTTTCACCATTGAGAATGATGTTGGCTGTGGTTTTGTCATATATGGCCTTTATTATGTTGAGGTAGGTTCCCTCTATGCCTACTTTCTGGGGTTTTTTTTTGTTTTTTTTTGGTTTTTTTTGTTTTTTTCTGGGGGGTTTTTATCATAAATGGGCGTTGAATTTTGTCAAAAGCTTTTTCTGCACCTATTGAGATGATCATATGGTTTTTCTCCTTCAATTTGTTAATATGGTTTATCACATTGATTGATTTGCATATATTGAAGAATCCTTGCATCCCTGGGGTAAACCCCACTTGATCATGGTGTGTGATCCTTTTAATGTGCTTTTGGATTCTGTTTGCTAGTATTTTGTTGAGGATTTTTGCATCTATGTTCATCTGTGATATTAGCCTGTAGTTTTCTTTCTTTGTGACATCTTTGTCTGGTTTTGGTATCAGGGTGATGGTGGCCTCGTAGAATGAGTTTGGGTGTGTTCCTCCCTCTGCTATATTTTGGAAGAGTTTGAGAAGGATAGGTGTTAGCTCTTCTCTAAATGTTTGATAGAATTCGCCTGTGAAGCCTTCTGGTCCTGGGCTTTTATTTGTAGAAAGATTTTTAATCACAGTCTCAATTTCAGTGCTTTTGATTGGTCTGTTTATATTTTCTATTTCTTCCTGGTTCAGTCTCAGAAGGTTGGGCTTTTCTAAAAATGTGTCCATTTCTTCCAGCTGTCCATTTTACTGGAATATAATTGCTTGTAGTAATCTCTTGTGATCCTTTTTATTTCTGTAGTGTCAGTTGTTACTTCTCCTTTTTCATTTCTAATTCTATTGATTTGAGTCTTCTCCCATTTTTTCTTGATGAGTCTGGCTAATGGTTTATCAATTTTTTTTTACCTTCTCAAAGAACCAGCGTTTAGTTTTATTGATCTTTGCTATTGTTTCCTTCATTTCTTTTTCAGTTATTTCTGATCTGCCCTTATGATTTCTTTCTTTCTGCTAATTTGGGGGTTTTTTGTTTTTCTTTCTCTAATTGCTTTAAGTGTAAGGTTAGGTTGTTTATTTGAGATGTTTCTTGTTTCTTGAGGTAGGACTGTATTGCTATAAACTTCCCTCTTAAAACTGCTTTTGCTGCATCCCATAAGTTTTGGGTCATTGTGTTTTCATTGTCATTTGTTTCTAGGTATTTTTTGATTTCCTCTTTGATTTCTTCAGTGATATCTTGGTTATTAAGTAGTGTATTTTTTAGCCTCCATGTGTTTGTATTTTTTACAGTATTTTTACTGTAATTGATATCTAGTCTCATAGCGTTATTGTTGGAAAAGATACTTTATACGATTTCACTTTTCTTAAATTTACCAAGACTTGATTTGTGACCCAAGATATGATTTATCCTGGAGAATGTTCCATGAGCAGTTGAGAAGAAAGTGTATTATGTCATTTTTGGGTGGAATGTCCTATAAATATCAATTAAATGCATCTTGTTTAATGTGTCATTTAAAGCTTTGTTTCCTTATTTACTTTCATTTTGGATGATCTGTCCATTGGTGAAAGTGGGGTGTTAAAATCCCCTACTATGATTGTGTTACTGTCAATTTCCCCTTTTATGGCTGTTAGCATTTGCCTTAACTATTGAGGTGCTTCTATGTTGGGTGCATAAATATTTACAATTGTTATATCTTCTTCTTGGATTGATCCCTTGATCATTCTGTAGTGTCCTTCTTTGTCTCTTGTAATAGTGTTTATTTTAAAGTGTGTTTTGTCTGATATGACAATTGCTGTTCCAACTTTCTTTTGATTTCCATTTGCATGGAATATCTTTTTCCATCCCCTCACTTTCAGTCTGTTTGTGTCCCTAGGTCTGAAGTGGGTCTCTTGTAGACAACATATATACGGGTCTTGTTTTTGTATCCATTCATCCAGTCTATGTCTTTTGGTTGCAGCATTTAATGTCTTTACATTTAAGGTAATTATTGATATGTAGGTTCCTATGACCATTTTCTTAATTGTTTTGGGTTTGTTATTGTAGTTCTTTTCCTTCTTTTGTGTTTCCTGCCTAGAGAAGTTCCTTTAGCATTTGTTGTAAAGCTGGTTTGGTGGTGCTGAATTCTCTTAGCTTTTGCTTGTCTGTAAAGGTTTTAATTTCTCCGTCAATGTGAATGAGATCCTTGCTGGGTAGAGTAATCTTGGTTGTAGGTTTTTCCCTTTCATCACTTTAAATATGTCCTGCCACTCTCTTCTGGCCTGCAGAGTTTCTGTTGAAAGATCAGCTGTTAACCTTATGGGGATTCCCTTGTATGTTATTTGTTGTTTTTCCCTTGCTTCTTTTAATATATTTTCTTTGTATTTAATTTTTGATAGTTTGATTAATATGCATCTGGGTGTATTTCTCCTTGGATTTATCCTGTATGGGACTCTCTGCACTTTCTGGACTTGATTGCCTATTTCCTTTCCCATATTAGGGAAGTTTTCAACTACAATCTCTTCAAATATTTTCTCAGTCCCTTTCTTTTTACCCTTCTTTTTCTTGGACCCCTACAATTCAAATGTTGGTTTATTTAATGTTGTCCCAGAGGTCTCTAAGAGTGTCCTCAATTCTTTTCATTCTTTTTTCTTTATTCTGCCCTGCAGTAGTTATTTCCACTATTTTATCTTCCAGGTCACTTATCCATTTTTCTGCCTCAGTTATTCTGCTATTGATTCCTTTAGAGAATTTTTAATATGATTTATTGTGTTGTTCATCATTGTTTGTTTGCTCTTTAGTTCTTCTATGTCCTTGTTAGGCTTTTCTTGTATTTTCTCCATTGTATTTACAAGATTTTGGATCATCTTTACTATCATTACTCTGAATTCTTTTTCACATAGACTGCCTATTTCCTCTTCATTTGTTTGGTCTGCTGGGTTTTTACCTTGCTCCTTTGTCTGCTGTGTGTTTCTCTGTCTTCTCATTTTGCTTAAGTTACTGTGTTTTTTGGGGGTCTCCTTTTCACAGGCTGCAGGTTCGTAGTTCTCATTGTTTTTGGTGTCAGCCCCCATTGGCTAAGTTTGGTTCAGTGGGTTGTGTAGGCTTCCTGGTGGAGGGGACTAGTGCCTGTGTTCTTGTGGATGAGGCTGAGCCTTGTCTTTCTGTTTGGCAGGACCGCATCCGGTGGTGTGTTTTGGGGTGTCTGTGACCTTATTATGATTTTAGGCAGCCTCTCTGCTAATGGGTGGGGTTGTGTTCCTGTCTTGCTAGTTGTTTGGCATAGGGTGTCCAGCACTGTAGCTTGCTGGTCGTTGAGTGGATCTGGGTCTTAGCATTGAGATGGAGATCTCTGAGAGAGCTTTCGCCGTTTGATGTTATGTGTAGCATGGGATGTTATGTGTATGGGATGTCTCTGGTGGACGAATGGCCTGAACTTGGCTCTCCCACCTCAGAGACACAGGTCTGACACCCGGCTGGAGCACCACGACCCTGTCAGCCACACAGCTCAGAAAAAAATGGAGAAAAAAGAAAGAAAGGAAAAAATAAAGTTATTAAAATAAAAAATAATTATGAACAATAAAAATTTTAAAAATAAAATTTAAAAAAAGAAAGAAGAGAGCAACCAAACCTAAAAATAAATCCACCATTGATAACAAGCGCTAAAAACTATATTAAAAAACAAAACAAACAAACAAACAAACAAAAATGGACAGACAGAACCCTAGGACAAATGGTAAAAGCAAAGCTATACAGACAACATCACACAAAGAAGCATACACATACACACTCACAAAAAGAGAAAAAGGAAAAAAAAATCTATATATAAAAAAAAGGGAGGAAGAGAGCAACCAAATCCATAAAGAAATCCACCAATGATAATAAACTCTAAATACTAAACTAAGGTAAACATAAAACCAGAAAGAAATTAGATGCAGAAAGCAAACCCCAAGTCTATAGTTGCTCCCGAAATCCACTGCCTAAATTTTGGGATGATTCGTTGCCTATTGAGGTATTCCACAGATTCAGGGTACATCACATTGATTGTGGAGATTTACTCTGCTGCTCCTGAGGCTGCTGGGAGAGATTTCCCTTTCTCTTCTTTGTTCGCACAGCTCCCGGCGTTCAGCTTTGGATTTGGCCCCGCCTCTGTGTGTAGGTCGCCTGAGGGCGTCTGTTCTTCGCTCAGACAGGACAGGGTTGAAGTAGCAGCTGATTAAGATGCTCTGGCTCACTCAGGCTGGGGGAGTGATGGGTACAGAATGTGGGGCGAGCCTGCAGTGGCAGAGGCCAGCGTGATGTTGCAACAGCCTGAGGCACGCCATGTGTTCTCTCGGGGAAATTGTCCCTGGATCATGGGACCCTGGCAGTGGCGGGCTGCACAGGCTCCCGGGAGGGGAGGTGTGGATAGTGACCTGTGCTTGCACACAGGCTTCTTGGTGGCTGCAGCAGCAGCCTTAGCGTTTCATGTCCGTCTTTGCTGTCCATGCTGATAGCCGTGGCTCGCACCCATCTCGGAGCTCATTTAGGCAGTGCTCTGAATCCCCTGTCCTCTCGCACCCTGAACAATGGTCTTTTGCCTCTTAGGCAGGTCCAGACTTTTTCCCGGACTCCATCCTGGCTAGCTGTGGCACACTAGCCCCCTTCAGGCTGTGTTGACGCAGCCAACCCCAGTCCTCTCCCTGGGGTCTGACCTCCGAAGCCTGAGCCTCAGCTCCCAGCCCCCACCCGCCCCGGCGGGTGAGCAGACAAGCCTCTCAGGCTGGTGAGTGCTGGTCAGCAGTGATCCTCTGTGCAGGAATCTCTCCGCTTTGCCCTCTGCACCCCTGTTGCTGCGCTCTCCTCCGTGGCTCTGAAGCTTCCCCCCCCCCATCCACCCCCCATCTCCACCAGTGAAGGGGCTTCCTAGTGTGTACAAACTTTTCCTCCTTCACAGCTCCCTCTCAGAGGTGCAGGTCTCATCCCTATTCTTTTGTCTCTGTTTTTTCTTTTTTCTTTTGCCCTACCCAGGTACGTGGGGAGTTTCTTGCCTTTTGAGAAGTCTGAGGTCTTCTGCCAGCGTTTTAGTAGGTGTGCTGTAGGAGTTGTTCCACATGTATTTGTATGTATTTGTGGAGGTGTATTTCTGATGTATTTGTGGAGAGGAAAGTGATCTCCACGTCTTTCTCCTGCGCCATCTTGAAGGTCTCCCCGGATATCTGATTCTTGATGCTTTGAGGAGAGCATTGAGGAAGAGATGTGAATTTATTTTCATCAGCATATAGGTGGTTGCAGAAACAATGAGAGTGGATACGATTGCCCAGGAAGGGTATATAGTATAAAATAAGAGCACGGATAGAAAAGCCATCATTAATACTTAGTGAAAAAATAATAATTTGGAGCTGGATTTATCTAGAATATATTAGAAGAAAAGGATACACTTTCTTCAACATCAAAGTATAATTTACCGAAAGGATCATTATTTCAGAGGTTGCCTTTTGAGGTGTATCCACACAAAGACCACTGTAGGACCAAATGAATACATGTTCTATTTATTAACTGTATTAACCAGGACTGCTTCATCAAGAAATAGGAACTTACCTGAACCACTATGGGTAAGACTTCATTGCTAGGTAACCTGAAGTCTCAGGGGATGAGCTGGCTCCAGGTGCAACTGGATCCAAATGCCATGTCTTCAGGGGGCTCTCTCCATGTCTGGATTGTACTTTATTGTGTTGACTTCATTTTCACGCAGAGGCAAAAAAAAAAAAAGAATTAGAGGACTAGTTTGAATGTAAAACTAATGACAACTGAGAAAAGAACAAACTTCTCTTTCCCTCCCTTGTCACATTGACCTCCCCCAAAAACTCTGATTGGCTGACTTTGAGCTTGTGCCTATCACTGGAACCAATCACAGTGTCCGGAGGGATGCAATACTCTGATTGGTCCCCCTGGGTTGTGGTACACCCCAGTAGCATTACAGACAAAGCTCTCTCAGAATCACAAGGGAAGGTTGTTTCCTCCAGGAAAATAACCATTAAAATAAATAGTTTGGATATGAGGAAGAATGTAGATACTAACATACAAGCAAAGACTATGAAAGCTCAGTGGAAGTAACATCTCCTCACTGGAGAAAGCTTCTTGAAAGCCATATTAACTCAGGATGTCATTCCTGAGAGCTGGCGTCATCCGAGCTGGGGCTAAACACACATCCACTCTGGAGTCAGGAAGCTGACGGGGCTGCAGGGGAAGGCGGAGATTTTGCAGGCCCGGCTCCTTCCCCACACCAACCACACGAGTCAGCAGATACCGTGTGTGAGCTACACAAGTGCCTGCCCAGACTGCCAAGCATGAAAACACAAAAGCGGCTGCCACTTCACCTCCACCCTCCAAATATCATGTGAAGATGCCTTTTGTGGCCTCTCCTAACTGGAAACCTTCAGGGAGTGAATTCTGGGATATGTTACCCTGCTCCCACCCCAAGCTGATGCATCACAAAACCACCACACTCTTTCCTTAGCCTTGAACCACTCAGGAGGAGAGATCATGTCTAGTTCAGCACATTTCATTTATTCAGCAAATTTTTGTTGGGCACCTACTATGTGCCAGGCCAGATGCTGTGCCAGATGCTGGCAACACAGAGGTGAATTGGACACAAGCCTGCCGTAAGGACCTGCCAGAGAGAGAACCTCTCTGGTTTCAGGGCTGGATTCCCATCCTTGGTCTTGCTCTTCTCCTTGGAGGGTGTGTGTCCCTGGACCAGTCACTTCCTTTCACTCTCCGTGCAAGGTCTCTGTAAGGATTAAGTGAGGTCTGAGTTTGAGCCCCCCTGGCACTTTGTCTGCATGTGGACATTGCTCTGACCTGTTAGAGACTCTGATTTCTTCAGCATCAGATTGACCTGTGATCCCAGCAGCTCAAAGGTGACTATCAAGGAGCCTGGACAACTGTTGGGTTTGGCTTTTTTTTTTTTTGAACCAGTTTTTTTTTATTTGTGACAAATTACACATAACAAAAAATTTACCATTTTTAGTTATACAGTTCAATGACATTAAGTACATTTACATTGTTGTGTACCCATCACCACATCCATTTCCAGAACTCTTTTCATCTTGTAAAACTGAAACTTTGTCCCCATGAAACAATTCCCTCCTCCTCCAGCCCCTGGCAGCCACCATTCTGCTTTCTGTCTCTATGAATTTGGTGACTCTAGGTCCCTCATATAAGTGGAATCATGCAGTATCTTATGTGTGTGTATGTAACTAGTTTATTTTGCTTGGCATGTTGT